>NC_056626.2:10228263-10566405 GCF_002870075.4 Lactuca sativa | reverse complement strand
ATGAACAACATCGAGCGACTGGTAGCCATCCTCGACAAGAAGATGAAGAATCTAAGTAACAAGAAGGTTGAGTTAGTGAAGGTCCAATGGAAGCATCGCAAGGGCTCGGAATGATTTGGGAGCCGGAGGACGAGATGATGGAGCATTACCCATAGTTATTTCCAGATGTAGCAGACTTCAAGGAAGAAGTCTAAAATAAGTGGGGGAGATTTGTAACACCCAGTTCCTGGTATGAATTTTAAATAATATTATTCATTTTGTTCAGAAACTCGACGAGTTGGAGGCCCCAAACTCGTTGAGTAGGAATGGATTTTAGACGCAAAACTTAAAGTCTACTCGACGAGTTAAGGGATTCAACTCGACGAGTAGGGCTGCCAGAATGAAACCCTAATTTTCATGGTTTAGCACCCTATTTAAACACCTTAACCTCCAAAGGTTGGCCTCATTTATAGCCTCCATCGTTCCAAATGCCATTTGCGAAACCCTAATACGTTTTTGAGAGTTTTGAGCCATTCTTGGAGCTTTCTTAAGTTCTTGAAGAAGAAGAGACTTGAAGAAGGAGCAAGGAAGAGAAGGAAAAGAGTAGATCCAGAAGTTGAGCTCCATTTCTGGTCCATTGGAGGTATAAATCTCCTATCTAGTCTATTAAGTTTTTAGATCTAGTTTGGGAGTGATTTCTCCATGTTTTGGTCCAAGATTTCTAGCTTTTGAGACTTGGACATCCCAAGTGATTACTCTTTCAAATATGGGTTCTAGAAGGTGTAACATCCCGTTTTAAGTAGAGTAATTAAATAATAAATCAGGAACATTATGATTACTTTATACTATTATAGTCCAAAATCAAGTAATAATTATTGGAATGTTAGTTTCAGGGGTTAAAGAATAATATTGGACTTAATTTGAAAGGATCTTGAATGAATGGGGTTAAAATAGTAAATTCTGGACCTATGTTGAAAGGATTTGTTGAGTGAGCGGCTGTTGTGTAAATTACAGATTACATTTGAAAATGATTCTTGAAGCCATGGTAGAAATGGTAACATTTGGATTACATTTGAAAGAAAGGAATATGGAGGGGCTGATCTTGTAATTATGGGAAAATGTCTATGAGGGGCCAGGTATTTAAACGTTACCCACCCTGTAACCCAAACCGTAGATGCCCCAAACCTCCAGCCGCCAACTTCACCATCCTTATACCACCTCTCCAGCCACCATTAATGGTGAACCACCACAAGCTCGGATCCATTGTTGCATCGCTAGCGTCGAAGTAAGAAGCCACCAAGCCAAGAGTCGGTAGCCATCTTTGCCACCCGCCACCCCGCTGTCGAGGTCACAACCCACCGGATAAGCACCGGTTGGGGAAACTTATTTCGTATGGAACCGTAGGACCACCAGAGCGTCGTCGCACGTTCCTTTCCAGCCGCCACCTTACCAACTAACATCAGAGGAGCCGGAACTGCGCTGCTGCTACGCCACCTCCTCCTTCGCTTCTTCTCGTTAGCTGCCGCCGCCACCGTGAGCCGCCATGGTGGCTTGAGTATATTCTGAATTGGATGTGTATGAGTTGCATCCGTATCTCGCAAATTTGTAGGTGTCTCGGGTTGTTGTTGCCGGAGAAAAGTCAAGGAAAAACCACCATGGCCACCGACCATGGTGGCTGCCGCCTCAAGGACCGCCATGGAGGGTGCGTATGCTTCTGTAGGGTGTTATTTTGTGTGTGTGTTTATTAGTGTTTGTGTGTGTGTGTGTTAATCGGAAGATATTTTAAATTGTAAAAGGTGGAATAATGAAAGAAAAGTCTAAACCACCACCGTAGGGTGGTAGCTGCCGCTACCGGCCGCCGTGTCGGGTGGCAGTGTGTTTACCTACTTAAGTTTGATTTGTTTGGGGTGCTTGAAACCCTAATGGGTCTAATGGACCCTAGTTGGTCCAATAAAGACCTAATGGACCTAAAACCCAACAAATTGATAAATGGACTAGTAGTTGGGTTGGAAACCCTAATGACAATAAAACCCTAATTTTGAGAATTAATCGGGACACACACACGTGAACTATTTAATAGTTTGAAATATTAATATAATAATCATTGGCAAAAATTAATCTAAGAAATATTGGACTTAATGGATTAAGTCCTTAATAGGATAAGTAAGAAACACTTAATCCTAATTATCATTTCATGTGAAAGCCCTAATCTCACTCGGCCTTTGAATTAGGCCTTCCTATTGGGCTTTGGCGATTGGACTATTGGTATGGCATCCAAGAACATGTTAATGGACTAAAGTAATTAGATGGGATTTAGGATAAGGCCAATGTGAGGACTTGGGCCCAATTTGGAAAATTGGGCTATAGACAGGCCATAATTGGGCCTTTATGATTATGAGATATTGGGCCATTAGAGATGCCAAATGTTTGGACCAGAATAATTGGATGGGCCTTAAAGAAGGACCATGTAGAGGTTTGGGCCCAATTTGGAAAATTGGGCCATATGTTGGGCTTTGGCCCATAATTTGACTTTTGGGCTTTTGTAGTGTGAGTTGGACATTGGGCTTGTAACTTAATTATTAATTGGGTGTTGGTTGATGTTGACAGCTTGGGAATCTGTCAAGCAGCAGCTAGGGTTATATTTGCGGGACTTTAGCAGTGCCAGGTGAGTTATCCTCACTATACTCAAGGGTCTAAGGCACCAAGGTCGGCCCTTTGGATTGTTATCTGGTTATGATATGCTAGTATGATATGTTACATCGGTATCCTAGAGGGTAGGATAATATTATATGTTATGTGGTATGATATGTTAGTTCGATATCCTAGAGGGTAGGATAATATTATATGTTATGCGGTATGATCTGGTAGATCAGTATTTTTTATTGACTGTTATGTGATTATCTATTATATGTGCACATGATTGTTTGGTGGTTGAGGCTTATTTGCTTTGTGCGAAAGCCAATAGACTTGGACATTTCATCCTATTGGTTGTGGGTCGTGAGTATTCCATCCCTACGATGACTGGACTCATAGTATGTGGGAATTCCAACCTGTTGGTTGTGGGCCTAGGGTATTCCATCCCGAGGATGATTGGACCCATAGTATGTTGGCATTCCAACCTGTTGGTTGAGGGCCTAGGGTATTCCATCCTGAGGATGATTGGACCCTTAGTATGTTGGCATTCCAACCTGTTGGTTGAGGGCCTGGGTTATTCCATCTCGAGGATGATTGGACCTATAGTATGTGTATGTTGGCATTCCAACCTGTTGGTTGAGGGCCTGGGGTATTCTAACCCTACGGTTGACTGGACTCATAGTATGTTGTTTATTATTATATGTGTATTGTTGTGGGTATGGATATTTTATGGGTAAGTCACTAAGCCTTCGAGCTTACATTTATCGATTATTGTTTCAGGTACAGCGGATGACCACGAGAAGGCGAAGGCATGACCGTACACTTTCTCATATTTTGATTTGTATTATGGGAAACTCTGATGTTTAAACTAATTTGAAACCAAACTATAATAACTTAATGGTTTTTATTTGTATTAAAAAATTTTAAATTGGCATGAATTTTATGGGTGTTACAAGTAGGTATTAGAGCCTTCGTTTGAGTGAAGTAAAGGAACATTTGTGTGAATTCAGTCTCAAATCAAGGAAAAGTTTTCAAAATGATTTCTAAAATGTTTTTGAAAACAAGTAAAGGAGGATGCAGGGTGTACGATCAGCCGACGCCAGTAAGTAGACCCCAAAATATCATACAGTTATTTGATTATGTGATATGTTAGAACAGCATGCTAGTGCTAGGCTATGGATCTTCAGGAATTGCATGATAGTATTGCTTGATTACATGATGCCTGCTAGCCTAGGGTTTCCTTTATATGAGATTGACATCATTACTGTAGTTGCTTAGTGTATTCATCAATGTTATACATAATTAAGATCTTATAGCCTGAGAATGTTTGATTTGGCCTTATGTTCTATTCTTGTTTGATTGGGAGCTTAGGGTAGGATTGGATATTCGAAAGTCTATAAGGTCCAACATTATGTATGGCTAGCATACACTAGTACTGCAGGGTAGGTGGAAGTTTCATGGTCGGATGGATTGTGTGAGACCGGTAGGACCATTGTAATACAGTTAGCCTTCCTCCAGGAGTGAGGATTGAGCGCTTTCCAGGTTATGTATACAGTTAGGGTGTTGTATGGGCCCGTACTACTAAAAGCACAGGACCCATACGCATGTCAAGGAAGTCACAATCCCTAGGGTTGGGTAGGGAGTTGGTCCCCTTTCATTATATGGATTATCATAGATCTTTCTGGTGTCATACTAGAATGGTGGTTACGAGACATCTTGAGATCGGATCCAGGTTAGGATCGGGAGCTAGCAGCCAGGATAGACCAGCATTGTCAAAGGACCGTGTTAGTGAGATCATCCGGTAGGAGGTGATCAGGGTTGTCCGGAAACAGTTTTCAGAGATGTTTGGGTCTATTAAGACCGCCATGGTTGAGTATTTCGACGAGTGCTATGCAGCCATTGCCAAGACGATTGTCGCGACAACTATAACAGCTGTAATGACGGCAAGGGGAGGAGTTGGTCGAGCTTTCTAGTACCAGGACTAGGTACTGGGAAATATTCTGATGAGCAGAGGGCTGCAGTTACTTAGGACCAGGGAGATATTTTGTACTCGTTACATTCCACAGGTTGAGCGGGAGAGTCTAGCACGTGAGGTTCAATATTTTAGGCTTCGGGGGTTTTGCTTGAGGCCGGAATGTGAGTGGTGAGGACTTCGGAAAGGAGTGATGATTATCTTCAGCTGGAGTTTTGCATCTGGAAGTATAATGGTTAATTGGTGGATTGGAATGTCGTTTTATAGGGCAAGGATTGTGCCCTTTCAGTTTTCAAGCTCAATGGAGTGAGCAGACTTGGGACCCCAAGATCAGGTTACGTTCCATCTCGGGTCAGTCGTAAGGGTTGGCGACAGTATTTCAACGCTGGTGAGCTCAGGTGGGTCGATGTGGCATGAGTATCTCGTGAGGCGTACGTGATTACCGTTCCGACCCATAGGAGCTACATCTGATTCGCCTTGGATCTCTCGTATCAAGAGGTAAGGATTGATTGTGTGATCTATTTCACTTTCGGGATTGGAGACTATGTCTTTAGAGCAGTTGTAGCCCGGTTTAGGGCAGAGGTTTCTTCAGCTACTGCAGTTCAGTTGTGGGTAATTGAGCTGGTGAGTGATGTCAGGGTGCGAGTCCCTAAATGATAGGATTTCTAGTAGCGCGAGAGCGGGAGACTTGTTTGGAGCACCTCTGGAAGAAGGGTATTATGAGGGAGGTCTGCAGACATGGTCCCATAGGATGGTTATTCAGCATTGTCAGGATTCAGTGGTTTTAGCAATCATTATTGATTAGCGGAGGAAAGCGCCAAGGGAAGTAGCTCGTTGTTGAGGCACTAGTTGGAGCATCTATCTTTGGATTTCAAGATTTGGGTTTGGGATCATTCGAGCATAAGGGACTGTTGGTTTCCCTAGGATTCGAGAAGTGTTCATCTAGTTATTAGAAGCATGTGATCATTTGGGGTTGGCTAGTAAAGGAGTATTAGTTGGAAAGGTCTGGTTGTCATCCGATCGATCGTTTGAAAGTGAGAAGGATTGGGAAGTCTCAAATTTCCATGTATTGTGAAGACTTAGTTGAGTCTAATTGGGGGAGAATCAACTCGGAATGCAGAAGCAGGATCGGTTTTGAAAATGGGATAAGTTTCGCATCGTTGTCAGGAAGAAAGACAACCCAAGTGGCTGCTTGGTTTGCGTGTTGTGTGAGTTGGGAGTTCGGTAAAACTCCCCAGCATGTGAATCACGTCTTCTCGGTGCTGGATAGCAGAACTTGGGGAAATCAGGTTGGGATTATACCCACGAATTAAGTTCGGTGGTGTGTTACGATGAGTGTGGTTCGACCAATAAGGAAAGTGTTGTAAGACTACAGGGGTGACCGTAGTAATTACTAGCAATCAGGTATGGATGTGATGTAAGTCTGTGGGTGTAGCAGCAACATTCACTAGGTTGGCAAATAGCATGAGAGTGTTGTTAGAATGCGGAGGGGACAGTAGTAGCCACCAGTTCGGGTGTATTAGCGAGGATATGGAAATCCACGAATGGGTTTATGGGTTTTCCCAGAGGGATTAGACCTGATTAAGCCAGTGGTAAGACTGTAGGAACGTCACTACAGTTACGAGATCAAGGAAGCAACGGATTGCTTATGGTTACCTGTGATGTAAGGCTACCATTAGTCATGTAGTAATCGCTTTTGGCCGTGGATTTGGTACCAACGGGATACGACGCATGGATTCGATCGGTTGGATCAGGAGGTTATTAGAGCCGTAGTGGCATGGTAACTAGTGGCAACTAGTTCCAGGGAAGGATTTCGTTCGGAAGTTGTGTGAGGCAACTATGTGGGGGACCTTTAGCTCCGCAACCGGGTCGGAACCCGGTATTTCAGATGACTGATACTTGGTTGTGGCGAATCAGAGGATTTTTAGATGAGATGCAAGGATAGGTCCTTGGATTTCAGGTTATGGGTTAGACCCGAGTTATGTATATAGTGGTATTCCAATCTAGGGTATTCCATCATGAGGATGACCGGACCCTACGATTAAGTGGACCCGTCGTGGGCAAGCCTAGTATTCCAGCCCGAGGCTGATTGGGCCAGGTATGAGTGTTTGAGCTTATGAGCCGATCATTTTATGTATGTGATTCAGGAACCAAAGGAAACATTGTTATGTTGATCCAAGAGGGTTCATCACCCAGTTTACATCTCGTAGTTCATTATATCGGTAGGAATTGGTTATTAGAACGAATTTCTCTTGAAGTAGTACTTACTCTCTTGTCGAGAAGAGAGCTAATTGTAGAAGTGTGGGAATTGCGATTCTATTTCGGATGGGAACCTAGGTTATTAGCAGTTGAGTAGCTAGTTGGGAGATAAGTGCTATGAACTCGAAAATGATTTAGAGTAGGCGGTCTGTCAGGGAGACAGACCATCTCGAGACTCCAGATTTCGGATTGAGTAAATATGACCATGTAGTAAGGGATTCGTTTGTTTTCATGGTTGCCTTGGAGAGGCTAGAGTTCTGCTCAGGGTTGTAGCCGAGTAGTTCAATTGTTTGGTGTGTAAGGAATGATATGAAACGATTTCGAGGAAGAAATCAACTTTAAGTGGGGGAGAGTTGTAACATCCCGTTTTAAGTATAGTAATTAAATAATAAATCTAGAACCCTGAGAAGTAATTATTATGATTACTTTATACTATTATAGTACAAAATCAATTAATAATTATTAGAATGTTAGTTTTGGGGGTTAAAGAATAATAATGGACTTAATTTGAAAGGATCTTGAAGGACTGGGTTAAAAGAGTAAATTTTGGACCGATGTTGAAAGGATTTGTTGAGTGAGGGGTTGTTGTGTAAATTACGGATTAGATTTGAAAAAGATTCTTGAAGACAGAGTAGAAATGGTAACATTTGGATTACATTTGAAAGAAAGGAAGATGGAGGGGCTGATCTTGTAATTATGGGAAAATGTCTATGAGGGGCGAGGTATTTAAACGTTACCCACCCTGTAACCCTAACCCTAGATGCGCCAAACCTCCAGCCGCCAACTTCACCATCCTTATACCACCTCTCCAGCCACCGTTAATGGTGAACTACCGCAAGCTCGGATCCATTGTTGCATCGCTAGCGTCGAATCCAGAAGTCACCAAGCCAAGAGCCGGTCACCATCTTTTCCGCCCGCTACCCTGTTGTCGAGGTCACAACCCACCGGATGAGCACCGGTTGGGGAAACTTCTGTTGTGTGGAACCGTAGGACCACCAGAGCGTCGTCGCACGTTACTTTCTAGCCGTCACCTTACCTGCTAATGTCGGAGGAGCCGAAACTTCGCTGCTGCTAAGCCACCTCCTCCTTCGCTTCTTCCTGTTAGCTGCCGCCGCCACCGTGAGCCGCCAGGGTGGCTGTAGTATATTCTGAATCGGATGTGTGTGTGTGTATGTTGCATCCGTATTTTGCAAATTTGTAGGTGTCTCGGGTTGCTACTACCAGAGAAATGTCAAGGAAAAACCACCATGGCCGCCGGCCGTGGTGGCAGCCGCCTCAAGGACCGCCATAGAGGGTGTGTATGCTTTTGTAAGGTGTTATTTGGTGTGTGTGTGTGTGTGTGTGTTTATGATTGTTTATGTGTGTGTGTTAATAGGATGATATTGTAAATTGTAAAAAGTGGAATAATGAAAGAAAAGTCTAAACCACCACCATAGGGTGGTGGCTACTGCCACCGGCTGTCGTGTCGGGTGGCGATGTGTTTACCTCGTTGAGTTTGATTTGTATGGTGTTATTGAAACCCTAATGGGTTTAGTGGACCCTAATAGGCCCAATAAAGCTCTAATGGACCTAAAAGCCCAACGAATTGATAAATGGACTAGTATTTGGGTTGGAAACCCTAATGACGATAAAACCCTAATTTTGAGAATTAATCGGGACACACACACGCAAATCATTTAATAGGTTGAAATATTAAAATAATAATCATTGGCAAAGATTAATCTAAGCAATATTGGACTTAATGGATTAAGTCCTTAATGGGATAAGTAAGAAACACTTAATCCTAATTATCATTTCATGTGAAAGCCCTAATCTCACTCAGCCTTTAAATTGGGCCTTCCTATTGGGCTTTGGCGATTGGACTATTAGTGGGCTATCCAAGAACAAGTTAATGGACCAAAGTAATTAGATGGGCTTTAAGATAATGCCAATGTGAGGACTTGGGCCCAATTTGGAAAATTAGGCCATAGACGAGCCATAATTGGGCCTTTATGATTATGAGATATTGGGCCATTAGAAATGCCAAATGTTTGGACCAGAATAATTGGATGGGCCTTAAGGAAAGACCATGTAGAGGTCTGGGTTCAATTTAGAAAATTGGGCCATATGTTGGGCTTTGGCCCATAATTTGACTTTTGGGCTTTTGTAGTGTGAGTTGGACCTTGGGCTTGTAACTCAATTATTAACTAGGTGTTGGTTGATGTTTACAGCTTGGGAATCTATCAACTAGCAGTTGGGGTTATAACTGTAGGACTTCAGCAGTGCCAAGTTAGTTATCCTCACTATACTCAAGGGTCTAAGGAACCGAGGTCGGCCCTTTGGATTGTTATCTGGTTACGATATGCTAGTATGATATGTTACATCGGTATCCTAGAGGGTAGGATAATATTATATGTTATGTGGTATGATCTGTTAGTTCGATATCCTAGAATCCTAGACGGTAGGATAATATTATATGTTATGCGGTATGATCTGGTAGATCAGTTTGTTTTCTATTGACTGTTATGTGATTATCTGTTATATGTGCACATGTTTATTTGGTGGTTTAGGCTTATTTGCTTTGTGCGAAAGCCAATAGACCTGGGCATTCCAAACTGTTGGTTGTGGGCCATGAGTATTCCATCCCAAGGATGACTGGACTCATAGTATGTGGGCATTCTAGCCTATTGGTTGTGGGCCTGGGGTATTCCATCCTGAGGATGATTGGACCCATAGTATGTTGGCATTCCAACATGTTGGTTGAGGGCCTGGGGTATTCCATCCCGAGGATGATTGGACCCATAGTATGTTGGCATTCCAACCTGTTGGTTGAGGGCCTGGGTTATTCCATCCCGAGGATGATTGGACTCATAGTATGTTGGCATTCAAACCTATTGGTTAAGGGCCTGGGGTATTCCAACCCGACGGTTGACTAGACCCATAGTATGTTGTTTATGATTATATGTGTATTTTTGTGGGTATAGGTATTTTGGGGGTAACTCACTAAGCCTTCAAGCTTACATTTATCGATTATTGTTTCAGGTACAGCGGATGACCACGAGAAGGCGAAGGCATGATCGTACACTTCATCATATTTTGATTTAGATTCTAGGAAACTCTGATGTTTAAACTATTTTGAAACCAAACTATAATAACTTAATGGTTTTTATTTGTATTAAAAAGTTTTAAATTGGATTGAATTTTATGGGTGTTATAGAAAGGGTTTAATGACCTAAAGGTGCAAACTTTATGGCCATGGAATCCCCATGAAAGCTTTAAGGTGTCATTTTGGCCTTTTAAGCTCCAAAAGGCCATGCATGGAGGGAAGGTTGTGGACTTTACATATTAATATGGTGTCTAGGGCCTAGATCTTAGTTGTTATGCTTTAGTGTTAAGTATTATGGCTTTTGGGTCAAGATTTAGGTCTTAAAGAATTAAGGTTTGATGTAAACCCATTAAGAAGGGCTATTAGCGGGTAAAGTTGGAAACTTTACCCTTAAAAGGACACTTTCGGTATGTAGATGTAGTATGGGGCTTAGATCTGAGGGTTAAGAGCTTAATCTATTAAGATGGTTCAATAGACTAAAGAACTCATCGAGTCCATAGAGGAACTTAACAAGTTAGGTCGAAGAATTCCGAGTCTGTAAAGGGTGAAAACTCAACGAGTTCAAGGATGACTCGACGAGTTGTTTGGGGAAGTCCCGATTCTATGGATAGGAGGAACTTGACGAGTTGTGAAAGAACTCGACGAGTTGGATCGCGATTCAGGGTTCCTGATTCATGGAACTCGTCGAGTTGATGGACCAACTCAGCGAGTGGAGTCAACCAGGATGTTGACTTTGACCAGGATGTTGGCTTTGACTTTGACTTTTACTTTGACCTTGACCAAAGTTGAAATTTAAAGGGTTTATGAGTATGAAAAGGGTAATTAAAGAAAATTCTTATGTGTAGGAGTCCGAGAGGGGTTGATTTTAGAGCAAGAGCCTTTGCAGCTATTTCCTAGTTATCGAGGTGAGTTACTTCCAGTAGGAGTGGGTCGAAGGCACCAATGTCGGCTCAATAGTATTGATAATAGTTGAGATGATTGTCTTTGTGATAATTGTCTAGTATGGCACTATCTGTTATGCTTATGTGCTAGTATGTTATGCTATTATGTGGTAGTGGTAGGGGTGAAATAGTCCTCGGTTACCGGTTGAAAGAGACCAAATGGGAGGCCAGCACCTAGATATGCTAGGAAGTATATGATTTATATGTATATGCTAGGGTATGATGTGGTAGTGGTAGGGGTGAAATAGTCCCCGGTTACCGGTTGAAAGGGATCGAAGGGGAGGCCATCACCCAGATATGCTAGGCAGTTACCAGTTGAAAGAGGCCGAAGGGGACGCCAGCATCTAGATATGCTAGGCAGTTATCGGTTGAAAGAGACCGAAGGGGAGGCCAACACCCATATATGTGAGGCGTTATGTGATTATATGGTATGTGGTATGATAGGGGAAGTCACTAAGCTTTGTGCTTACGGTTTTCAATTTTGGTTTCAGTTACTTATTCTTCCAAGGGAAAGGAGTCGGTATGACTACAGCGCATCACACCATTATTTTCCGCACTATGATGTTATTGGAATTTGAACTATGATATTATTATGATTTGTTTTGAGACATATGACTTATGGTTTTTATGATATGGGATAGATCAATGATGTTTTTAATAATACGTTTTATGAATGATTAAAAAAAATGAAATTTTTGTTCTTGGATTTTGGGATGTTACAGGGATTCAGTGATTTTCATCCAACCCTAATTCCATATGGATTCTGGAACATACCTGATTAACCAACTATTGGTTAATGAATATTCAACCCATTAATTAATTAAACTATTAATTAATTCCCAAAATGTTTTACAATTAATTTCTAATTAATTATTCACCATAATAAATAATAAACCAATTTATCCTTTATTTATTCTACTTGGTTTAGGTCTTGAGGGCAACCCAAAAGTACACTATTATTATTAGAAATATTACCAATAGTTAATGACATTGGACACTCTTTCCAATACTTTTAAAATCCATTTTATCTATCTTTATAGATTTTACATTCCAAGAATGTATCTTGTCCTTCCTAAGTCTTTCATCATAGAAACAGATTCGGAGTCAAGATGAAAAGTCCTTGTATAGTAAAATTTTAATTTCTCATGGTTAAGTATGCCTCATTCATACAAGATTAGGAACATCACTATGCTCCCACTAGTTCTTAGTAAGCACACATGTTCTCTTTATTTTGATATAAAAGCATACCTTGTGGTTTTATATTAAAAAGATGATTTCTAACCTTGATATGTTTTCTTTATATCCACAAGTGGATCCCAAGATTTGGACGTCTTACTAGGATAACAATGATTAAGAAAACCTCCCGGCTAATCTATATAGATATCTTCAAGAAGATGTCTGTTAAAAAAAGTAGTCTTTCTTGAAATACATTTGATATATTTCATATTAAGAAAGTGAATTATGGTAAATAATATCCTTATTGATCTAATAATAGCTACTTGTGAAAAAGGTTTGATCATAGTTAATGTCATAAATAGGAGGAGGACCATAGTCAATGACATCAGAATGAGGAAATCCTTTTATAACAAGTATGAGGAGGACCATACTCAATGACATGAGTATGAGAAAATATTTTTATACATGGATTACATCTAATGTTCATGACTCTAAGTCATTAATCAAATTCGAGATCTAATATAGCATTTTGTTAGTTGATGTATTTTCCAGAAACCATCAAGAAGAGGTCATCAATGAGAGATTCCACATTTCTCAAGTCATAGTTGATTTCTACCACTAATGCAAACAATTTTTGATTGTGAATAGATATTATTTAATTTTAACAATACCTTGTTAAAACTAGTTCCAACTATTACTACATCAGGCTATGGTTCTTGAGTTGCTACAAGTTCTATGTACCTCCCACTTGTTTTATCATTAGAAGTTTTCTTTCTATTAACTTACCTTTTTGAGGAAAAATAAAACTTATTCTTGCTAGGTTTGAATATAATAATCTAAGCCACATTTAAAGCATTATATAAATATGTATTTAGTAGATGTTGGGTTTAGAAGTTTTAGTCGAACACAGGTTTCACATGCATAAAACATTTAAATAAGATAGGGATGGAGTCTTTCCATACAAAATCTTATAAAGAAAATGTTGTATCCACTCTTTAGTTGCTATATGTACTCAAATTACAATTTATAGTGTTCTAAGTGTTATCCCAAGGAAATTAAATGAGGACATTTCTACCGATTAGAAAAGTAAATCATATCAAGTAAGATTTAATTCATCATTTATTATCATTAAGGCTTTAGACAAGTCTTACTGGTTAGTATCTCAACTTTATATTTGAGAGCTTCAACAAATATTTCAGAATTATGCTTGACCATGTAAAATATAATTATAATACTATAGTTGTTAATAAAATTGATTTGGTATCTTGTGCTAAATCTTAGGCGTTCATTAAAAAGGAAATCATAAATCACGATGTATAATTCCTTTACAATTTATTTTCTCTACTACTTAGTGAAAATATCATTACAAATCTTTTATATATAAATAGATTTCAGATATCTCAAACAAGCTATATTATTTGCCTTCAAAGATCCATTTCTTAAAGTTGAATATGTGAATCTCATTATATAATAAATATAACAATGTCATAGATGAGCTTGATTCAAAACAAGTTTAAGTGAAAATCATTTTGCATATAGAACTTGTTATTTATAAAACATTGATATTTACTTTATAATTCTTGTTAATAGATTTATTCTCATGAACATAATTTTAATCATTTCCGAATATGAAGGTGATCATTACGAAAAACGATTTAAGTAATTAGTCAATCATTCATAAATTAAAATAACTAAGACTTATATTTAGACAAAGCTAAATTAAAAAATAAATTGTTCCAAAAGAAACATTGTTTTACAATACAAGTACATTATGTTCCTAGCATAATTAATAAACTAAACTCTGATAGTGTAGTTCCAACTTGATTGTGCTTAACTGGTTACTCTTCTGAAAAATATTTGCAAGCCATTTACAAATATTAGATTAACATTACGTACCAAGTACTTGAGTGTTTTATGAAAAGTAAGAGTTCGATCTAGTTGATACCTAAAGTACTAGTCTCTTCCAGACTTTCTTTCCAGATAAGAGGAGCAACTCATCTTCCAGTTTCTTGCTTCTCCACAAATGAAACAAGATCCATTTATGTTGGCCTTATTGGATTTCTTGGGTTTAAAGGTGATTACTCTATAAAACACACGCTTCTTTGATCACACAAGGTGGCTCTTTTTAACCTTGCAGTATTCCATCGTTTGAACTACTTAAAAACAAATATCACTGTATTGATTGGAATATAACTTAACCAGTTATATCATATATGTGTGTATATATATATATACATGTGTGTGTATGTATTTATATATATATATATATATATATATATATATATATATATATATAATCTAAATTATCTGTAGCATCCCAAAAGTTATAAGGTAAAATTTTCATTTTAGTTTAACCAGAAACACCAATTATCTTTTTCTGAACATTCAAAAGTATATCATAATAAAACAGCTATCAGAGTACAATCCTAAAATCATCAAGTGGTGGAAACATGGATGGATGTGTTGCGATCAAGCCTGGCCCTTCCCTTTCGAACCACAAGTACATGAAACCATAACCATAAAAATTGTAAGCACAAAACGTAGTGAGTTCCCCAAATACCACATAACATACATATCAATGGACCTAGCCCACATATTGGCTCCAACCCATTATAATGGGCCTAGCCCTACCAAACCAATGGCCCCAGCCCCCCATACAAATGCAAGAGTCACAGAGACATCTAACACCCTACATAACATACAATGCGCCTATCCCTTCCTGATCCATGGGCCTACCCCAACATATAAATAGGCCTAGCCCGTCATACAGTGGGCCAAGCTCATCATACAATGGGCCTAGCCCAACATACCATGCGAGAGTCACAAATACAACTAGCATAACAGATCCTAGTGGGCCGCCATTGTTACCTTTGACCCATGGGTACAATGTCTGCACCCATTAAAGGAGCTTAACCCCTTAATACCTTAATGTCCGCACCTCCTATCTATTTAGAGCTAAAGTCGTAATTTATAAAGTCGATAGCTTTAAGCTATAGCATGGCTCCATGAGATCCAAATTCTATATCTAGCATTCTACTTTCATGAAATGGCCAACAACTCATGCATGGGTGCGCTTTAACCCAAAGATCCGATTTTTATCACTTATCAAGATTTTAAATGAAAAGATATGAAGTCAAAAGGTTTTGGAGTAACTTCTACTCACAACTCAAGCGATGGGACCAAAACATGCTTACCAAAACACATAACTAGATCTACGCTAAAGAACCATAAAGTTTGAAGCTTTATACCTCCAAAATATAGATCAAGATACCCAATGCTTAGATCTATAAGTTCCAAGCTAATCAACACTTCTCCAATGAACTCATTCCTCTTCAGTGTGTACCAAAAGCACTCCACATATTGGGTCCAACCCATTATAATGGGCCTAGCCCTGCCAAACCAATGGCCCCAGCCTGGCATACAAATGCAAGAGTCACAGAGACATCTAGCACCCTACATAACATACAATGGGCCAATCCCTTCCAGATCCATGGGCCTACCCAAACATATAAATAGGCCTAGCCCGTCATACAGAGGGCCAAGCTCATCATACAATGGGCCTAGCCCAACATACCATGCGAGAGTCACAGATCCTAGTGGGCCAACATTGGTACCTTCGACCCATGGATACAATGACGAGACTCACCTCAATCCAAGATAACCTAGATACATGCTTTGCTACTACCGGAAGCCTTCAATTGAACATAACCAATTATTCCTAGTTAATAATTAAGACAATTCCCAAAATCCAAGGTCTAATCTATAACTTATTTTCCAATGGGTAAAAGACCATTTTACCATTCCCATATATGGTCCAATCATCCAAGGCCCAACCTCCAGAAGGCCTAAAATGGACTTCTCGGGAGTACGCCCAGCGAACCAGTAGCATACGTCCCGCGTATTGATCGTCGTTGCACAACGTACAAGTCACCAAAGTTTACATTATGTGATTTCGTGTAATATGCTGAGTGTACGCATACATACACCCAACATACACATTAGGGTGCCAAAACTCAACTAAAGGAGCTTAATCCCTTAAGACCTTAATGTCTACACATCATATCTACTTATAGCTAAAGTCTTAATCCATAAAGTCGATAGCTTTAAGCCATAACACGGCTCCATTAGGTCCAAATTCTAGATCTATCATTCTAGTTTCATGAAATGTCCAACAACTCATGCATAGGTGCACGTCAACCCTAAAGACCGGATTTTTATCTCTTAAAAAGCTTTGAAATGACAAGATATGAAGTCTAAAGGTTTTGGAGTAACTTCTAATTACAACTCAAGCCACGGGACCAAAACATTCTTATAAAAACCCATAAATAGATCTACACTAAAGAACCACAAAGTTTGAAGCTTTATACGTCCAAAAGATAGATTAAGATGCCCAAAGTTTGGATCTAGAAGTTCCAAGCTAACAACCACTTCTCCAATGAACCCCTTCCTCTTAAATGTGTACCAAGATCACTCTGAATCACTCAAAAGGATCAAGATCACTCAAAGGAAGGCTGGGTTTAGATTTTTTGGGTTAAAGTTGATGGAGGCTGAAGATAATACGGTTTACACATAAGTTAAAGCCTTTAAATAGGGTCCAAGTCCCTAAATTAGGGTTTGCACCTGACTGGAGTACACGTAGTGTACTCCTGGTATGTCCAACAAACTCTAAGGGCCATCCGCGATCCTCCATCCTAGTATGCTTGATGTAGTCCTTGTACGCCCAACTTACTAGGCTTAGCCCAAACCACCAAACTTCTTAATGTCATAACTTCTTCATTCTAAGTCTGATTTCGACGATCCTTATATCCACAAGAATGTAATGAGAAGCTCAACACTTTTATCAACTCTCTAATCCCTTAAAACTTTCCGAACTCAAATCTATAATTCATAATGGTCTGACTATCGCTTAACAATTATACCCTTGGGCTCCAAAAAACAAACACAACTCTTGGATTACCTAATCTATATTATACACATCCAAATGGTCACTATCCAAAGCCTTATGATAACTGTTCATCGGGTCACAACATGGAATTAGGAAACGATTTGAAACACGGTGCTACGACTCTCCTCCACTTAAATTAGATTTTGTCCTTGAAATCACTCTTTACCACCCTCATCAAAACCAGACACTCCGATCGATACCTCATGATTCCTCGAATTTCCGGAAAAGTTGAAGTATACTCTTAGCGACCTTCCCAAGCTACCTTCGAAACCCAACCTTATTAGAACACATACTCCCAATGGTGAACAAAGCATTGATCCCTTAACTAATGAACCAACACCTTACTATTATAATTACAAAACCCCCAAAATTGCCTGACCTCCACACTGGTAACACCATCCTGAAACATAATTACTAGGATCTGTTACTGCAATCTGAACTGAAAAATGTCCTTTTGATCCTAAACTATCCAACTGATACCTTTGGCAGACAAATTCCTTAACCATAAATTTCTGATGAAAATATCTTTTATGTATACAAAGACGACTCCCAACGTGTGTCTCCTCCATTTCCAACCCGATATGTGACTCATATCCTGAAATCCAAAGATTTAACTTGCATTTTATGCGAAATATTTTGATTCCATGGCGACCTTCCACTAAAATAAGATATACAAATCCCAATCCACCATTGAGACTAACAGTCTCACAGTTAGTCCAACCACCAGGCTCCTATTGAGAGTCTAACTGATAAAGGCTACCCTAGCCATATGTCACACGGATACAAATCACAGACCATAGAGTCATCCTACTCCAAACATAGTCCAATACCTTACCCCAACCAATATCAACCGGGTCTCACCCGCACTATCATAACCATACCGTCCTCGCCCACGGTTCTCACCTAGTATGTACAATTGAACAAGCCATGCTCACGGGTCGGACCCAATGGTCCTCCTCCCATAACAAGGAGAAATCTTCTGACAATATTGTCCGCCTTCCCCTAGGCATGCGTTGATCCCCTTTCATCCCAACGACGACCCCTACCATGGCCTGCTTCATTCAGTTGAACGTTGCGACTACCATGTAGACTTATGACACTTCCCTGTTCTCCTATCATCCTTGTGTACACTACAGCCACCCCATACTCTTATAACTCTTCCATACTTCCAAGGATCCAACCCATGATCATCCCATTCATCTACCATTCCAGCTATACTCATCATGAGTTGAACCCGCATCCGAATATTCCCAAATCAGGTGTTCGGGTCATGCTTTGAACCTCAAAGCCTTAATCAGACCAGAATATGCAGAGAGGCCCTAACATAACCCTCAACATGAACCCATTCACATGTCTTCCATACATTACAATAAATGTGACAACCATATGTTGGAAATTTCTAAAGTCCCATCCTCGTGCAACCTCAACCCAGACTGCCACTTGAGTTATCTTCCCATCCGACTAGGATGTGAAACTCTCCCTCACTTGGATTTTGTTATACACTACAAAATTCACTGGAATCAACGAGTAAAGAATTCCCTTGTTGGAACTGACGGATCTCTTACCCAACATCCCACCTACCGAGGGATTTATGCATTCTAACCATCTTCCATCGATACAATTTTGAAATTTATTTGGCACTTCCAATGTCTGAACAATCCCATGTGACTACCATCATCATCCGCCAACTACCACTCCTTCCCTAGCAATGGTATCGATCGGACCGAAGAGTCCTTCCATGAACAACTGCTATTCCTACTAAGCAACGCTAACATTTATGAACTCTAACTTTTTTGTTGAACTAATCTTGCTAATTAGTCTGCTAATCTTCCAAACGATACCCCTAAATTGATTCTGCCACTGAACCAAAGCAACAATCGGACAAATTAAATTCAACTCAACAAGATGTGTCCCACTCATAAATCTTAGCATTAAAAATGGCATATAATAATCCACGTTAATATAAACCAGGAAATAACAAATAACTCATCAAAGATAATGCTTACACATACCAACATGTGATTCCAAAGCATATATATATATATATATATATATATATATATATTGATAATAAGTCATGAAGAAAACAAAAGATAACATACCCGTGATAGCATCTGATGAAACTCTAGCCTCCCCTGACTGACACTACAATTTTCAGCTCCTTGCTGCTGGGGTTCCTACCCTACCCTCATGAATGTCAGTGATCCTCAAAGTAACTAGAGCAAGTGCACTCACTGCTCCGCCCTCAACATTGGATATGTTTCCTTCTTGTGGCCTACCTGGTTGTAGTGAAAACACATCGGAACCGATCCACGGGGGCAATCCCTACTAAAATGACCCATATGACCCTAATTGAAACATCCCCATCCTATCTCCTGACATCCTCTCTCATGGGTCCTCCAACACTTGGCATAACGACACCAACCCTGATGGACTCCTAAACGGAAAACATGAGTCTTAGGCCTCTTCGCCTGGCCCAATACGATCTGAATCTGCTCTGACTTCCTCTTCCCGAGGTGCTCCAAATCAATCTCCCACACTCGAGATCTAGCAATCAAATCATTCAGGGTATCCCACCCTAACAAACTCACAAACTCCTTGATGTCATCCCTCAACATGTCATGATACCTTCCCATCTTCCTCTCATCATATGTTGCATACTGTGGGACCAAAGAAGCCCTCTCTAGGAACTTGGCATTGATCTATATGATAGCCTCAATCCTCTGGAGATGGTCCTAAAACTCCCTCGCCAACTGTTGCACCTCAATAGATGGTGCAAACTCTACCCTAAACTGGGTCACGAACTCCTCCCAAGTCACCGTCTCCAAGGCGTCCCCTCCCAAAGTGAAGTCTACCTCCTCCCACCAATCCTAAGCTTTGTCCTTTAGAAGACAAGAAGTAAATTAAACCTTTGACCCCTCGGGGCAGAAACTCATCCGTAAAGTGTTCACCATATCTGCTAACCATATCCTACTAGCAATGGAGTCCTTCTCCCCAAATAACTTGGGAGCTCGACAAGTACGAAACTCTCGGAAAGAAACAGTGCAAGCTCCCATAATAGCCATAATCTCAATGTGTAACGCGCCCAAATGCTCATCTAATATCTCATTAATCCCTTCCTTGACCGTTCTGAAGATCACAGGAGTCTACTCCAAAATACCGCGGGTAATCTCCGACGAGATGAACTCCCGCGTCCGCTCACCAATCGTCTTAGTACCTGCACTTGAGCCTGAACCAGAGCCTGAACCTCCTCCACGTTTGCTCATCACCATTCTGAAAAACAACCATACAAATGATCTGAACATACTCAATAATCCTCATCCCACAGGCTTCCTAGATTCTCCATGACTCTCCTCGATTCGACTATGGATACTATGCTTTCAGTAGTATGGGACCAATACTACCTTCCACACTTATCCATACTTTCCCCAAGAATTTTCCTGAATCCTCCATGTCTCCTTCTCAAACTGGTACTCCAAGTTCTCATTAAATAACACAACCAAACCCACTAAATCACTTCCTAGTCTCTCCTAGATTCCTAACCTCACCCTGCCATTAGGTGCTGAAGAAATCCAACTAATGTCAGCTAGCTACTTCATGAATACAATCACATGCCACAAAGCTTAGATAATCCTTTGAGTAAAAGACTCGACCCTACAACGGTTAGACTCAAATGAGAGTTGTGCAATAGAGTCAAATCCATCACTTTGAGATTATTTAACCTTTGCAACATGTGACATAACATATTCACTTAATAGTTAACTTACGTCACTAAGATTTCCACAAAGAACAAAGCGAGCAGCATTCGTGCAGTAACACTCCATGCTATAGAATAAAAAAAGAACATCTACAGCTCACTTACTACCACCCATGCTACGAACTTCTACTTTCACTAATTTTTGCCTCATGCATGCAAATTATACACAATACATGATCATTTAGATTGTCGAATAAAAGACTCTACCCTAGGACCACAACCACACAAGGAACTAGAAATAATGCCAAATCAGTCATTCTAGGGCTATATGATCCTAATCGTATATAATTTTTAAAGCATACACTTAGAAATTACTGTTACCAATTTTAATATCCAATTCTTCCTAGGCTACTAGGCATCACATATCAGGCAAATTTATCATGAAATTCATGAAAGTATCCCTAGCCTTATCCTAGCATGCAAGCATTCATATCATATAACATATCAACATGTATGAGTATTCTGGGAACACTTACTTGAGCTCGGCCGATTACAAACATCACACCCCCTTTTTCTTTGCAAAAATCTTTTTCGAATATCGTTTTATTTAAAAAGATTACCAACTCCTTAGTTTGAGTTCGGTCACACCCGAGAGTATGTCTGAATCCCTCAAACCAAGGCCCTGATACCAGCTTGTAACATCCCAAAAATTATAAGGTAAAAATTTCATTTTTCGTTTAACCAAAAACACCAATTATCTTTTTCCAAACATTCAAAAGTATATCATAATAAAAAATTTATCAGAGTACAATCTCGAAATCACCAAGTTACGGAAACATGGGTGGATGTGTTGCGATCAAGTCGGGCCCTTCCCTTTCGAACCACAAGTACATGAAACCATAATCATAAAAACCGGAAGCACAAAGCTTAGTGAGTTCCCCAAATACCACATAACATATATATCATTGGACTTAGCCCACATATTGGGCCAAGCCCACCATAATGGGCCTAGCCCCGCCAAACCAATGGCCCCAGCCCGACATACAAATGCAAGAGTCACAGAGACATCTAGCATCCTACATAACATATAATGGGCTTATCCCTTCCTGGTCTATGGGCTACCCTAACATACAAATAGATCTAGCCAATCATATAGTGGGCCTAGCCCAACATACCATGCGAGAGTCATAAAGACAACTAGCATAACAAATCCTAGTGGGTCGTCATTGGTACCTTCGACCCACGAGTATAGTGACGAGACTCACTTCAATCCAAGATAACCGAGATACATGCTCTGCTGCTACCAAAAGCCTTAAATTGAACGTAACCAACTATTCCTAGTTAATAATTAAGACAATTCCTAAAATCCAAGGTCTAATCTATAACTTATTTTTCCAATGGGTAAAAGACCATTTTACCCTTCCCATATATGGTCCATTCATCCAGGGCCCAACCTCCAAATGGCCTAAAATGGACATCTCGGGAGTACGCCCAGCGTACCAGTAGCGTACGCCCCTCATATTGATCACCGTTGCACAACGTACAAGTCACCGAAACTTACATTTGGGGATTTCATGTATTACGCTGAGTGTACCCATACATACACCCAACATACACATCAGGGTGCCAAAACTCAACTAAAGGAGCTTAACCCCTTATGACTTTAATGTCTACACATCAAATCTACTTATAGCTAAAGTCTTAATCCATAAAGTCGATAGATTTAAGCCATAACATGGCTCCATTAGGTCCAAATTCTAGATCTGTCATTCTACTTTCATGAAATGGCCAACAACTCATGCATGGGTGCACGTCAACCCTAAAGATCGAATTTTTATCGCTTAACAAGCTTTGAAATGACAAGATATGAAGTCTAAAGGTTTTGGAGTAGCTTCTAATCACAAATCAAGCCATGGGACCAAAACATTCTTATAAAAACCCATAACTAGATCAACACTAAAGAATTATAAAGTTTGAAGCTTTATACCTTCAAAAGATAGATCAATATGCCCAAAGTCAGGATCTAGAAGTTCCAACCTAACCAACACATCTCTAATGAGCTCCTTCCTCTTAAATGTGTACCAAGATCACTCCAAATCACTCAAAAGGCTCAAGATCACTCAAAGGATGGCCAGGTTTCGATTTTTTGGGTTAAAGTTGATGGAGGCTGAAGATAATACGGTTTACACATAAGTTAAGGCCTTTAAATAGGGTCCAAGACCCTAAATTAGGGTTTTCACCTTATTGGAGTACGTCTAGCGTACTCCTGGTACGCCCAACATACTCCAAGGGCCATCCGCGATCCTCCATCCTAGTACACCCTGCGTACTCCATGTACGCCCGACGTACTAGCCTTAGCCTTAAAACTACCAAACTTCTGAAGGCCATAACTTCTTTGTTCTAAATCCAATTTCGATTATCCTTATATCCACGGAAAGGTAATGAGAAGCTCTACACTTCTATCAACTCTCTCATGCCTTAAAACTTTCCAAAATCAAATACATAATTCATAAAAGGCCCGACTATCACTTTACATTTATATCATTGGGCTCCAAAACACAAACCAAACACTCGGATTAACCTAATCTACATTACCCACATCCAAAAGGGTCGAAATCTCTATTTCCCCAAAGCCCGTAGCCTTATGATAACTGATCTTTGGTTCATGGCTCCGAATTAGGAAATGATTCAGAATGAGGTGTTACATTATCAAAGACTTCATGGAAGTAAGAAATAACTATTCCTAGTTTGATGTTACAAGCATCTTCAGCATCATACCGATGCCTTCAGTAGGTATCATGTTAATGTCTATTGCTCAAAGCAAGTTGTTTAAGACTGTTAGATGCCATTTTATGCATCTTATAGGGTAGTTTTTATTATCATTTTAGCATCATATTTTTTACATTTTCATGTCATTTATTTAAATAATGTTCAGCTCATGTCTTTCGTTAGAATACCCATACTGCTCATGTTTTTATGTCAATTTCAGATAGTTCGAGTGGAGCAGTGCGTTGGGAGCAGTTAGATGCGTGTTTGGAGCTTAAAGTGGAGCTTGGGACTTCTGTAGTATGTTGAGGAATGCTTGCAAGATGTTTTGTTCAAGAAACATTCGACTGAATTGATCACGAAGATAGAATATACAATCGAAAGTTAAAGAATGTTGCTGGCAGCTTTGACCTCCTGTCAGTATTTTAACCATATCTCGAGAACCATAACTCTGATTGATGCGATTCAAAATGATCTGAAAAGTAGATGAAATGTTGGACATCATACGCACAACCTGCGATCTTAGGTTGTCTCCTTGTGATCGCAGGTGACCCTTTTGTGATTGCAGGTTTGGTCGCAGGTTGCCTTCGAGGTTCTTTTGTGCCCAAAATTCATCCGGGAGTGAAAACTCAAAACTTGCAATCGCAGGTTGTGTACATGCGATCGCAGGTTGGCCAAGATTTGTCAAAATAGCTTCCTACTTCATTAAAAAGGCACCAGGCGTGTTTATGTCAAAACCTGCGATCGCAGGTGTGTACATGTGATCGCAGGTGCGCCGTTTTTGCTGTTGGACGTATAAATAGACTTTATAACCTTCCAGTAACCTAAGTTGGTGATTCCAGAGGTACCAGACGATGAAAATACGATTTTGGAGGCGTTTCTTCTCCGATTTCAACAATTTTTGAAGATCTGAAGACTGTGGATCATCTCCTACGTTTAGTTTAGTAAGATTTAGTAGTTTGATGTCTCTTTTCATTTGTTTTTATCAGATTTTAGCCATGTCTGGCTAAAACCCTAGTTTTCAGTTTTGCAAAGACAAGTACTTTTCATGTGATTGATCATTAGATCACCTAGCTAGGGTTTTATCATTCTAGTTAATTAGTTAATAGAATTCGTAATTGTTCTAATTAATTGGTAATAATTAACAAGTAATAAATTGGTTCCGTGTTTGGGATTTGACTTTATTATAAACTGTAAAAATCATACCTTTACGCTTCCGAGCTTGTGAGAAGTATTGGGTATTGCTGGGAATTTTACAAAGAGCTTAATGCAACTTTTCTGATCTTAATTAAGAGCTTGTTTAATTGAACAGTAAATAGTTAGGGTTAATATAAGAGCTTGTTTTTATTAAATAATTTAGGTAAAAGACAAATTACTAGAGCTTGTTAGTTTTTCTCAGTACCAGCTTAGATAGAACGCATCTCAAGTAATCAGATCTGGATCAGTTGCACGATTAGGAAAGTCACAGCAGAGCTGAAACCATTTTTTATTATTGATTTTCATTTACTTTATTATCACTGCATTTCTAGTTATTAGTTTTAATCAACCCCCCCCCCCTTTTATATTATGTTTCTTGACTAGATGTGCCTGATGCAAAAAGGCATTGATCATTAGGCTGTGTCCCTGAGGATTCGACCCTGCTTCCCTATGCTATATTTTTAGTGCAACCAGCAGTGATAATTTATTTGCTTAATAAGTGCGCGACAGCGTGTTAACAAGGACTAAGACCTTTAAGTGTATACAATTTCATATCTCTCACAATATTGTCTCTCAGTACATGAATCCATTCATTAAAGTTGTATCTATTGAATGTTATTGTTTCATTAAGTCAGTAAATGTAAAAGACAATTCATGGTAATGAGAATCGATTATTTATCTACAAAATTTTAACAAAATTCATTTTGAATTTTCAATATTTAAACCTTCAATAATTAATACCTTTTATTGTTTCCAAAACATTAATTATCAAAATCTAGGATCCAAGTTGCAAAACAAATAAATGGTTAGGTATCTTTTATCTCACCCATTTGAATCCAATCCGATAGATATCAATTATCAATTATATCTTATTATATAATTCCTAGATATATGGGATCGCTAATAACAATTTTAGTTAGACATGTTTGATCTCATATGTGTCTCGAAACTCTCTTGCTTAGATATCCTGTATCACAAAATATTTTCAATCAACTCATCTAATTTGGAAAACTTGTGTAATCGACCTATAACTTGGTTATAGAAATTGTGAATACACCCCGACCATCAAAAGTTAACTCTAAGCGGTTAGGTATCCTTTATCCGACTAGTGTATACAAGAGATGTGCGAGTGTTCATCAAAATGGATTGCATAGATTTGAGGTTTGTAAGGGTCTTTTTGTATGTTTTATATTTTAAGTTTTATAAACATATGATATCATGATAATTTCATGCATCAAATTAATCATGCTATTAATTTTCCAAAGAAAAAAATCACATTTAGGATTCAAATATAAAATCCGGTTTTATATTTTGGCACGGTTCAATTTTAACGATAATATCTAATATTAAGTTTTAGTTTAAGCCATATAGAATCTTATTTATAACTTAATCAAACTTCCTTCTGTTATTAATATTTTGGAGTTTGAATAAGTTATAAAGTAACCATTTTAGACTTATAATTTTAAATTTTCAAAATTTTCCGTTATTAACATTTTATTAAAACCGGTTTTTATTTTGAAGTAATAAGTTGTTACATCTTATGTTCTCATTTTGAAAATTGGAAACCAAAATCCATGTGATGTTTATTATGTCCAAAAAGTAGTTTGAGTTTGTGAAAAGCAAAATTATAAACCACACTAAATATTTACTTGACAAATAAACAACACAAACATTCATTTAACATGAACAAGCCTTCATCTAGTTAACACCTTTGTGAGCCAACACAAAAGTGTTAAGTCCTACCTAAGGGACAAAGGGACCAAATATTACAAATTCTTCTTCATGTGATCTTCAAGCTCCCACTTGCGATTACAACCAACTTTGTTACAATTTTATAAAGATTTTATAAAATCTATATGAACTTTTATACAATGGTCATAAAACCGTTGGTAACGATGGTTCTTCAAGAAATTGACTCCATCTTCATCTTGTTACATATTTTAAAAAATTAATCTAGTCTAAAACTAATCTACTTCATAAAAATAACAAGAGTAAAAACTTTCTACTTTTATTACATACTTTATGAATAAAATAATATTACATACCATTTTTAACTAAATAACACAAACAACAACACAAAAGGTCCAATGTTTGTTTATGTACTCTAAAATACATATTAACATAGAACAACCTTTGTTTTTCTAGGACAACTTTAAGTGACAAAAAATGCATGTAAACTTTTGTTACAAAAAGTAACAATTATTAAGCTATCAAAGAAAATATGTATGAACTTGTTTTTATAAAAAAAAAAAAAAAAAACAATTTATCCATATTCTCCAAAAATTAAGATTTCCAAAACTCATAAAATCTAACCAAACTTGAAAAGTGGCTCTTGATACCAGTTGTTGGGATTTTATTCAAAAATAGTTTCAAAAACACAAGATTTAGAAATGGGAGACTTTAATATTTTGAACAACATAAAAGAAGTTTATAACCCTCCAAGGATCTTCTTGAAAAGTTTCAAAAGAAAGCAACAACCAAAGAAGAAAAAGAACATAACAACCTTTGTAGCCTTTGAATCCTCAATGGGAGGTTAGGAAGTTAATGGAGAATGGATGAACCTTTGAGATGATAACAATAATCCAACTTGATTTAAGATGCTAATCTTGTAAAACTCTTAAGCTCTTAGGCTTTAAGTGCATAAAAAAGTATGAATTAAAGAGAGCAAAATGCAAGCAGTAACTTCAAGTGTTTAGCAAAAACTAGAGAGAATAATGGAGGGGATGCAAGCTACAATTTTGGTCACTAAAAAATGAAGGGATGAAAGCCTTAGTTTCTAACACTTTAAGCACTCCATACCCTAAGGCCTACATGTCTTCCATGCCTCCTAAGCCATGCTTACTTTCCCTTATTATATTCAAAAAACAATGTCTTATTTCCTAGAAACTAGCTCATCATTTTTTGGTATAAAAAGAGAAGAGAAGTTTATAAAATTCTTATAAATCTTTATAATATATAAACTTTAACTTTTAGTTAAAAGACAAAAGAGTCATTCTAGTCCAAAATAATTACATGACTTAATAAATCATACCATATGATATATTATGTTAATTGGTAATGAAATTATTATTTCCATGAAATAAATAATTTCCAATTAATTATAAGAGTTTATTGAATATTTTTAAAATTAATTTCTAATAAATAATCAGTTGTATCAAGTTGTTGTTAGTGTGACCAACTAGTATCATATGTGAATTAAAAATATCACTTTAATATGACTCATAAGCATACATGATCTTTCATATGGGATAAGAAATTACACCATGCAAGCCTTGATTCCTTCTTTCCTTTGCGTGATTGCTTAATTTTTCACTTGGTTCGAACCTAGATGGAGGAAGGAGAAGAATCACTACTAAGAGCTCTCTAGAATGCTCAATACGTAACTTGAAGATAAATAAGATGAGTGTTCATCTTATTTCCTACCTTTCCACACCTAGTCGCTCTAATTTCACATTTTTGGCAAAAATGGTCCCCTCTTCCAATATGTGTGACTTTTATTTGAGAAAGGACATACTAAATCCCACTACATCCATTTCATAACTTTGGTAGTCCCTTCCAGTAATTGAGTCAACCCTTTGGTCAACTCACTTTGCCAACTTGACACTTTTGACCCTTTTACTTTAACATGTTATTATTTTCACTTCTAGCTTTCTAAACTTGATATCAACTAACGATATGATTATCCTTGATGATTTATTTATATAAATCATTTTTCATTTATTTACTTTATTAATTTAAGAACCTAGTCTTAAATTTTAGGATGTTATAGCTAAGACTACAAATCTTATTAAAAACCCTATGTTTTATAACAATTAATTCGCAAGGAACAAGGAAAGAAAGGTATAAGATCAATTTTATAGATTTATATGGGTGACAAACCCCGCCTACAATTGCTAGCTATAACCATCGCCTGACAAGTCGAAATGGGTGATGTCGTTCAGTCCCTACTTATCCCACGACGTCGTTGAAGCGTTGGTGTTTACTTTCATCACATTCCCTTGTATTACCGGTGCAGAGGTTAAATTGTATATAGTTCGATTATAGGCTCGTTATTGACCTCAGAATTGCTTTTATTTCATATAGGGTGGAACAAGTATCAATACATAGTTTGATCACTCACACGATTTGAAATAATATTGTATGTAGTGGGAAAGTTTGTTGCTAAAAGGGATAAGTTTCAGTTATCCAAATTAAGTAAAATAGCACTTATTATATATTACGACATGACCATATGGTGTTTATAAACTTTTACTTAATAAGTTATTCACATAAGCAATAATGTCACTTATACGGAAATTTCAAGTGTGTAAGTTAGCTATTTTTTATACTTTTAATAGGATAAAGTTACTTTATTTTAAATGATTTGATATTCTTTTCATTTATATATAAAATACATTTTTGGTCGTAAAAGTTTATAGAGTCAAAACCTGTGAAACTCACCAACAATCTTTTGTTGATGTATATTAAAATGTTATGTTATTTTATATACTTTTCGATGTATGCTCTGACTGTGATATTCTATTGACGTTGCTCCCCCGATGTTTTTGCCTCCACTTGGGGATGTGATAATATTGAGTAAACAAGGTTTTTTTGGTGGATAAGTAACTGAAAAATAAAATTTTGTGATGCTTGTTTCAAAGAAATGCAACGTAGCATGAAGTTCAGTTTTGGTCACCACACAAGCCACAAAATTCTAAAATATATTCTCTCGGATTTATGGGGCCCTTCTATGGTGAAATCTCATGGTGGATGCTCATACTTTGTTAATTCCATTGATGAATATTCAAGGATGGCCTGGTTGTATTTTTTAAAGTAAAAAAGTTGAATTGTTTGAAAAGTTCAAGGAGGGGAAGATTATTTGTTGATTTATCAAAGTAGTTATGGGTAGAAGCGGTCAATATTGCTTGCTATCTGGTGAATAGATCTCCATCAACTATAATTGACTTAAAGACTCGTAAAGATGTACAGTTTGGTAAATCCTATGCTATTTGATTTATGCATATTTGGTTTCCTTGTTTATTCTTGTGCTAATGATGGTAAACTGGAGTCAATGGCAATAAAGTATATATTTTTGTGATATGAAACTAGAGTGAAAGGTTAAGATTGCAATGTACAAAAGAATATGATGTATAACTAGAGAGGATAAAGGACAAGTATTGTAAGGAAATAAGATCAGGGTGCTAAACAAAGTTTGAAGTTTGTAACGCAAACCGTAGACAAAGTTATGATAAATAAAGAACACCAAACCCATATGGACCAACCAGCTAATGTTTATGCTAAGAAAAAGGAAACAAATAAGAACCTATAGGCAAAAGAACACCGAAAATAAACATTTAAAAGCCTATTAGATATTGTGGATTTTCCTATTCTTATGAAATCTGTTCTATAGCATATGTTGTGGAAATTATAGAAGAGATTGATACTGACGGGTCTTAATCTTACAAAGAGGCTATAGCAAGTAAAGAAGAATCAATTTTGATGAATGAAGAAATGCAATCATTAAAGTAGGATGAAAATGGATCATTAAAAAAAGATGGTTTTCTTGGAGTTAAACCGATAAGGTTAAAGGCATGGTTAGTGGCAAAGGGGCTCCTATAGAAAAACAAAATTAACTATCACGATGTTTTCTCACTAGTTGTGAAGCACAAAATGATTCATGGTACTTTGTTCCATGGTTAGCGCGCTTGATCTAGAGCTTGAGCAGCTTGATGTCAAAAACAACATTTCTTCATGGTTGTCTAGATGAAAAGATTTACATGAACCAACTAGATGGGTTCCTTTATTCAAAGAAATATCATGTATGTTTGTTGAAGAAATATCTTTATCGTTTGAAGCAGTCTCCAAGACTATGGTATATGAGGTTTGATTCGTTTATGCTCTTGCACGACCACGTATGGAATCAGTTTGAGAATTATGTTTACTCAAAGAACTTTTTGATATTTCCTATATTTATTTGTTGATATGTGTGAATGATATGCTCATTGTAGGGAACAATATGGTTGAGATTGATGATTTGAAGGTGCTACTAGAAAATGAGTTTGAGATGAAAGATCTAGGAGATGTAAAGAAGATGTTAGGAATAAAGATTCGAATTGATACAAAAGAAAGATTGTAATACATTTCTCAACAAAGTTATATTGATAAAGTTTTATAACTGTTCCATATTTATCAGTCCAAACATGTTGGAACTCCATTGGCAACACACTTTAAACTTGATTGAAGCATTATATATTAGATGAGCAAAGTTTTCATATTCGAGTACCATTGGAAGTCTTGTGTATGTTGTGGTCAGTACTATATATGACCTGACTCATATAGTGAATGTTTTAAACATGTCTATGAGTAATTTAGGAAAATTTTACTAGGAATCAATCAAGTAGATTATACGATGCTTGAAGGGAACAAATAACATGATGGTGCTAACATATGAAACAATGACTTGGTTGGAAGATCACTAACATGTTATATATTCACTTTATTCAGATATTCTATAAGTTGGGAGATAACATTACTTCTTACTTTTCCCCTATCTACAACTTAAGTAAAGTTCATGTCAATGACAGAATGAATAAAGGATTGCATATCTTACATGGTCTTGTTCAAAGTCTTGGTTCGAAGGTGGAGAAACCTATCTTGTTTCGAAACAATCAAAGTGTTTTTTGTCTTGAAAAGAATATAGTCTATCACAAAAAGACAAAGCATATTATTGAATAACTAAATTTGTTAGGGATGTTTTCGAAGAAGAAAGGTTGTTTATTCATGTAACGTCCCAAAATTTAAAACTAATAATTTTGTTTTCATAATAATAAAATAATCAACCAAAAAATTTTCATAAAACTTTAAAGGAAAATCATAGTACGTAAATCAATCATCCTAATACATCAAAGTCATGAATTTTTTTAATTTTTTAAAAAGGTGCAGATTTTTTTAATTTTTTATATAGAAAACATTAATTTTTGAAAAAAAATTGAAAAAAAGTTTTTTTTTTTTTTAAACTGTAATTTTTTTAAAAATCATTTAAAAATCAAAAATCAAAAAAAAAAAGAAAAAAAAAGAAAAGAAAAGAAAACTAGAGTATTTAAAAATACTATAATTTTTAACCAAAAAAAAATCAACATTTTTGGTACATTTATGCATATATGCATATTTTATATACTATAATATATGTAAGGAAACCATAAGAAAACTCATTTTATTTACTAATCTATAAACACAATACAATAAGTATTTTATTCGATACAATATAAAATATTAAAAAAAATGGTACAAAATTTCAAATCGTTTTCATGTCTTCGTGTCAATATTTCCATTTTTCTTCTATTTATCATTTTTCACCTCTTCAATAGTCATAACAATTTCTTCCAAATCTACAAGAAAGTTAAAAATAAATTGATTAATACAAAAACACTCACAAAAATACATATGTGATTTACATGTGAATTACATGTAATTCATATGTGATTTACATGTAATTCATATGTGAATTACATGTGAATCACATGTAATTCATATGTGATTTACATGTGTATCACATGTAATTCATATGTGAATTACATGTGATTTACATGTGAATCACATGTAATTCATATATGAAATACATGTGAATGTGATTCATATATGAATTACATGTGAATCACATATAATTCACATGTGAATCACATGTAATTCATATGTAAATTACATGTGATTTACATGTGTATCACATGTGATTTACATGTGAATCACATGTAATTCATATGTGTATCACATAATGACTTAATGGATTAAGGAAAAAAACATTCATTTATTCAAACAACACTTACTTTGGTCTTGGTTTCCATCACCTAAAGCACCAAGTCTTCTCATTAGTTCAGTAAATTCAGGCTTTTTCATGTACTCATGAACAAATGCATGTGAATTATTCACAAAAACAAACTCCAAATCATACTGCAATTTCAAAACAATTATCAAAGAAAATTTTAATTTTTTTAATTACAAAAAAGTAAAACAAATACTTATTACCTCTTCTGCTTACGATTTAAACACGTGAAACAGGACAATCCACTCTGCACAATCAACAGCCTCCTATAAAAAAAAGTTAATTTTTTTTTATATTTGTTATGTTTCTACATAATTTAATCAAGAATTTATACCTTGGAAAATATAACACTTTATAATTTAGTTAAAACATAAATTTATTAAAGTGAAAAGTATATTAAAAAAATACATTATACCATCAGCTCTAGTAGTCCAACACTCCATATTTGTTGCCTTCTTAGATGAATCCAACTCAATGATCTATTTTAACTTCATAATGTCATTAATAGTATACAAATATTAAATATTTTTAATATGTTATTAATTAATTTACCATTAACAAAAACTTCTGAACATAAACACATGTACGTTTTACACCTTCAGGTAAAGCAATGGCAAGAGCTGTATGGGATTTTTTTAGTTACCTATGGTGATTATGTTTCTGAAGGTGTTAAGACATTACTAGAACCCATTTGATTTTGAAGAGATATGAACATACGAATTCTTGAAGGAAGGTGTTTCGGGTGAATAACTAATCAGTCTCTTTGAAAAATTTTCCTTGTTTCTACCCGAGGCTAAAAATTGGTATTCAACGAGAGGTGAATCGATGTCATCACTTTTACTCTTTAAATAACTATCACCTTCACCTACAGATTTCCTCTTTGCTTTCTTGATACTAGCTCTCGTTACAGAAATTGCAGCTCTTTTCTTTGCTTTAATGTAGCGATTTTGACATACTGTTTTATCTGGTTTTCTCTATTGGTAAAACAAGGAGGATCCTCATCAATATAAATCATTATTCATAAAAAAAGAAAAGCATAAGCATACTTGATTAGTTTGTACAAGGCTTGTAAAGAGTGATAATCAGATCATCAATAGACCAGATACTTAAAAAAGAAAGAGAAAATTACGATATAATTGAAAAATCAGAAACATTACCATTTTAGAATTAGGAATATCACTGAGAACAGAACAGAGAGCTACAACAGATGCTTTGTATTGGAGAAGAATTTCATCAAGAGCTCTATCGTTGTCGAAGATAGTATCTGAAATGTTGATTCTGTTGATTTAGAATCATAACACGAGATTGAAATCGTGGAGCAGACAACAATTGCAAACCCTAAGTTTTTGGAATTGACTGCAACTGAAATTGAAGAGGTGAGGGCGTGAGGCAACGACGGGTTGAGAGATTTTTCTGGAAGAGGTGAGACGAAGACAGTTCCACAATCAGATAGAGGGGAGGAAATCGACACCATCCGACGAAGTCAAAATGATACCATTTGCAAAAAAATCGGTGGTGATTGAGGTCGGAGATGAGACATAGATTGATCTTCGGTGACGATGAGAGAATGTGAGGCAGAGAAGGAGGATTTGTCGTCAATTTTCTGGAGAGCGAAGGAGGTGGTCACTGGTTAGATTTTTGATCTCTATTTTGTGTTCCAATTTGAACCAGGAACAGATCTGGTGTGAATATGTCGATCAGAGACGGTATATTAGGTTATCTCTAAAATGCCCCTGATTCATGTGAAATAAGATGCCCCCGCCTCTTTTTTCCCCTAGTTATTTACAAAAATGCCATAAATCATCCTAACCTTCAATTATTTTGGTCTAACGGCCTTCGTTTAATTCTTGGGTTCTCGTGAAACATTGAGTTCTCAAATGATCATTCCTTCCTCTTTCTCTCTCTCCCTCTCTCTCTCTCTCTCTCTCTCTCTATATATATATATATATATATATATATATAACTGTATTTGTCTTTGAGATTTCCTAATATGTATCACACATATAAGAAGTATTAATTAATCATAATTATTACCATAATTAAATGTGAAATGCATTAATTATGGAGATTATTAATGAATTTTATATTTAATTATGGTAATATTTCTTATAATTAATGTATTTAACATATAATTATGATAATAATTGTGATTAATTAATACTTCTTATATGCAATGTTTTAAAAACCAGTTTTTTAGTTGAACCGGTATAGTGACCGGTTCCTGGTTCAACCGGTTTAACCGGTTCGACCGTCGGGTGAACCGGTTTCTATATTTTTCATGTTTTTTTTCTATTTTCCTACACATACATACATATAGAAATTATGAATTTGATGTTTATAAGTTCAAACATTAAAAATACACATAAAAATAAGTTGTAGATGAATCCAAATACATTAAAATAACACATAACCATAAGTTTTAGTGTTTTACATCAATTCATATACGTCAAAAAGAAAGTAAAGTATAACACCGAAACGAAATATAGTTTTTGATGAATACAAACACTTCAAAAGAATTTATAACATTTATCATATGTTTTTATTTAGAGAGAACTAAATAGATTTGAAAAAAAAATCACTAAAGTTTATTATATAAATGGTTCTTTTTCATGTGTTTTTATTCGGTTTAACCAGTTCAACCGGTTTATTTTGACCGGTTCAACCGGTAAACCGGCCGGTTCAATCCGGTTCAGAAATCAATGTAAAACCGGTGATAGTTGAACCGCTCCCTCTCTCGGTTCCCGGTTCAACCGGCCGGTTCAAATCGGTTTTTAAAACATTGCTTATATGTGCCCTTAGGGCACATATTATAAAATCCCTTGTATTTGTTTAAATTTTGTATGATTGCTTATTGCCGACTCCTTGCATAAAGTAATCATATCATATGATATCATCATATCATATCATATCATATCATATACTATATTATAAAGGAAACATTTTTCTTTCACCACATTCATTTGAAACTTCTGTTCATTTTTCCTTTCACCATATTCATTTGAAACTCCCATAACTTTTCATTTTCTTTCTAATAATAATTATAAGTTGGTTAATAAGGTTAAATAAATATGAAACCTAAAGTGTAATCATATATAAACTAAATTTCAATATTAAAATAATATCTTTAATTCTACTTTTAAAATTATGTTTTTTAACTTTTAATATATTATACTTAATTTATTAGTTTTAATATATTATTGGATGTAAATCATTATCATTTTAAAGATACAACCTTGGAACAATTTGTATAAAATATTTAAATTATTAATTTGAATATAACATTACACGGTCAACTTAAATATAAATTTTAGTTTAACTTAAACAGCCCCAAAGAATATTTTGTAAATAGTTAAAAGTGACTAATTGTAGTGTCTTTCTAATAATGATTATAAGTTGGTTAATAAGGTTAAATAAATATCAAACCTAAAGTGTAATCATAAATATATTAAATTTCAATTTTAAAATAATATATTTACTTCTACTTATAAAGTTATAAAGTAATGTCTTTAACTTTTAGCAAATTATACTTAATTTATTAGATTTAATATGTTGTTGTATGTAAACCATTATCAGTTTAAAGCTACAACTTTTGAATAGTTTGTACACAATACTTAAATTGCAAATTTGAATATAACATTACAACGTCAACTTAAATATAAATTTCAGTTCCACTTAAAAACCAATAAATATATTGTAAATAGTTAAAAGTGATAAATTGCAGTGATAAATGCAAAAACTAAATGATAATCTCAATTTAACTATAATATTTCATCAAGTTAAATTTTATTAATAATAATAATAATAATAATAATAATAATAATAATAATAATAATAATAATAACAACAACAACAACATAAAGTTATAAATTAAATTATGTTGTATTGCAAACAGTGGTTGAAAGTTTAAATAATCATCATCATAAAATTAAAACATCATCAAAAAATTTTGAAATTTCATAAATCATAACAGTAGTTAATTAAAATGGTTGAGAAATAATTAATTTTATACACACATAAAGTTTCGATAGAGACCATTAAATTATTTGATTTTAATAAGTGTAATTTTATCTATTGCTCAAATTAATTATTGTATTACATCAATTAAATGTAATAATTGTTATATTATAACTAATATAAATAACATAAATATATTCAATATCATATAATTACCAAAAGTTTAACTTCATAGTTTTATTCTGTGCAACGCGTGGATATTCGCCATATATATATATATATATATATATATATATATATATATATATATATATATATATATATATATATATATATATACTAGTTTATAACCCGTGGGAACCACGGTTATAAAATTAATTAAACTTTTATAGTAAAAACTCAAAATTATTAATCAGTTATTTTAAATAAATTATTAATTTAAGAGATTTTTTTATTAGTTATGTGAATTTATAATCGTTGATTCAAATAAATATGTAAAATTAATTTTTTAATATATATTAAATATTTTTTATTTGTGAATTAATGAAAACAATAATAACAAATTTAAAATTTAAAATAAAGAATAAATACATTGACAAATAACATCATATTAATGAGGTGGTCTAATAAATTTAAAATGGAGAACTAATAAATTGACAAGTGGTAACACATTAATTAAGATGTCTAATATGATGACACATGGCAAAAGAACTACTCTTTTATTAGTATATATATATATATATATATATATATATATATATATATATATATATAACTGTATTTGTATTTGTTTAAATTTTGTATGATTGCTTATTGTCGACTCCTTGCATAAAGTAAAGTAGTCGATTATTTAGTAAATACCTACTGAAAAACCTTTGGTAGAATAGTGAATTGCTCTCCTATCATGAGATCGATAGCTTAAGTTCCATTTGACACATATATGTACTTTAGATGTAAAATTAAAGTATATTAGATTGTCATTTTAAAAAATAGTTAATAGTTACTTTTTTTGCCCTTAGGTATATTACCAAAGCCTATCTTTTAATATGGCAGAATCTAAACTATAAAAAAAATTTAAAACAAATTAAACATTGTTTAAAATCAATCTTGAGGGATGCCCTAACTTGAATGAAAACATACCAAAATATCTTTGACCTAATATTATGGTGAATTTTCCTCCCATCATGACGATGAAAATTCAAGGTCCATTAGAGACATAGATAGATTTTAGATGTAAAACTAGACCAGATTATATTTTCATTCAAATAAAAGTTAATTAGTAGTTACCTTCTTGCCCTTACGTATATTAGCAAACCCTACCTATTAATAGACAGAATCTCAGTTTTACAAAAATTTTAAAACAAATAAAGCACATAGTCTCTACCTTCATCAAATCTCTCTTGCTTGTTCTTGTCCTCACACATATACTAACTAATCTGTTCACTTGAATGTTTGGGTAGTAACGGGTGACAGAGATCTTAGATAAAAAAAACATTTATATAAAAATCAACATTAACATAAATAGTAATTTGGAATATAACACTTATAAGACAAGGCAAGAATAATCATACGTAAAGACACAATATTTACGTGGTTTTTCGAATATGACCTACGTTTACATGTATGATTGAGTATTTTTATTCACAAGCTTGAAAATGATGTTTATTATTGTACAGTTTAATTCCTAGCTACAAAACTTGAACTTCTCCATGGGTAACGACTATGTCAAGTATCAGTTGGAGTCTTCATGTTATCTATCATTTGAATTGTAACATTCACATTTAATGTATTTCACTTTTTCCCTCAAACTTAAAACCTTTTGCATTTGGATCCCGGGCCAGTACGTTGGGCGTACTAGGTCGAAAAGTTGGTCGTGGAGGCATCCACATACGCTGGGCGTACCTAGAGTACGCGAGGCTTTTGAACACCTGGGACAAACCCTAATTTTTAGGGTTTGAGCCCTATTTAAACACCTTAAGTAGCTCTTGGACCTTCTTATGACCATCCTTCACCTATACAAACCCTGAGATCGAAACCCTAATTGTCATTTGAGTGTTTTGAGCTTGGAAGTGACCTTTGAGGGTGTTTTTTGTGATCTTGAAGGAAGAAGAGCTCTTGGAAGTTGCATTGGTGTAGTTGAAGCTTGTGGATCCAGAACAATCACCAACTTGGAAAGCATTTGGAGGTATAAAGATCTTAACTTGATGGTTTTTTATGATAGATATAGTTTAGGGTTTGATTTTGCGCACTTTATGGTCCCTTAAGTCATGCTTGGGAGTATGAGCTACTCTAGGAGCTAGGAAATGCTAGATATTAGCCTCTATGATGTTCCTTGTGCATAAAAATGTTATCTTGATCTGTTATATTGGACCATGCATGAGTTACGGCTCTTATTATGGTTCTTAATGGTCAAAAACGAGTATTGGGTCCCATTAATTCATGCAAAACTATAAAGTTGGCAACTTTACGTGTTAAGACCTTAAAATGATGTAGATATGAGGTTTGGACGTTAAGGTATTAATGGATTAAGACTCTTGATTAGCTTTTGGGACTCTGGTCAGTACATCAGGAGTACTCTTTAGTACGTTGCGCGTATTGGGTCAGCAGCCCGCTTTCGGGTCAACATACATAAACGGGACGTACATACGGGATACGCGGGGCGTACGCTAAGCAGTGGGCTTTTATTTGTTTTAGGCCCTTTTTGGACTTGGAATTCTTTTGGGATTTAGGCCTTAGCTGGATTTTGGGCTTTGTATCTGTTGTCGCATAGTTAGACCTCAGATTTTGGGTTGGACCATTTTTGGGCCTTGGGCCACTATAGAGTTTAGTGGACCAAGCTAGTAGGGACCAGTAAAGAAAAAGGTAAAATAGTCTTTTACCCTAGAGGTTAAGGATGATGAGTTAGGACCAAAGTTATGGTTTATGACCTAATTATTAATTAGGGTATTATTTGATGATATTTAGTGCGGAGATTTACTGAATCAACAGTCCGAGCTTTTATTTGATTTTTCAGCAGTTTGAGGTATGTTCCTCCCAATTCTTAGCGGGTCGAAGGCATAAATTTCGAACCATGGATTATGGTTATTTGCATGCTATTTGTCTGTGTGGCCTTACATGTGTCGCGCAGGGCCTTATAGGTGAGTTAGGTGGGGTCCATCACATGACACAGACAGATCTGTTCTAAGCGGGGGTCGATGTATGGCGAGGCCTGTTGGTTGCTAGGCATGGCATATTGTATGTTTGATATTTATGGTATGAGGTATTTTTGGGAACTAACTAAGCTTCATGCTTATGATTTTCAGTTTATGTTTCGGAAACTTCTGGATTTAAGGGGAAGAGCTCGGGATGATCGCATCGCACACACCGTGATTTCCACTTTATTTAAAAATTTGATTTATTATGTAATTTTTTAGACATTTCTATTAATATTTATAATAACATAAAAAATTAAACATTAAATAAGATTGATAAGATTACGATCATGCCCTTAATGAATTAGTTTTGATCTAACGCTCCACTTTTAGTTCTCGGGTTCTCAGGAAACTATGAGTGTTCAACTGATTTCACCCATATATATATATATATATATATATATATATATATATATATATATATATATATATATATATATATATATAGAGAGAGAGAGAGAGAGAGAAAGAGAGAGGAAAGATCATTTAAGAACTCAAAGTTTCCCGAGAACCCGAGAACTAAAGGTGGAACGTTGGATCATTTATTTTTATGGCTTAGATGATTAGTGGCACAATTTGTAAATAAGAACTTTAAATCTATTTTAGACATTTTAAAAATAATCACAAGGGCATATTAGGCATTAATAATATTATTCCTTAACAATTAACTTAATTAATTTAATTAAACCCTTTCTATCATAATTCTTCATCGTCTCTCTCTTTCCCCCCCCCCCCCCTCTCTCGCTCTCTCACACACACGTCTTCACTGCGTCTGCATTCCACCTTTGAGATGGTGTTGCCTCCGCCTGGGATAACATCGATGATAAACCGACGATTGATCTCCACCTCATTTTTTGATGACAGATTTGCATCTTAACCTTATCTTTGATGATCGATTCATATTTCAATTGATCTCTCGATCTGTCAATCTCGATCCCATAATCTGCCCTAGTCCACCGCTCACAAACAGTAGAGATTGAGAATCGACGATAATGATCGTCAACTTCAACAATAATCACTGTAAGTGGAGGAGACCTGTATGAGGACACGACATTACTCCATTCTTATTCTTACTTCATTCTTTTATGTGTTTCAGAAAATGTCAACTTGTTCTATTACATAATGTTAGTTTTACCTGTTGAATATCAAACAAGCAAACAGTCTCTAATAAGCATCACCAAATGCCCACCAGGTGTTTGTGAAAAGACTTACTGAAATCCTCTTGTTCCTTGAATAACATGAATCCTCTAATCAGGTTTAACTCCATATTTCTTTTAAATCATCGTTTTCTATTCAAATTTTCTTGTTTACGTACATTATTAGATTCTTCTCATTTCTCATTTCCCATTTCTTAATAATATACTTTGAAACCTCTTTATGTTTGACCACAATTGTCATCATGTGATTTTTAACATGATGACAGCAACATCAGGTAATGTTCATGCTGCAGTTGAGAGGCTATTGGAAAATCTTGGTTGATAAATATTTGAGCTGTTACATATTATATATCATTAATATAATATACATATATAATATACAATATTATCATGGGTAAGAGTCAAACTCAGGTTGCATTCAAAGATATTTCGTAAATTTGGTACATGAATGCTCTTTCTTCTGGATTTTTTTAGAAATTGTCTTGCTTTTCCCCCCTTCACTGTAGTTTCATAAGACATAACAATTATGTAAGTAGATTTTGTTCATTTCACAACCACTATTAGTTCAAACTTCAGATAAATAATTGGTGTAAGGAAATTGTTAATGGTTACCTAGTAAGGAAGAGAATGCATTAGATCCTGCAACAACTTGATATCACTATGCTACAAATGTTTCGATTTGAATTATATTTTGACTTTGAGAGTATAGAATATTTATTACTACTTGTGTTCTTAATAATATATGGAAATTTTTTCATCTGTTTACAGGTTAGGAAATATGTTAGGAGCATTATAAAACCTGGAATGTTGATGGTTGATCTCTGTGAAACCTTGGAGAATAATGTTCGTAGGTTGATACAAGAAAATGGTCTACAAGTTGGTATTGCTTTCCCTACAGGGTGCTCATTGAACTGGTAAATTATTTTCTATTTCTTTCATCATTTTCTTTTTATGTTTTTTTATTACTTTCCAATAGTAAACATATTTTACCATATCAAGGTTAAATTACCTTTTTCTGCTTTGGTTCCAAGATTAGTCACCTCAACCTTGAAGAATACTAATTACTTTCCAATAGTAAACATATTTTACATATGAATTACATGTGATTCACATGTAAAACACATGTAATTCACATATGAATTACATGTGATTCACATGTAATTCACGTATGAATTACATTTGATTCACATATAAATCACATATAATTCACATATGAATTACATGTGATTCATATGTAAATCACATATGAATTACATGTGATTCATATGTAATTCACATATAAATTATATTCGATTCACATGTAAATCATATATAATTCACATATGAATTACATGTGATTCACATGTAAATCACATATGAATTACATGTGATTCATATGTAAATCACATATAAATTACATGTGATTCACATGTAAATCACATGTGATTCACATGTAAATCATATGTGATTCACATGTGAATCACATTTGATTCACATGTAATTCACATGTGATTCACATATAAATCACATGTTACTTACATATGATGTCATATGTAAATATAATTCATATGTAAATTGCATGTGATTCATATGTTAATCACATGAAAATCACATATGTATTTTTGTGAGTGCTTTCGCATCAATAATTTTTTTAATTTTCTTGTAAATTTGGAAGAAATTTGTGGTGAATATTGAAGAGGTGAAAAATAACAAATTGAATAAAATAAAGAAATATTGACACGGAGACATGAAAACGCTTTGAAATTTGTAGCATTTTTTATTTTTTTATATTTTATTTTGTATTGAATAAAATACTTGTACTATTATGTTTATAGATTAAATAATAAATATAAGATTTGTTGTGATTTACTTATGAATATTATAGTATAAGAAATGTACATATGTGCATTTGAGAAAATATGCACATATGCACCTAAAAATTTACTTTTTTAAAAAAAATGCAATTTTTTTTAAATACAGTTTTTTCTAAAAAAAAAATGTAACTTTTTAAAATGCAGCTTTGTAAAAAAAAATGCAGTTTACTTCTAAAAAAATTGCAGTTTTTTTGAAAAAATTACAATTTTTTAAAAAAAATATTTTTTCAAAAATTCATGTTTTCTATAAAAAAAATTGCATTTAAAAAAAACCACAAATACTATTTTTAAAAAATATGAAAATTTGATTTATTTAAATTTTTAGACATTTATATCAATATCTTAAATAACACAAAAAAAAAAATTAAACATTAAATGAGATTGGTAAGATGACGATCATGTCCTTAATGAATTACTTTTGATCTAACGCTCCACTTTTAGTTCTATGGTTCTCGGGAAACTATGAGTTCGCAACCCTATATATATATATATATATATATATATATATATATATATATATATATATATATATATATATATATATATATATATATATATATATATATATATATATATATATATATATATATATATATATATATATAGGTTGCAGTTATGACTTTCAAATCAAGATCAACTTTTGCTTCATTTACAATGTCTAACTGGTTATCGAATTCATTTGCAAAATACTAGATTTATATCGTGGTTTAAGCGATATCAAGACAACTTCTATAAACCATTTTGTTTGTTTATTTGTTTGTTTTTCAATTTCATAATTACATTAGAAATATTACGAGTTTTAACAAGAACCCTTTGAAAATATCTATTCTAATAAAAGAATAGTTTTAATCTCCTTTTGACATGTGACATCCTATTAAACCTCCTAATTAATGCATATTTTATTCTACTTTTGTCATGTGTCACCCTATTAGGCTTTATCATTAATGCATGCCATTTATCAACCTATTAATTCTCAATTTTAAATTTTAAATTTCTCACTCTAATTACATTAGAATAAAAATTAAATTAAAATTAATACAAATTATAAAGTGATATAATTTCACATATTTATTTAAATTAATGATTATAATTTTATATAACTAAAAAAATATCTCTTAATTAATAATCTATTTGAAATTATTGATTGATAATTTTGAGTTCTCACTATAATAGTTTAATTTATTTTGTAACCATAATTACCACGGATTATTAACTAGTAAATAAATAAAACAATAGTCAATATTCGATAGCCTAAAGATAAACCATGAATTGGGTATATGACCATAAACAAGTTACCTTAATTAGGTACGATATCTTTATGCTCTTCGGACCCCACTTAACCCTTATCATGTTAGGCTTTCTTCCCATCCTATTATCTATACTTTTTTCTTTGGCAGTTAGTTATCGTATTTTAACTTTGAATATTGCACTTATATTCATGAAAACTATAATCGTTAAAAAACATTATACATAAAAAGATGTCATGAGAACTTTCTATTCAAAAGAAGAAAATGTTTCTGTTTGTAGAACAATAATTCTTTTTTTTTTTCTCATATCTTCACAATACACTAGTTTTGAACTTTTGTTAACAAAAGTTCATTAATATATATATATATATATATATATATATATATATATATATATATATATATATATATTAGATCTTTTTAAAAACTATGATAATTTGTTTGATACACAATATATATCAAGTATAACACTTATAAAGTAAGAATTTGATGTTGAAAGGTGGTGATATACATGTGAAAATGGTTACATGGTGTTGTACATTTGGTACAAATGATTAATGTAAGGAAGGCTCTCATGTTAGCTTTTTGTGTGTTGTACATCAACTCATGATATTTGGTCAAACTTTGGCTAAACAATTTTTCAACCATTTTTCAGGATTGTGAAAATGGATTGGACCCACAAAGCACAAACCCTAATAATGACACCATATTAATTTAATATTTTTTATTTATAAAATAATAAGCTTTTGGAAGAAGCCAGATGGTAGTATATAACATAACGAGTTTAAGCATAAAGCATACGCTTTTCATTTTTGATATGCATAAAACATTTATCGGGCCCTATCGAACTGGTTTTAAGTAGGGGTGATTTCGATTGGTTATTTTGGTTTTCGGTTTAATTGAACTCTTTTTTTTTCTTTATTTAACAACTAGAGGGTGTGTTCTTGCGTTGCTACGGGTCGGGAATTTTTTTTATTGTTTTTTTGTTTGTTTCAAATTTCATAGTTCGTGTTTATTTATGGGACAATTTTTTAGAATATACATAAGGGACCAAAGTTGACAAAATATATAAACTATGGTGGTTAGATGTTGAAAAACGAAGATTAAAATTAAAGAATGGACCAAAACTGTCAAGTTGTAGAAAATATTGTGGCTTATTGTAATTTTTTTTTAGAAAGTTTAATACATATCGATTGAAGGCAAACGGGCAACAAGCTGTGCCGCTAGCCCTTTCTGGATAGCAAAACCAATTCTTTTGATTTGTGGATATAGGAGATACTGTAATTAATATTAAATAATGTACCAAAATTGTCAAGCCCTACAAAATATTGTAGCCAAATCGTGTAACATAAAAGAATAAGGGACCAAAAATGTTAACATCACAAACAATTGTGGTCAAAGTTTGAAGGACAAAACTTTAGTATTCCTAAGTCCTCCCGCTTTTAATTTAAAAAAAAAAAAAAAAAAAAAAAAAATAGAGTGACGAAAGCTACCAAAGCCACAAAGTATTGTGACAAAATTAAAAGGTAAAAGAAAATAAAGAGAATTGTAACATCATCCATAATGAGGGAACCATTTCTGTCAAAAGGTTAGGAACTTTACTGTTCCTAACTTTCATTTCCTTAATATATATATATATATATATATATATATATATATATATATATATATATATATATATATATATATATATATATATATATATATATATATATATATATATATATATATTAATATTAAATATTAATAACCAAACCAAATAAGGTTCCGTTTAATTGGTTTTGATTTATTCTGTTCAATTTACTGGTTAAGTCGAATAAAATTCACATGTAAATATAAATATTAAACTAAAAGAAAACGCTTACTAAATTTTACAAATACACTGATATATAACATTATATATTCAATCTTTCACGATGTATTGTCTTGAAGAGTCGATATAGACATAGAAATAGATTAATACAGATTTATGGAGTATAAAGATAAAATAAATTACTAAAGGTTAATTGACATTTCACTATTTGTTTGATGTTTTTAATATAAATTTATTTAAAAAATGTTACTTCTTGGACCAAAAAAATTCATAAATTAGTTACTAAAAAATTCATAACTAATTTATTATACATATATATTTTTTGGTTTAACTAAAATAATAAAAATTTAACCAAAACCAAACCGAATAAGATATTCTTATTCGGTTAACCAACTCAATTAACCGAAATCCAAATAACGTGAACCAAACAAACAAAACATCATTGGGTTCAGTTTGGTTATTTGGTTATGGTTTTTTTATCACGCCCCTATTTCTAAGTTAAAAATATTATATATTGTTGATGATTTGATACAGTAAGAATTAATATCTAGACAGACTGAATTCAACTTATATTTTAAAACTGTAGGTACAGGCTGTAATTTCAGATATATAAATCTATACTCTGAAATTCCCTATAACTAACATTAAGTTAACGTTTCTCTAGTTAATTTTAATTTTTAGTATACATATTTCAAATAAATAATCATAATTATATTATTAGTTTATAGTTAAACAAGGAATTAGTTTCCACGCGGGATAATCACAAAGATAGTCGCATCATTGTGGAGAATTACAAAAAACATCACATTCCGAAATGACTATCCGTTTCCAAAATGGATATATTCTTAGATTTTGATGATATATAATGTGTATATTTACTTATTTTTATCAAATATTTAGAAAAATGTTTAATATCAAAATTACTTCACTTGTAGTAATTTTGTTTAATTTTTTGTATAACTCTCCTCAACACGTAACATTTCATCTCAAATGCTACAATTTTATTGTTTTATCCAAGAAACCTTATATATACATAATTTTATGCTTCATGGATTTGGCCCAATATAGTGATCTATAGTGATCTTAAACGGTTTTTATGTCCGAAATGTGGATTTCGAAAATGCTATTCGGGTTTCCGATTTCAAATATGTTCTTATTTCGGACATACTTATAATGCCTATAGAAATATAACGAGTTTTTGTAGTATAATTTTAGATTTTTTTTGTACCACTATATAGGTAAATACATATTTTCTTAGTGTTTTAGCGTCATGTAATAGTATTTTATTGCATGTTTATAAGAAGTTTCGGAATAGATCGAGTTCTCAAAGCATAAGAAATATGGCTTGGTTTGTTTTTCTTTTGTTGATTTATGCCGGAAACAGTTGAAGAATGAATGTAAGAAATGTAGATGTAGGAAATAATCTAATAAAGTCTTTATGTTAGTGATGTTTTTTTTTCAATTATCTTGGTCGTAGACCTTGATGCACATGCGATGAACATGAGAGATTCATTTAGGAACTATGGTTTGGGTTTTAGAGTCAAAGGGTTATGGTGCACACACATGACCATTCCTGGCCTAACTTACACATCCTCGGTGATTAAGTCACCAACTTCATTGAGTTTTCCAAGGCCTATTTAGGGTAAAGTTGTATTGTATTTCGTTATCTAAATGAAAGTATTTCATTTCATTTTATTTAAATGAAAGTTATCAATTTTTCTTATTAATATGTTGTATTCGTCTTACTTAAATGAAGAGTGTAATGTTTGAAGTATGATATAATTTTATATGAATAGCCTTGAATGTGTAAACATCAATAACCATTTGGTTTGAAAAACATACAGTTTTACATGTTTTTTAAATCAAATGTAGGATGTTGTTGATGATTTGCGTGATTAACATTCATATTAGACTTGCACTTACTCGTACTTGAGGATACCGACTTTGACGAATCAAAAAACATTGTATATAGACACGTCAGGCAGATGTTTCACTTCTTTAGGCATCTATTGAAAGCTCTGAGCACCACACCCTCTTCTTAACATGGAACATATTTATGGTTTCATGGTTGTCCAACTTAGCGTTTATCCATGAGTGCTAGTTTAACGACCATCACCTGATTTGGTGTTTCCCATTTAGAGAAAGTTTGAACAGGATGTATAGCATCTATGTATGTAGCTCGGTGCCGTAATGAAAAGTCTCAACCAAATTGTGACAATCTGTAAGTCTTATTTACTTTAGTGGCTTTGTGGCATGACCACATGTTACACCAAAGCATGCATATTATATATATATATATATATATATATATATATATATATATATATATATATATATATATATATATATATATATATATATATATATATATATATATATATATATATATATATATATATATATATATATATGCAAGTCTTATCTTGTAAGTTGAAAGCATCAGTCTTGTTATAATCATGTAATTCAAAAGTGGTGTTTTCTATGGGCTATGTCTTCCACTATGCATCATTTTTTCAACCACCTTCTCTGCATAAGGGGTGATTAGCTACCTTATGTTGTAAAGGAAAATGGCATTTTTGTCATACAAACCTAAGATATATATATATATATATATATATATATATATATATATATATATATATATATATATATATATATATATATATATATATATATATATATATATATATATTTTGAATATAGAACACCTAAAAGGTTGAGAACGCGAGAACATATCACAACCATCCAAAATTTCAGATCAATGGCTAGAAACATAGTTCCATTTATGTCAAATTATTGAAACATTATGCTGAAAATGTAAATGAAAAATAAATGTTAAGGGCATAAATGGAATTACACTTCATTTGATTCCTTAATATGAGCTGTTTATTTTTAGAAGATTATGTACATATTCATTTACAGTATATGAGTTTCATTTATACCTTATTCTCCTTTAGCAACCACCATTAAATCACTACAAACAATATGTCATTTAGTGGCACACAAAAAGTGTCACTAAAAACCAAAAAAATGTCACTAAAGGTTTTTTAGATAATCAGCGACACATATAATAAGTGTCGCTAGAAACACTCCCACTAAAACCCTTTAGTGACACTTCTTGCTTTTGTCGCTGCAGGTTTTTAGGCTTTTAGCGACACTTTTTTATTTGTCATAATATATGAAAAAGTTTTTGTGGCACATATTTTGTGCCACTGAAAGCTCATATGATTCAAAAAAATTTATTACATTTAGTTACACATTTTAAGATTTTTAGTGGCACTTTTTTATTTGTCACAGTACAAAAAAAATGTTTTGTGGCACATTTTTCACTGATAAATATTCATGGGTGTCTATAATTTAAGTTTATATCTACATAACTTGTATCTACAAAATAAAATAAAATAACTAGTTGAATTATAGCACGTAGAAAATAATAAAATTTCCATTGTTTTTCATCAATATTTTTAAACTTTTTTAATCAAATATCTAAGTAAATATCAAATACAGCTAAATATATATTTTTTTAAATCATCTATAGATCATTGGGTACTTGAGGAATCTTTTACAACGACTCATAGGGAAGTCTGCATGATAAAAGCCTGCATAATAACAACAAAAAATAAAAATAAAAGCCTGCATAATAGCAATAGCAAAAAACATAACAACTATATATCCCACTTTCAAAATAATAGCAACATACTTTGAAAGTTGGTTGTTATGCTTTGAAAGTATAGCAACCTAATCACAAAAAAATAAAAGCTAACTGATTTATAAACTATATGCATTTTTTTCATTTTCTCTTTTAGATGTTGAGGAGTCAAGGTTAAATGGTTGTAAACCAGTCAAGTAACTCCTGTAGAGTAATCCTTTGAGATGGTGTTACATAATGAATGCAGTTTCTAAGGCACTGCCCGACTACAAGCTGATAGCCCTCACCATGAATTAGATCAAGAAAGATCTGATCTAAAAAATTAGTACATGTTTTAGAAGAGTATGTTTTAAAATACCAACGATTATTAGATTTGTTTTCTCAACTATTCTAATTACTTCTATATATAATTAAAAACAAATCAATGCAACACTTTCATTTTTTTTCTTAAATTATGGAACAAACTGAGTTTTTTGTTAAAAGAGATAAAACCAAAGTTCATTTTAAGATCAAAACATGCAATATTTCACCGGTAATATTTGTTGCATAATTTAGGAAAAATAAACCACTTTTTTGTTGAATAAAATAGGAAAAAAGTAAAACTTTGTTTCATAAGTTAAGAAAAAGATGGAACTTTGTTGCATAAATTTTATATACAAACCTTGAGACATTGCATGTGCAGTTCCTATTGAAGAACTGAATGTGAAGATATGACGAGCTACCATGTTGCCTTTACAAAAAAGAATAAGGACCTGCACAAAAAATCAATAAATGGTATTTTGGTCATTTAATATAATATTCATTCGAATTAATTCGAAAAAATTTTAAACAAATAAAAAACAACAAAAGAATGGAATTGAATTCCACTCCATTTCTTGCCAACAATGCATGGCATATTTAGTTCTTACAATTTCAATTTCTTATCAAAACCTCACTTACAAAGATGTCAAATGTCTCACATTTCGGAACATCAAAAGGGTCTAGACATTACCTACAATTCCATATCAAAACCCAAAATTAGAATATAGGATCTATACTTTTGACTAGAAAATATGAAATTGAAAAAAATGACAAAACATGTATTAAACATAAGACCCAAGCACTCACATGCCTTTTCAATAACGTATGATTTGCTAATATCGGATAACACCTGGAAAAAAAATCAAGATTTTGAAGAGTATCCCTCAACAATTACATTTTTAGATCTTTATATAGTTAAAAAGTTTATAAAAAATATTAAGAAACTCGTGCATCATAGGAAGTTTCTTGATAATAATTACCAACCTAAATCTTTGGAAAATCATCTACCTCACAGCTTGAATGACACATCGAATCATTGTATCTAAATTACCATGATCACTCTTTATAACATCATGATGATGAAATTGTTTCACCTATAAAAAATAAAAAATAAAATAAGAACAAAAATAACTATTAAATACGAAATTTTCATTAGAGTTCTCCCCTAATTTATATGACATGCGTTCACAATAGTTAACATTTACAAATTGGTGAACTCCAACTCCTTGTGTTTATTAATTCTATGGCACTAGAGCACTCCACACAAATCTTATTCGAGATTGGATATATTTGGAAGTGGACCTCAAACGTATTGAACAATGGAATACAAGTATACAACCATGGAGTTAGTGAAAAAATAAATAGAAACATACTTTGGCACAAAAAGCTGCTTTGAGGTCAAACAAAGTACAATCAGACATTATGTCGAGCATCTGGTGGGCAGAAGAAACAAAGATTACTGCACAAAACAACTTTATGATTAAAAATATGGATAAACACAAGAAATAGAAAAATTCCTAACATATCCAAAGATGACATTACAAACTCGACTTTGCAACCTTGCTTTCAGAAATAGCAATATTCCTATCAAAATGGAAACGGATTAGTCAACCACTAAAGTTTGTTTTCAATCATATCATGAAAGCTAGTTCTAGTTCTACAATATAAGGATGCGTACAATACTTAATTTATAGTGGGAAAAAATTACATTCTGATACTCTTCCCTCAGTCAAGACTTTGACATAAAGTCTAAATGTAGCCATATGTTTGGAGGATATAAAGTACTATCTATGAAACAATTGAAACATCATTATGCAGAAACTTCATAAAATAATCCCATGTATCCAAATGTTGAATGTTTAATACGCTAATTATCATTCCACTAGTGTTTGTGTGATAACAACTGGTAATATTGAAAGAATGATCTCTGAATCCCATGCTTACCTAGGCAAATAACTAATCCATATCCAAGGTTATTCAAAAAGATGATGTTCACCATAACCGGTATGACCAATAGCTAATACTTATACAGATGCTATATAAACTTAAAAATAAATATGCTTGCAGATCAAAGATGTAAATTTATGGAAAAGGACCAACAATATATATTCAATTAAGATATATGACCCACAATATATCACAATCAGAACAACAACATCGATTTCATATACTTCTGGATCTGCGTCTATGATTCTATATGTGTAAATAAATCAACACGTGAAAGAAACTTACCTGAATCACAATATATATATATGAAATAAATCTTCAAATTTAGGGTATGGACTGCGACAAAGAATCAATTGCAGAAAACATATGCAGACATTTGGGAGGATTTAGGGCATAATTTCTTCGGATTTGAGTGTACTTGTGTGTGCCTCCAGCGAGAATTGAACTGAAATCCTTAGGGGTCGTAACTACTTACTTTCACAACTATTATGTTGAAATTGTAACTATATGCGATGGTGAATTTAAAGTTGGCAGAAATTACCAGATCAATGGATCGTAGACGAATGCAATGAGGACGGTGAATCTAGGAGTAGAAGATGAAAAATCAACTCAGTGTATAAGAACTAGAAGAGCTTAATTATTATCTATGTTACCAAATTAAGTGAAGACCGGCAACGGTAGACGAATGTAATGAGGACGGTGGATGAATGCGAGGACAACGATGGAGCAGCAGGGATGATGGTGGCGATGGAGCAGGGGCATGGGGCGATGGTGATAGCTTCAAAGTCGGTTGTATTGATTGTTTGAATTATGGGAATGGTTTTAAGAATGGAAGGGGTAAAGTGTAAAGCAAAGAAAGGGTAAAATTGTAATTTTTTTTTTGTAAAATAATCAAATTATATAATAAGTTTTAATAAAATAGAACTTTTATGGCATATTAAAAGATTATGCCATTAATACTTATGAATATTAGTGTCATAAAATTTTAAATGCCATTAAATCCATTAATATTTATAGTGGCACATAGAATATGCCACTAAAAACATGATATAGTGGCACATCGAATATATGTCACTAAATGTCATTTTGTTTGTAGTGAATCAACACCATTTCTTCCATCATCATCTACATAACAGCCCGAACCACCACCTGCATCACCATCTTCTTCTATCGCTCCTACACAACCCATATCATTATCATCTTCTCTATTGTTCATGATGTTCGTCTTCTTCCCTGTTTTCAAGACCGCAACACCATAGGAGATAACCTGCAACAAGACCATCATCCATCCATTGTCATTGCACATTATTGTCATTGTCTAATGCTCATCAGCTTTCATTAACTCGATACCAGATCCTCTCCATAAAAACCTTGTTCACCGTCTTCTTCCAGCAACAGTCAACACCTCCTGCACGCCATCATTAACCTTCATTTTCTTCAAGCACCATCATCTCCATACTCTTATCAATGCATGCCACCAGCAAGTCCATCAGGATAAATAAAAAGGAAATGTAAAAATAGTATCAACATTGGGCTGGAAAATAAGAGACAAAGCATCAAGATTAATAAAAGAGGGAATCGGGTAAATGGGTGTTCATGCCTGGTATTGATTCTCTCTATGGTTTCAAGCTTTGAAATATGATCTATACATACAATTTTAGTAAAGTGAAACGATGTATTTTGGTTCTTTTCTTCTTTTTCATCTTACAAGTCGTTTGCATTATAATCCCAGATGTTGGAAAATGCTAAGAGATACCAAAAGTTAAACCTCTAGTCCATAATTTATTTCTGGCGTAGCCACCACAATGATATTCATTTATGATTAGAGCTTTAATCATTAATGAATAGAACTTGTAAAATGTATTGTGATTTTATCATGTTCTAGTAACTGGTTCGTTTGGTGGGTTACGTCATTATATTGGGAATTTATTATTTATGAAAATAGTGCTTTTTATATATTGGGAACTTATTATTTATAAAAATAATGATTTTATCATGTACTTTGTATTGTGATTAATATAATTTGATTATTAATAAATATATCATTGTTGTATTTAATTGAAAAATTATTATTTCATGGAAAAAATATTTTAGTAATTGGGAATTTATTATTTATGAAAATAGTACTTTTTGGAGAAATAACAACTCATGAAATATATCATAATGTATGATTATTTATAAGTTATATATTTATATATTATTAAACTAGTTGTAGGTTATTATATAAAAGGTTGTCTTTTATATATATATATATATATATATATATATATATATATATATATATATATATATATATATATATATATATATATATATATATATATATACACTAGGAATTTTTTAGGCCCGTGCTAAGCACGATCCATAACTGGCGTAAGACTTTAGTTATAGTGGATATTGGAGGAGATATCCATTGAAAGTGAATTGGTATTACTGCTAAGAGTGTGAAAGTAAATTGCAATAACAGTTAAAAAATAAAATATACCCAAATACAACATTCTACTTTTATTTATTCCTGTTACATCATTGTACTTTGAAACGTTTGTCCGTTAACAATTTTTATCAAAATAAAAACCACTTTCAACTTCTATTTCATTTCACCATACCATTTTGTGATATTGTCATATTTTTCAAATAATTTAAAAATCATTTATCTAGACTTCAGTTTACCCAAACAATATTTATTTAAGAGGGAAAAAACAGTCCGTTATAATAGGTTTTCATGTAACAATTGAAACCTACAAAATATATCTAAAATCCATGTTATTGTTTGTTCAAGTAAAATAACCATAAGGTATTTTGAAACACAATTCTTGGGATTGGTTTCCATATCAAGTGCAGTAAAATCAATGTGGATTCCAATCAAATAATAATTTTTTTGTAATTATGATTAATCATTCCGGCTCAGAAATGCTCAATTCCTTGGAATATATCATATCTCACTGTTTGCACCATCATGGAGCATATTCGTCACTGTTGTCTTCTATGCTCGTCATTGGTGGCACCAAGTGATTCACATGATCTCGATCGCCATAATAGTTCAAAATTTAATCCATATGACAAACTAATGCTCGAATCCATGTAATTTTTTATAAACTTGAGAAAATGCAACAAAAGACGGTTATCTGTGATAATATTTAAATCGGATTATCTGTTGCATTTGATGAAGGCTTTCGATTTCAAATTGTATATTCTCATAATTCCATTTTGAAGTGCATTTAGCAACTGATTTTTGGTATTTTCAAACAGAAGGCCTCCCATATTGTATGTGAAACCTGGATCGATGACTATACTAACCTTATAAGGAGGATCAAATTCCTTCACTTCATGTTCCAATTTCCAAATTTTAGGAACCGAACCATTACAAGAATTAAACTTTGGGTTATCACCACACAATGCTTACAAGATTAAATCATTAAAAAATATCAAAATGCATTAAAGTTCTTTAACTTTTAAACGCCATTTAAATAATATACCTAAAAAGATCAAAATTAGTGAAATATTTTTAAGCATCATTTAAAAAAATCAGTTTTTGGTATCACCTCATGTGCATACAAGATTAAATGAGCAAAATTAAAATGGTTGTTATGAGTTTACTTTTAAACACTATTTCAAAATTGAGCAAAATTAAATGGTTGTTATGAGTTTATTTTTAAGCACTATTTCAAAATTCTTAAAAATTCCTTAACTTTAAATAACTATTTCAATAATTTTAATTTGAAACAACATGGTTATAAGTAAAGGGTGTCTTAGAACGGTGGCTTTCAAATCACAAGGTACCTCTACAAGTCGAAATCTTTAAAACAGTGCCGGAGAATCCACCAAATCTTTTTTGAGGTCGATAGATGAGAACCATTATATTATCATATTCTCTAAGTTTTCAAACCTCTTTACACCACCATGCTTAATCTCATAAAACCAACCGTACTTTCCACAACTCTTAAAACTTCGTCAACCAATGCCACTGACATGGGTTCAAAACATATACCATGGGTAAACAGGTTAGCCATCTCATATCTCTACCAATTTGATGTTTATCAAATTATCCCGTGAATAGTTAGTAGTTAGAAATATTATTGAACAAAGAAACCCATTTGCTATTTGGGGAGTGAATCAAACCTGAATAAAATTGAAATTTTCAGCAATGGAAGAGATAGACAGACAGATAGTAATGTAAAATCGTTACATACTGAAGTCATGATAATTAGTTGTTCTATATACAATGTAGAACATGATTATACAAACAAATCTCATTGATAGTTACATCTTGAGTCTACAAAGCGCCCAAGAAAAAAAAATCCATTTATCAACAATGTAGAGTTATATAGTTTGCCTTTAATTAAACTGAATACAACTACGTAATGATATAAACTTTGGGCCAAAGTATCGTGGCAGTACCAGAACCATTTTAGGATTTCTGTAGCCATCGATTATGATATTTTATTGAGAAACTAGTGAGTCTTTGCCAATCGATCACCATAATTAGACTGAAAACCTGAATCAGGAAAAATTAGGGAAAACAAACGGAAATAAGTTACCTAAATGAAACTTAGGATAATGATATCAGTGTTGCCTTCTAGATTGAAGCGCGGAATATGTAGAGACACAATGGATTCCAATTTGACACATAAACGGTATCAGAATAATAAAACAGTGGATAGAAAGGGAAGCGATGGAGCGGTACATATCATATGTCAAAGCATCAATCGAATAGGAAGCGGTGTGGATCTACTTTTACATGGTGTCGCTCCGACACAGGAAAGTTGAGTATAAGGCAATGTACATCCAATTTTATTGGCGTCCCGAGTGAAGTGGTGTGTCCTAGGAACTATAAAAACGATGTAGGCGGCAGGAGAAAAAGGAGTGGTCGTGTGCTGTGGATGAAGAATATGTAATGGTTGATAGATCCGGGGGATTGAGGAAAGTGAAACATGGAGCGTTGTGGATGAATTTGGAGGTCTCGACGATGAGGAAGAGGTACGAAAAGACACATAGAAAAGGCAATGGTGGTATTGTGTGTTTGATGAAATTAAAAACAATAAATCGTGAACATGAAGCGGTGTGAAAAAAACATTGACCTTCGTGGCGTCATTTAAAGGTAGGTAACGTCTCCCAACGGGTGTGATGATCCAATCTGCTATGACCAGAAATGTGGAGACTACTGAAGACATCTCACGCGACACACGCGCTATATGAAAAATAGGGTTTTCATATATAATAATGATATATATATATATATATATATATATATATATATATATATATATATATATATATATATATATATAAATTATCAGGTTAAACAATATTCTAATAAGTACAGTGATATTTGTTTTAAACTTGTTCAAACAATGGAATAATGCAAGGCTAAAGAGAGTCACTTTGTGTGATCTAAGAAGCCCATGTTTTATGAACGTCTTTAAGATCAACAAATCCAAGAAGGCCCACATAGTTTGATCTTCTTTCTTTTGTGGAGAAACTGGAAGAGGAAATGCTTCTCTTATATGAATGGAAAGTCTGGAAGAGACTAGTACTTCAAGTATCTACTAGATAGAACTTGTACTTTTCATATAACACTCAAGTACTTGGTACTTAATTGTTAATTTAATATTTGTAACTTGTTTGCAGATATTTACAAAACAGTAACTAGCTGAGGACATGCAAGTTGGAACTACACTCTCAGAGTTTAGTTAATTATTTATGCTTAGAACATAAATTATTTGTAATATAAAACAAATTTTATTTCAGAATAATGTATGTTTTTAAATTTAGCATGTCTAAAATTACCAACTTCTATTTATGAGACTAGATCTCTTAATAGAATTATAAAGTAAATTTCAAAATTTTAATAAATAAAATTTAGTTCTATATACAAGCACTTTTGACTTAAACTTATTTTGAATCAAAGTTATCTATGACATTGTTATCTTTATTATATAAATGAAATACATATATTCCAACTTCAAAAGGGATCTATGAAGGAAAATAATGTAGTTTATTTGATATATATGAATCCTACTTATATATAAAAGATTCTTAATCATATTTTCACTAATCTGTAGATGAAATAATTATTAAGGAACTATAGAGTGTGTTGTATGTTTTCCTTTATAAGTGAATGTCTAAGATTTAATGCAAGATATCAATCAACTTTATTAACAACTATAGTAGTTATAATTATCTTTTACAAGATAAAGCATAATTGTGAAACCTTTATTGAAGTTTCAAACATAAGGTTGAGATATAATCGAGTAACACCATCTAAAGCTTTAAGTGATAATAAATGATGAATTAGACCTTACAAGATAAAGTTTACTTTCTAATAGGTAGAACTTAACTTCCTTTATGCTTTTGGGATTATAACGTAATCACTATTAATTGGATCTTGAATGCAAACACCAACAAATTACATATCTATAGAATATTCTAAAAGGGCATTTAGATTATACAAACCCACCAAGAATAAGTTTTCTTATTCTTCTAAATGCTGAGTTAGTAAAAAGCAAGTTTTTAATAACAAAGCAAGTAGGAGGCACATGGAACTTGAAGCAGCTCAAGAACTATAGCCTGGTGTAGAAATTTTTGGCACTAATTTCAACAAGGAATTGTTGAACTTGAATAATAGCTATTCACAAACACAAACTGTTCGCATTAATAATAGAAATCATCTTTGACCTGAGAAATGTGGGATCTCTCATTGATGAGTTCTTCTGGATGGTTTCTCGCAAATCCATCAAATACCAAGATGTTATATTAAATCTTGAATTTGATAGATGACTTAGAGTCGTGAACATTAAGATGTAATCCAAATGTAATAATCAAGTATGGTCTTGATTAATCTTCCTCTATATAGCAAGACTATAAGGAGTAAGAGATTCCTTTAGAAAGAAAACATATATGGATATCATACGTATTTAGCAAGGCTTGTTATAAAGGGATTTTCTCATACTCATGTCATTACTATGGTCCTTATCATACTCTTGACATTGACTATGATCAGAACATTTCACAAGTAGCTATGATTAGATCAACAATGATATTATTTACTATAACTTCGTATTCTTAATATGAGATATATCAAATAGATTTCAAGAAACACCACTTTTCTTAATATACATTTACTAGAAGATATCTATAAAGCTTAGCCTGGAGGTTTTCTTAATCCATGTTATCCTAACCAAATGTGTAAGGCTTTAGATCCATTTGTGGATATAAAGAAAACATCTTAAGGTTAGAGTAGTCATTTTAATATGAATATACAAGGTATGATTTTATATCAAAATGAAAAAGAACACATGTGTTTACTAAGAAATATTGGGAGCATAGTTATATTTCTAATCTTGTATGAATGAGACATACTTAATCATTTGAAATAACATTCGACTATGTATGGCTGTTTCCCCTTCACTCGAAAGTATTTCTAAAATGAAAGACTTAGGAGTAACAAGATACATTCTTGGAATGTAAAATCTATAGATATTTAAATGTGAAAGTTTAAATTTTTAAAAATATTGTGCATGATTTAATAATATCTTGAAAGAGGTCAAGATACAAGATTCCTTTAGAGGAGTCTTGACATTGTCACAAGACAACTTATTTAATCTGTCTCAAAAGGACCTATCACATAGGTTTGAGCTAGATGAAATGATTTATAATCTATTTTCTTGGCAAATTAATCCATTATTTATGTCATATCATGAGACAGAAATTGATTACATGGTTAAGTCATCGGATGACTATGAGAACATTCTAAGAGTACTTAAGAAGAACTAAGGGAATGTATATGAGATAATTAGTTTAGAATAAAATATTCATGTAAAGAGATACATATGATTTTGATTTCTAAACAAATATAGATAATTATGAGTTATAATTGGATTATGACTTCATTGTGGGATGAAAAGTAAATTTAGCTGGAATGAGGTCCAAGCAAAACATAATGTCACAATCTACTACAAAATAAGAATACACTACTTTATAGATTGAAGTCAAATATGATTGGATGAATGAGTTCATTGAGAAGCTATTTTGATTTCTTCCATTCAAGGACCACATATAAATTTGTGCGACTTCGAGAGTATACTTAATCAAGCTAAGAGACTATGTGTCAGGAAAGAACACCAATCATATTCTCCAATATATTTAATTATACCTAGAGTAAAGTCAAATATGGAGATGATAGTATTCGCAGAATTCACACAATTTAAATTTAGTCAAACCCATTAATAAAGTCTTTCTTTTTAAGCTAAGTATGAGTGGTCACACTTCAACTATATGACCTTATTATTCTAGAAATGGGATTTTGATTTGGATTTAGTATTTGGATATTGGAACATTGTAACAACAACTATAACATAATGTTTGGATATACTGGGATATGATAATCACATTAATACGTGTTATATTAAAGTCTTGGATGAATGCATGTACAATAGAGAAATCTAGATCCAATCATTAGGGTTTGCATGAGCACATAGGATGTTCTAATGGCCAAAACCCATCAGTATGCCCAATAATCATTATAGAATGGTATTGCTAATAACATATGATCTTATATGATTTCATCTTATAGCAAGTTGCCATCAATTGCTTATTGGTTAGTGTAATTTGATTACAAATAAATATATCAACACTTGTATTTAATTGGAAAATTATTATTTTAAAGAAATAATATTTTACTAATTGAGAATTTATTATTTATGGAAATAATACTTATTGAGGAAATAACAACTTCTGAAAAATATCTTAAAGTATGATTATTTATATGTTATATATTTATCTCTTATCAAACTAGTTGGAGTATTTATATAAAAGAGACAATTATATATATATATATATATATATATATATATATATATATATATATATATATATATATATATATATATTTGTTATGACTTCAGTCCTTAGAAAACATGAAAAATACTATTTTACAATAACTAATTTTTTTACTCGCCTAACCCAGCCCACCCCCCGCCCTTTTCTTCATTTCTGTCTAATAATTCTTCTTCTCCACAAACCAGCAACAAATGCAATAAAACCAAATAGAAACAAATCACGGTTAAACTAGAAAAAAAAAACTAATATCAAATCTGATGAACGTCACCAAATTTAAAGAAGCTAGAAACCAACAAAATGTTTTGCTTCCTGATACATGTAATCAAAACAAACTAAAATCTAATTAGATCCTAAGACTTTAAAATTCCATTAAATGAAACCTGATTACTTAGATCCCCAAATCGAACACTTGAACCTGAAACATCATATCTATAACAAATGAACACAAATCCATAAAGAAAAACTTGGAAAACCCCTAGACTTGCAAATCAATATCGATCTGCTAAACACCAACTCTAGTCCCGATCTCCTCCATACCGTCCTCCTCTGGTCCCAATCTCCAAAGACGGATGCAATGAAAGAGAATCTGTTTTAGAAGGTGAATCAATGAGGATAGAAATTTTCATGAAATACACCAGATGTTAGATAATAGTGAAAGAGAATCAATCGTAGTTTGGAACAAATGATGATTGTTACCTTGAATCAGTGATTGCAGATGATAAATCCATGAATACATGAATATTTATTGTTGAGTTTGATTTTCAGATTGGTTTTTGTGGGTTTGTTACTGATTATAGATAAGAGAGAGGATATTTGGAGTTAACAAAGGGTGTGGGGTGATGGTGTCGATATGGGGGATGTGTGGCCAGTAGATACGACAACGTACATCATCGGGTGCAAAGGTGAACTTGCAAGGATTTGATTGTCCAATGAAAAGGAGAGCTAAGAACGATTGGTGACTAGGTGAAATGATGAAGGTTATGGTGTGAGGTTACTGAGGGAAGGGATGGTTGGTATGGTGGATGAAACCATAGCCATCACATCCTTTAAATAGGATCCAAGGCCCGAGATCTAGGGTTTTTTGAGCCCAACCGTCACCACATCATGGCTAATACATGACAACACTATTGTCACTTAAGAATGCGTATTTTATCAAAAAATTTCATGCCATGGTGATCCTTCATCACCGCGTCATGGCCACAAAATTCACAAGGTTTGAAAATATAAAAATCATACCTGAACACATGATGTTACAACCCTCCCCCACTTAAATAAGATTTCATCCTCGAAATCTATTGCTACAAATAACTTGGGGTAATGTTATCTTATCTCCCCTTTAGTTTCCCAAGTCCACTCAGAACCCTTCCGATGTTGCCATTGCACCTTTACCAAATCCACCACCTTATTGTGCAAGGTCTTCCTCTTTCTGTCCGGGATAGTAGTCGGTCTTTCCACATAGTTCAGGCGCTCACCAACCTGAATGTCATGCAGAGGAACAACTGTGGAATCATCGACCAAACTCTTCCGTAGCTAAGAGTCATGAAAAGTTCTATGGATCTTACTAAGCTCCACAAGCAGATCCAGTTGATAACCAACCTTGCCCACCCAGGTAACAACTCTAAAAGGGCCAATGAATTTGGGACCTTAATTGTGCCACTCCCGGAACCGGATGACACCCTTCCAAGGTAACACCTTCATAGGCATGAAATCTCCACTGAAACTAAAGATTAACGCAACATCGGTCGTTATAACGCTTCTAACGGCTTTGTGCAGTCTGCAACCTACCGTGCACCTGTTGGATCAACTATGTAGTCTTCAACACTACCTTAGTGATCCCAATAACTCGTTGACTTACCTCTCCCCAAGAAATCAAGGTCCGACTCTAAATTTCCTAGATCATCTCAAATGGATGTCAATCAATATTGGTGTGATAATTGTTGTTGTAGGAAAACTCAACCATAGGTGGATAAGTATCCCAACTCCCACAAAAATCTTACACACTAGCTCTAAGCATATCCTCAAGTGTTTGAATGGTCCACTCGCTTTGACCATCAGTCTATGGGTGATAAGCATTACTAAAAGTGTAACTGAGTACCCAACTCCTCATGAAGCTTCTTCCAAAACCTAGAAGTGAAATGAATGTCTCCATCGCAAACCACAGAAAATGGCACTACATATCGCGCAACCACCCCCTGATGTAAATATCAACTAGTTTCTCATTGGAAATTCTTTCCTGAATGGGAATAAAATGAGCGCTCCTGGCCAACCTGTCAAAAATCACTCAAATTGAATCAACCCCACGCGTCATCCTAGGTAGCTTGGTGATGAAGTCCATGGTAATTTGCTCCCATTTCCATATAGGAATGTCCAATGGATGCAACTTGTCGTGAGGCCTCGGATGTTCGACCTTGATTCTAACAACTTAAGCACCTTTCCATATATAAAGCTATGTCCCGCTTCATGCATGGCCACCAATAATCAATTCTCAATTCTTTGTACATTTTTGTTGCACCAGGATGAAACAAAAACTTTGATTTATGAGCCTCCTTCATCAAAGTCTATCAATTCTGACCCAGATAAGGAACCCAAATCCTCCTATGAAGAATCAATAGTTCTCGATAGTCATATTCAAAAGAGAAAACCTTCCCAACAATTTGCGCACTCTTCCGATGCTCCTCATTCATTACCTCAATCAGTGCTCCTCAGATTTGCTCCAATAGTAGAGTAACAACAATCATCCTTAAACATAAGTCTCTGATAGGAGCACCAATCATCTTGTGACTCAAAGCATCAACCACCACATTATCCTTTCCTAGGTGATATAATATTTCACAATCATAATCTTTCACTACATTGAGTCGCAAGTTTAAGTCCGGTTGATCCATCAAGTACCTCAAGCTCTTATGGCCCATGTAAATAGTACACCAAACCTCGTACAAGTAATGACACCAAATATTGAGTGCGAAAACCACTTCCCCCAACTCCAATTAATGCGTAGGATAATCCATATCATGAGGCTTCCATTTCCTCGAAGTGTACATGATAACATGGGTTATATCTATAAGCACGACACCCACACCCAATATCGACGCATCAAAGTACACCACAAATCACTTACACACTCATGGGGGGTTAATATCGGTGCCTCATATAACTTCTGTCTCAAAACCCCAAATGCGGCCTACTGTTCAAGAACCCACTAAAAAGTGACATTTTTCTTTGTCAAACGAGTCAAGAGAACTGCAATCTTGGAGAAATCTTGCATGAATCTTCAATAATATCCTAGTAACACAAGGAAACTTAGAATCTTAGGTATTGACCTCAAACCTCCCACTGTATTATAGCCTCGATCTTGGTCAGTTCGACCAAAATACCGTCTCAATTGACAAGTTGACTCAAAAACTACACATCACACAACCAAAACTTGAACTTTGAGAACTGGGCATAAAGCCTCTCCTACCTAAAGATCACAAGAACCTCCCACAAATGCACCCCATGCTACTCCTTGGTCTTAGAATGGACCAATATATCATCGATAAGCACGATCACATACCGATCCAAAATATGTCGGTGCATTGGTGACCCCAAAAGGTATCACAACAATCTCGTAATGGCCATGCATAACGGGTCCTGAAGGTTGTCTTCTAAATATCATCGTCCTTAACCCACATATGATGATAACCTGGTCTTAAATAAATCTTGGAAAACCAAGACGCCCCTAAAGTTGATCAAATAAATTGCTGATCCTCGGAAGTGGATAATGGTTCTCTACCATTAGCTTGTTCACATTCTTGTAATCAATACACATCATGTACGAACCGTCCTTATTTTTCACAAACAAATTTGTTTCACCCCAAGGTGAATTACTCGGTTTGATAAAATCCTTTTCCAACAACTCTTAAAGTTATCTGGACAACTCTTGCATCTCAGGATGTGCAAGATGATAAGGTGCCTTGGCTATCAGAGCCTCACCTGGAACTATATGTATACAAAACTCCACGTGCCTCTCAAGAGGCACTCCCAAAAAATACTCAGTAAATACATCCGAAAAATCTCAGAACATAGGCACATCCTCATGCGACTTCTTTCCTTATGCTTGAGTATCCATGATATAAGCCAAGAACCCGGAACACCCATGCTGAAAATACCTCCGCGCTCTTATAGTTGAACAAATAGTCGGTCCACAATGTGCTCCCTCGTCATGAATAATTAGTTCTCCCCCACTTTGGGTTCGAACCCTCACCAACTAATTCTCACGGTTAATCATAGCCCCATTTCGGCTCAACCAATCCATACCCTTAATGATATTCGACTCTCACAGAGGAATAGGGGCCCAGTCAATCAAATACTTCTCACAGAAAAACTCCAAAACATGAACCTGGTGAACCCTCGAAGTACTCACATTACAATCATCAGTGATCTCCACCTCCAATGGGTAATCCAATTCTCCTGGAGCGTTACCAAACTTCTTGATAAGAGTAACATATACAAAAGACCAAGTGACACCCAAACCTAAAAGGACAAGAGCAGACATGTCATTTACTAGAAACATCCTTATACATAAGTATATAAAGCATTTATAACAAAAGCAATGCAGAATAAAATAGGGATACATACTTGTGACAACATCTGGTGTTGCTCTGGCCTCCTTGTCCGTCAACCAAAATTCTTAGCTCCTTTCCACAGGAGCCTTTATCTTACCCTGAAGGCCATCGATTTTTCTAAATGTAGCTGGGGCGGGTGCCCCCACCGCTCTGCTTGATAATCTCAAACAATTGGTCTTATTGTTTCCCACCAAATTGTACTGAAAGCGAATTAGTCCCGATCCCTAAGTACAATCCCTGCTATGACAAATCCCATCATGCGATTTACCACGGTTTCCGCAACGTGCCCGACCCAGCTAGACTCTAGATCAAGAATCATAATTCTGGGAATTCTTTGCCAAAACCATTGTTTTCTGAACCTGGGCTACCTTCCGCTTCTTAAGAATCTACAACTCAATCACTTACTCACGTGCTCTGTCAATCCTCTTCTCCAAGGTCTGGCAGCTCGAAATACTAACAAACACCCTAGTATCATCCCTTAGCATATCGTGATACATGGACTTATTCATCTCCTCATCCTCCACATACTATGGAACAGACAAAGCCATATTTCTGAAATTAGGGGTGATCTCTGCCACGGTCTCTGTCGTATAATGGAGATCCTAAAACTCTTTGGCTAGCTGTTGCGCTTTGATGGCAGGTACATACTCTACCTAGAACCTAGTAATAAAGTCTGCCCAAGTCATCGCCTAGATGGCCTCTGCTCTGAGAGCATGGCCAACCTCATCCCACCAGTCACGGGCTCCATCCCTAAAAAAACAAACAACAAACCTAGTCTTCGAACCCTCGAGGCAGAAGCTAGTTCAAAAAGCACACTCCATATCTGCCACCCAACGCATGCTGGCAATGGAAAATCTGTGATGTTATAAACTCGTGTAACTCAACATCACTAGGTCCAACGCCAGAGCCTGAATCAAAACCAAAACCACCTCCATGACGAGTCATCCCTATTTTGAAAAACATAACAAAAGTGTCAAAATACACTAAAAGCGTGTCACACACTATAAACTCCTCATAATCTTAGTGACTCTTCTTGATTTGAGTGCATATCATGTGCTTTCAATAGTACAGGGCTATACTACATTCAACACATATTTGTAATTTCCTCAAGAATAGTCTTAGATTTCCTAAGTCATTCTCCTATGACCAGCCACATAAGTACTCCTTCGCTAAATATCACACACAACATATAAATATATTTCCTGGACTCATCTACGATTCTACTCTCCATGCATGCCAATTAAGTCTCTATTGACACTGATAATCATCCAATGAATGCGGGTCATACATAATTGCAAGAAAATAGATGTTCGAATAAATGTATCTACCATAAGGTCATCATCAAACATGAACATGCAATAAGGATGAACCAAGCATTCTAAGACTAACTAGTTTTAACTATGTACCATCTTGGTGCATTCATCGCATAACTCCTAATATCAACATATGTGACAACCCAAGATGTTCCGTTACATTTCCCCGTTACCGTTAACGGAATATTCCACTGTATAAAAGTTCCGTTAATTAGAGGGCGTCAATTTAATAAACATTCCATTGGGTTACATTTAGCATGCCCTTTGTAACAACCCAAAAATACCACCCAAAAATTTCGATTTTTATTATAACAAAACCCACAAGACTGAGTATCACATAACAAAACCATATGCTGCGTGTTTCAAAAACCATAATAAATACTGTGAGAAAAGCTGTGTCACAACTGTATCCAAACATATCAAGAAAACTGAATCAACTCCCAGGACAAAACTGAAGTTGTGGTGTGTGCGACGCCATCATCCCGAGCTCTTCCCTTTGCTTGCGGAAGTACCTGAGACCAAAACTGAAACTGTAAGCACGAAGCTTAGTGAGCTCCCCCAAACTACCACATACCATAAAATAACATATAAAGCACATACTGGGCCTTGCCCACTGCATCGGACCGAAGTCCGGGCTAACTGGGGCCTTGCCCCCTACATCGGACCGAAGTCCGAAGCTGACTGGGACCTCCATCCCCTACATCGGACCGAAGTCCGAAGCTGACTGGGACCTCCGTCCCCTACATCGGACCGAAGTCCGAAGCTGACTGGGACCTCTGTCCCCAACATCGGACCGAAGTCCAAAGCTGACATAGCATAAACATATCAACTAGCATAAACACATAACTCCTGTCTGAGCCACGGAGACGTCAAACATACTAGCTACTGCATTAGACCGAAGTCCCGAAACTATGGCTAACTGAACGGGCCGGCATTGTGGCCTAGACCCGTTCCTACTGAAGGGAAACTCACCTCGTGAACTGGCTGTTGTGTGAATAGCTCTGGAAGCTAACTGCTGCTGCTCCGGTATCTCCCCGGCTACGAGTCCATAAACACACTCAATCAAATCCTAAACACTGCACTGGGGTAAAATGACTCTTTTACCCTTGGTCAAAGTCAGCTCTCTCAGTCAAAGTCAACCCACAGTTGACCTGACTCGCCGAGTTGGGCTGCCAACTCGCCGAGTCTCTAGTCTCACTTCTCAACCCTACTCGTGGCTACTCGTCGAGTATGGCATCGACTCGACGAGCACCCTCTCGATCCAAGAACTCATACAATCTTCATCCGACTTGCCGAGTCATATGAACAACTCGACGAGTTGTTCTTCGATCTAAGAAGATTGCCTTGGACTCGCCGAGTTGTATGAACAACTCGTCGAGTCCCACCATTACTGAGTTCACCCTCCGACTCACTGAGTCCATCCTACTGCTCACTGACCTCCACTCGGAATCACTCAAAGGGGGGTAAAGATCGGGGACTCGCGACCGGACTCGCCGAGTCCGAAGAACGACTCGCCGAGTCACATGCATGCAAATCCTAAAAACTCGATTCTGCTCAACACCACTGCATACAAATTATAGATCTAAGTTCCTAAGGCTGATTTACCACGTAAAGTTTCCAACTTTACGTGTACATCCACATGAAAAAGGAGATAAGGCTAAAAAGGCACTTAGAAGAGTAGATCTAGGGTTATCATGCAAAATGGCTCCATAAAGGTGATAGATCTACGATTTTGGAACTGAAACATGGCTAGATCCGAAGGCTAATCAATCTAATGTGGACTCTCTACCAAGAACAAGCTAAGAAATGGCTAAAAGAGGCTAAATATGCTTGCTAAAGAGAAATCAATCATAGAAACAGAAGGAATTCGGCTAATACCTCAATGAACTCTGAAATGGGAGCAATACCTTGGATCTTCTTCTTCTCCTTTGGATCTAGCCTCCTTCTTCTCTTCAAAACTTCAAGATTCACACAAGAAATGCACAAATAACCAAGGAAATGATTAGGGTTTGCTAAAAGATGCTCTGAGGGTGAAGGGGACGAGTTTGGGGGCTCATAAGGTGGTTTAAATAGGGTGCAAACCCGGGGATTTAGGGTTTCTACCTGGCAGGCAGACTCGCCGAGTCCTGAATATGGACTCGCCGAGTCGTCGACTAACACGTGCTCGAAATCTCGTCCCCACTCGACGAGTCGGGCCATAGACTCGCCGAGTCCCTCTCAAAAACTTCTAAATAAATGCCACAGAAGCGACGTACCAGGAATGGGGCGTTACAATTCTCCCCCACTTGTCTCAGACTTCGTCCTCGAAGTCTGCTATGGCTGAATCTGCAAATAACTCCGGGTAGTGCTCTCTCATTTCTTCCTCGGTCTCCCACGTCCACTCGGACCCCTTCCGGTGCTGCCACTGCACCTTCACTAACTGAATTGCCTTGTTCCTCAAGGTCTTTGTCTTCCGTTCCAGAATCGCGATCGGTCTCTCAATATAATTCAGGTTGCTATCAACCTAAATATCCTCTAAGGGAACAACTGCTGACTCATCCACCAAACACTTCCTCAACTGAGGCACATGGAAAGTGTTGTGAATCTGACTAAGTTCTACAGGAAGATCCAACCGATAAGCAACCTGACCCACTCGGGCCAAAACCCTGAAAGGACCAATGAACCTGGGGCCCAACTTGCCTCTCTTCCGAAACCTGATGACACCCTTCCAGGGTGAGACCTTCAGAAGGACCATATCGCCCACCCGGAACTCCAAGTCTGAACGCCTCCTATCGGCGTAGCTCTTCTGCCGACTCTGCGCAGTCTGCAGTCTACTACGGACCTGCTGAATCAACTCGATCGTCTTGAGCACCACCTCTGTGCTCCCAACGACTCGCTGACCGACCTCGCCCCAACAAATCGGGGTCCTACACTTCCTCCCGTAAAGCATCTCAAAGGGAAGTCGATCAATGCTCGCATGATAACTGTTGTTATACGAAAATTCCGCTAACGGAAGATACGTATCCCAACTGCCACCGAAGTCTAGAACACATGCCCTGAGCATGTCCTCGAGAGTCTGAATCGTCCTCTCGCTCTGCCCGTCCGTCTGAGGGTGGAAAGCGGTGCTGAAATGGAGACGAGTACCCATCTCGTCGTGAAACCGCTTCCAGAATCTGGATGTAAAACGGACATCTCGGTCTGACACCACCGATACCGGCACTCCATGACGTGCCACGATCTCACGCACATAGATATCGGCTAACTTTTCTGCCGATATACTCTCCTGAATCGGGATAAAATGAGCACTCTTCGTCAACCGATCCACTACTACCCATATCGAATCTACTCCTCGTGCGGTCCTGGGAAGCTTGGTGATAAAATTCATGGTGATGTCCTCCCATTTCCACACGAGAATGTCTAACGGCTGCATCTTTCCGTGAGGCCTCTGGTGCTCCGCCTTGACCTTCCTGCAGGTCAGGCATCTCTCAACATACCAAGCGACATCCCGCTTCATGCATGGCCACCAATAATCGGGTCGAAGATCTCTATACATCTTCGTCGCCCTTGGATGGATAGAAAATCGAGACTTATGAGCCTCGTCCATCAACACCTGCCGTACTCCTCCCCAGTACGGTACCCACACTCTCCCATGAAGTGTCAGCAATCCCTGACTGTCATAATCAAACGAAGCTACTCGGCCCACTATCCTCTCACACTTTTGCCTCTCCTCCTTGAGGCCCTCAACCTGAGCCTCCTTGATCCGCTCCAACAACGGAGTAATCAATGTCATCCTCAAACACAAATCTCTGATAGGGGCTGCCGACACTTTGCGGATTAGGGCGTCGGCCACCACGTTGGCCTTCCCTGGATGGTAAAGGATCTCACAATCATAATCCTTCAGCACATCCAACCACCTCCTCTGCCTCATGTTCAGATTCGGCTGATCCATAAGGTACCTCAAACTCTTGTGATCCATGTAGATAGTACAACGGACCCCATAAAGATAATGCCTCCAAATCTTGAGGGAAAACTCAACCGCCCCCAGCTCTAAATCATGGGTAGGATAGTTAGCCTCGTGAGGCTTCAACTGCCTCGAGGCGTAAGCTATCACATGGCCTCGCTGCATCAACACTGCTCCCATACCTGTGATTGAGGCATCACAGTAGACTACGAAGTCCTCTACTCCCTCTGGCAAGGTAAGGATCGGAGCCTCGCACAATCTCTGCCTGAGGGTCTCGAACGCTACCTGCTACTCAGGCCCCCAACGAAATACCACCGACTTCTTGGTCAGTCGGGTGAGCGGCACTGCTATCTTGGAGAAATCCTGAATGAACCTCCGGTAATACCCTGCCAACCCTAGGAAGCTCCGAATCTCAGATGGAGACTTCGGGACCTCCCACTGCATCACGGCCTCTATCTTGGCCGGATCCACCAAAATACCCTTCTGGTTGACGAGGTGACCAAGGAACTGCACCTCGCGTAACCAAAACTCACACTTGGAGAACTTTGCGAAAATTTTCTCCCTCCTCAAAACTTCTAGCACCTCCCTCAGGTGCTCCTCATGCTGCTCCTGCGTCTTGGAATATACCAAGATATCATCTATGAATACTATCACTGACCGATCCAGCATCGGCCTGCACACGCGATTCATGAGATCCATGAACGCGGCTGGGGCATTGGTGAGCCCAAATGGCATCACCACAAACTCATAATGACCATACCTGGTCCTGAAAGCAGTCTTCTGCACATCCTCATCCCTAACCCGCATCTGATGATACCCGGAGCGTAGATCGATCTTGGAGAACCAAGACGCTCCCTGAAGTTGGTCAAACAAATCATCTATCCTCGGAAGTGGGTAACGGTTCTTCATCGTCACCTTATTCAACTCCCGGTAATCTATACACATACGATGCGACCCATCCTTCTTCCTCACAAACAGGATCGGCGCTCCCCAAGGCGAACTGCTCGGCCGAATGAAACCCTTGTCTAGCAGCTCCTGCAGCTGCGTAGACAACTCCTGCATCTCAGGGGGAGCTAGGCGATACGGTGCCTTGGCTATCGGAGCCGCACCAGGAATCAGGTCGATCCCAAACTCAACCTGCCTCTCAGGAGGTATTCCCGGTAAATCCTCGGGAAATACATCCGGAAAGTCTCGCACTATCAATACATCATCAACTGTCGTCTTGCTCTTCTCCCGGGCATCCAAGACATAAGCTACATAACCAGCGCAACCCTGTTGAAAATAGCGCCTCGCCCTTGCGGCGGAACAAAAGGTCGGTCCGTGCTGTGGCCTCTCGCCCTGAATCACTAACTCTCCCCCACTGGGAGTGCGAACCCTCACTAGCTGAAGCTCACAATCAATCACCTCCCCATTGGGGCTTAGCCAATCCATGCCTACAATAACCTTATTCCCTCACAGGGGAATAGGAACCAGGGCCACCGAAAACTGCTCGTCAAACAACTGAAGAGAACACCCTCTATGCACTCTGGCGACCCTCACGGTCCTGTCATCTGCTATCTCAACCTCTAGTGGACAATCCAGCTCCCCTGGAGCTCTGCTAAATCTCTTGCTAAGCGCAAGCGATACAAATGATCGGGTAGCCCCCGAATCGAATAATACCATAGCAGAAATGTCGTTCACAGAGAATGACCCTATATCAAACATACAATCATAAGCAATAATCAATCAATAATAATATAGAGATGAAGGGAAGATACATACCCGTCACCACATCAGGATTCACTCGCGCCTCCTCTGCTGTCATCTGAAACGCTCTACTCTTCGCCACTGGCGCCTCGGCTCGGCCCTGCCGGCCATCTGTAATCCTCAAAGTAGCAGGGGCAGGTGCAGCCACCTTCCCTACTGCAGCTAAACTCGGACACTGGGACTTTTTATGTCCCCTCTGATTGCACTGAAAGCAAATCAGATCTGATGCTACAACGGCAGTAGCAGGGGTCGTACAATCCCTGCTCAAATGCCCAGTCCGACTGCACTTGAAGCAGGCGGAACTCCCTGCCTTGCACACCCCATCGTGCATCTTCCCACACCTGCCACATCGGCTGTGGCTCGGCTGAATCCTGGATCTATGACTTGAAACCTTGGGCTTTTTGCCCGAACCTCCTGAACCCGAAACCGCCTCCGGTTTCCTCTTCTTCTCCATCTCGAGATCAATCTCTCTCTCTCTCGAGCCCTAGCAATCATGTCGTCCAACGTTTTACAGCTGGACCGGCTCACAAACTGGTGAATATCGCTCCGCAACATCTCATGATAGCGGGCCTTCTTCATTTCCTCATCGGCTGCATACTGAGGAACAAGAAGAGCCCTCTCCCTGAACTTGGCGGTGATCTCCGCCACGGTCTCTGTAGTCTGGGTGAGGTCCTGAAACTCTCTGGCTAACTGATGCACCTCAATGACTGGTGCAAACTCCGCCCTGAACCTGGTAGAGAAATCAGCCCAGGTCATGGCATCCAACGCTGCATAATCTCCAATGGTATGTCCGACCTCCTCCCACCAATCTCGTGCCCTATCCTTCAGAAGACAGGACGCCAATCTGACCTTGTCCCCCTCGGGACACCTGCTAGTGCGGAACGCGTTGGCCACATCCGCCAACCATCTAGTACTCGCTATGGGGTCCCGCGCCCCGTGATAGTCTGGAGCTCCACATGCCCTGAACTCCCTGAACGTAAGTGTGCGCGACCCCATCATGGCCGCTACCTCGGCACAGAAGGTGCCCAACCTCTCATCCATCAGCTCTAGGATACCCTCCTTGATCGAACCGAAGATCACAGGAGTCTGCTCTAAAATGATACGAGTAATCTCTGAAGAAAGAAACTCTTTGGTCTGCTCATCCATGTGCTCGTCCCCTGAGCCTGATCCTGATCCCTCCCCGGCACCTCCACTGTCGGCTGCTGTCCTCGGACGCAAAACCACCATTCTGAAACACATCATAGCAATATCAGAAAACTGAAATATCTCAAGGGATCATTGATACTACTACTAGCTTCCTGGTCTTGTCTCGCCTTCCTTGATTCGAGTACGGATCCTCTGCTTTCAGTAGTACAGGCCCATACTACCTTCCACATCTATCCGTACTTTCCTCAAGAACTGCCTTGACTCCACCAATTCACATCTACTACTACTGATCTCTGCTACTCTCATCCTAGGCTTGCCCTAGGGAAATATCTGACTCCACTCAAACCAGTCCTCAGCTACTGAAGGCCTCCTTGTAGTGCTAATTAGCCACCACCTGAATACCATCACATACAATGAGGCTCGGATAATCCTTCGAGTAAAAGACTCGTCCCTACAACGGTTGGACTCAGACAAGAGCTGCGCAATAGGGCCAAATCCAGCACTCTGAGATTATTCAACCCTGCTCACATGTGATGTGACGTATTCACCTAATGGCTAACTCCCACCACTCATAGTCCCACAAAGCACAAAGCAAGCAGCATTCGGATAAAGGAAACATACTCAGGCAAAACTATTCTCATAACGAGAAACTACACTAGCATACAATGCTAAGCTCGCGCTACCAGGCATAACCTAAACAGGCTATCCTACTGATGTCTACTCAATACTAGCATGCAATTCTCATAAAGCTATAACACATATGGCAGGCACATAAGGCATCCTCCTAGATCCTTAGTCCTATACTAGCATGCTGCTCTACTGAAACTGGAACAATTAATCATAATAATAAAACTTGTATTGGTAATTTGGGAGTACTTACTTGAGCTCGGCTAATCACATGAACCACACCCTTATCTTGTTTAAAAATTCTTTTCTTTCTAAGTGCTTTTCAAAATCTCATTCGAAAACATTTTTCTTTTTGAAAATCTTTTTATCCTTCCCTTAGTTTGAGTTCAGATGCACCCGAAGGTGTATCCGAATCCCTCAAACCAGGGCTCTGATACCAACTTGTAACAACCCAAAAATACCACCCAAAAATTTCGATTTTTATTATAACAAAACCCACAAGACTGAGTATCACATAATAAAACCATATGCTGCATGTTTCAAAAACCATAATAAATACTGTGAGAAAAGCTGTGTCACAACTATATCCAAACATATCAAGAAAACTGAATCAACACCCAGGACAAAACTGAAGCTGTGGTGTGTGCGATGCCATCATCCCGAGCTCTTCCTTTTGCTTGCGGAAGTACCTGAAACCAAAACTGAAACTGTAAGCACGAAGCTTAGTGAGCTCCCCCAAACTACCACATACCACAAAATAACATATAAAGCACATACTGGGCCTTGCCCACTACATCGGACCGAAGTCCGGGCTAACTGGGGCCTTGCCCCCTACATCGGACCGAAGTCCGAAGCTGACTGGGACCTCCGTCCCCTACATCAGACCGAAGTCCGAAGCTGACTGGGACCTTCGTCCCCTACATCGGACCGAAGTCCGAAGCTGACTGGGACCTCCGTCCCCTACATCGGACCGAAGTCCGAAACTGACATAGCATAAACATATCAACTAGCATAAACACATAACTCCTGTCTGAGCCACGGAGGCGTCAAACATACTAGCTACTGCATTAGACCGAAGTCCCAAAACTACGGCTAACTGAACGGGCCGGCATTGTGGCCTTAGACCCGTTCCTACTGAAGGGAAACTCACCTCATGAACTGGCTACTATGTGAATAGCTCTGGAAGCTAACTGATGCTGCTCCGGTATCTCCCCGGCTACGAGTCCATAAACACACTCAATCAAATGCTAAACACTGCACTAGGGTAAAATGACTCTTTTACCCTTGGTCAAAGTCAACTCTCTCGGTCAAAGTCAACCCACAGTTGACCTGACTCGCCGAGTTGGACCGCCAACTCGCCGAGTCTCTAGTCTCACTTCTCAACCCTACTCGTGGCTACTCGTCGAGTATGGCATCGACTCGACGAGCACCCTCTCGATCCAAGAACTCAGACAATCTTCATCCGAATCGCCGAGTCATATGAACAACTCGACGAGTTGTTCTTCGATCTAAGAAGATTGCCTTGGACTCGCCGAGTTGTATGAACAACTCGTCGAGTCCCACCATTACTGAGTCCACCCTCCGACTCACTGAGTCCATCCTACTGCTCACTGACCTCCACTCGGAATCACTCAAAGGGGGGTAAAGATCGGGGACTCGCGACCGGACTCGCCGATTCCGAAGAACGACTCGCCGAGTCACATGCATGCAGATCCTAAAAACTCGATTCTGCTCAACACCACCGCATACAAATTATAGATCTGAGTTCCTAAGGCTGATTTACCACGTAAAGTTTCCAACTTTACGTGTACATCCACATGAAAAAGGAGATAAAGGTTAAAAAGGCACTTAGAAGAGTAGATCTAGGGTTATCATGCAAAATGGCTCCATAAAGGTGATAGATCTACGATTTTGGAACTGAAACATGGCTAGATCCGAAGGCTAATCAATCTAATGTGGACTCTCTACCAAGAACAAGCTAAGAAATGGCTAAAAGAGGCTAAATATGCTTGCTAAAGAGAAATCAATCATAGAAACAGAAGGAATTCTGCTAATACCTCAATGAACTCTGAAATGGGAGCAAGACCTTGGATCTTCTTCTTCTCCTTTGGATCTAGCCTCCTTCTTCTCTTCAAAACTTCAAGATTCACACAAGAAATGCACAAATAACCAAGGAAACGATTAGGGTTTGCTAAAAGATGCTTTGAGGGTGAAGGGGATGAGTTTGGGGGCTCATAAGGTGGTTTAAATAGGGTGCAAACCCGGGGATTTATGGTTTCTACCTGGCAGGCAGACTCGCCGAGTCCCGAATATGGACTCGCTAAGTCGTCGACTAACACGTGCTCGAAATCTCGTCCCCACTCGACGAGTCGGGCCATAGACTCGCCGAGTCCCTCTAAAAAACTTCTAAATAAATGCCACAGAAGCAACGTACCAGGAATGGGGCGTTACACCGTTAATTCGTGATAAAAGGAAATAAAACACAAGACACACATTTCCATTTATTTGGAAAATGTTAAGTTTTATCATTACGACCACTAAATCGGGTGCGACCAAAAGCCCCGTTTAACGGTAGTATCGGGTAAAATTCCACTGAGCCCCGACTGTGAAACCTATATAAGGGTGAGTGGAGTCCATTGGAGACTTTTTACACTCTCTCTCTATATACTCTCTCTCTAGACCCGTTTTCGCCCCGAATCCGCAACCAAACGCTTCCAAATTCTAAGTCCGCTTACCCTAGCTTATTCTAAACATAGTGATTCATGTTTATAGCCCAAAAATTATCCAAGAAGGCATGGGATAGGGAGTTTACGGCCCAGGAACACTCTAGGGCCGTAAACCCTTAAAATGGTGCCAAACATGCCTTTAAACTTGCCCTTAAGCTTGGAAACTAATTAGGGATCTAGCCTAGGAGTGTTTAAACATTAAAACTCATGGATTTAGGGTACAAAGGAGATTTTACGGCCCAAGCACAAGCTTAGGCCGTAAACACCTCAAAATCTTGTATAAAGGCCCCAAAAACACTCCCAAACCTCCCTAGGGCTTAACACATAAATTGGGGACTTAGTACTTTGGGTTTAGACCACTTAAACACATCAAAATGAAGGACAAAAAGGATTTTATGGCCCAGGTCTATACCAAGGCCGTAAACTCCCCAAAACATACCCAAAATGTGGTTTTTGCCCCCCCCCCCCCAAATAACCATAGGCTATTTCTATAAAATGCTAGGAAGGATTTAAGGCCTTAAACACAAGGAAATATGGGGTGACTTGGAGTTTACGGCCCAAGCAAGTACCTAGGCCGTAAACTCCCCAAAACTCATGCAAATGTTAGATTTAATCCCCCAAAATAGCATCACACTTCATTAGAAATTGCTAGAAAGGTAATAGGGGCTTGAAACATCACAAAACTCAATGATTTACAGTTTACGGCCGTAAACTCGTTTAGGAGTTGTTCCTAGGCCGTAAACTCCATTATAAAGCCCTTAGAAGCCTCAAATCCACTCATGCCTTTTAGGAAAAGTGCTTGGAATAATTCTATGATGCTAGTAGAAGCCTTAAAACACCCTAGAACCCATCACCATGAGTTTACGGTCATAAACTCATGGTGAGGAGTCCCTGGGCCGTAAACTAGGTGATAAGGGTTTACTCTCGCATGGCAAACTCCATTTCTTAGCCACACACACCCTTAAACGCTACCCGGGACACCCAAACACTTAGCCAAAGTGTTTTCCACTCCTTTGAGCGCGTATAGTTGTTTAATTAGTATATTATATGCTAATTGCATGTGAACATATGTTATCATATGTTAAAATAGGTCCTTGTGTGTGTTCAAGTCCTTGCGTGACCCCGAACGCCCAAACGACACCTTCGTCGGACCTACTTACACCAGGTGAGTTCATACCCCTGAATGAACCTTTTAAATGTTTTTAAATGTTTTATAGGGGGGAATACAAGTTAAACATGCCATTTATCATAACCAATCACATGTGATTGATAACCCGCATGCACAAGATTTTACCACTGTACACTGTTTTACCGAGTAGGACACTATAAATGGCTTTCAAAAAGGGTTTTTCAATTGTTCAAGTTCTTACTTTTATTGCTCATCAAAGATTCATTTTCAAACTGATTTATAAAAGATTCCCAAAGATTTCTAAAGGGTTTCACACTTATTTTATCAAAGAATACAAATGCGATTTTCCTGAGTAATAAAGTTTTCAAAGGTTTTCATGAATACTTTTAATTGTTAGTTACTGCTGCTTCGCTTATACTTATTTTATACTCCTACTCTGTAACGCTTTCACTTATAACTGAAGTCACTTATACCTGATGACGCTTATACTTATTCACGCCCTTACTTAGTGATACGAGTCTACTTCGCTTATACTTGAGATCGACTCTACTTCACTTATACTCGATACGCTCTTACTTCACTTGTTGTCATCTCCACTTTGCGATACGCTTATACTTATTCGACACTTATACTTCACTTGCGACCGCTCTTACTTCACTTGTTAGACACTCCTACTTCACGAGAATCACTTTTACTTGATACCCACTCAAGCATAGTTAGATGTATGTCTGTGCTTGTATAGATGCATATAAATAATGGTTGAAGGACTTAGGAAGGCTTGTCCGCCCTATTTCCTTTTCTTCGTAGAGATGTGGTCTGGTGGGATCGGATGTCCATCCAAAGTTCATTTGATTCATTAGTTATATATTATGTAGACAAGCATGGACATACGGGTTTACTTCAGTCAGTTCAGTTAAGAGTCTCTACCTCAAGTCTACACTTACATTAGAAACCCACTATTGGGAAGTCTCTACCTCTAGTTCTGCACTTTCATTAGAAACCCACTAATTGGGATGCATCTTCAGGATACGGCCTTCTTCGTCGTCTAGTTGGTGACCAGAGTCTCCTGTAGGGAGAGCGGACATTGTGTGTATAGATCTATACGGGATTGACACCCCCGCACCCTGACTGCTAGCTACAGTCCACGGCTCACCAAGCCAAGGGGTGACAAATGTCACATTATATAGGCGCTTGTAGGGCGTCTGGTACTCTAGTGTCGGTTAGTATGGTTACGAGTATCCCGGGTTACCTTATAATTCATGGCCTTAAGGTAACGGTATTTCGCCGGCAATTTATACTATATGTTGGTAACTCATTTTCAGAGTTACACTGTTTTGACCCTACAAGACGTATCTTTCATTTGATACTGTCTGAGGTTTGTCTCCTCTGTTTTGACCTTACAATACGTATCTCTCATTTGATGCTGTCTGGGGTCTGTATCTACTGTATTCACAGAATCCACTGTATTCACTGTATTCATTGCATTCACTATATTCACTGTGTTCACTGTATTCACTGTGTTCACTGTTTTAGATCTTGCTAGACGTATCTTTCATTTGATATTGTCTGCGGTCTGTATTCACAGTTTTAGACCTTACCAGTTGTACCTTTCATTCGGTACCTTCTGGGGTCTGTGTCTCCACTTGTTAGACTGAACCAGGCGTATCATTCGATTGATACCTTCCTGGAGTCTATGGTTTCTTGCCTTAGTCAGCAGTCCTCACTACTGAGGCATATGATATTCCCTGATGTCGTTTGCTTTCCTTAATATTCAAATTCAGTATTTTGATAATGATAGCAACTTAGGGAAAACTACTTTTTACCACACATCACTGACCAGTCTTGGTAGAAGGCTGCTTTATTTAAAGAAAATATAGGATTTTCTGGAAAGGACTCTAATACACTGAAACCTCTTAAACTATTACTTTATTAAGTTATTTGAATGAAATGTCACTAAATGCTTATGAACTCACCAGCATTTGTAAAAATGTTGATACTCGCTTTTCAAATAACTTGTATTCTCAGGTTAGCATTAGACAGGTACATCCCGGAGCTGTTGATGAAGATAGCTTAGTACCATGCTGTATTTATTCTATTACTTGTATTACTTGAATTGTTGTAATGTAACCATGTAAAACTATTACTATTAATGCAATGTTTTGTTGTACTTCGATTACTATAATGCATGTGTTGTGATACTTGACATGACGTCATCCACCCAAGAACGCTTCCGCCGTTCCGGTTTTGGGGTGTGACAACATAAACTCTAAAGCACCTAATCATATAACAGGAAAATAAAGGCATCACTCATAACAAGCATTCTATCATTCATTCCTGAGCAGATCCTTAGCCCTATAATAGCATGCAACTCATATATAAACATACTAAAACAGAAGCTTAATGTATGTGTATTTTAGGAAATACTTACTTGAGCTTTGACTAATTGCATGCATCGTGACCCTTTCTTTATAATAACCTTGAGAAAAATAATCTTCGTAAAAAATATTTTATTAATCCTTAGTTTGAGTCCAGGTTCACTAGAAGGTGTGCACGAATCCCTCAAACTAAGCGTTTGATACCAACTTGTAATGTCATATAAATTCAAGGTAAAAAAAATTCATTTTTCAAACAACCAAAACCATTTGTTCATTCATTCAAAGATAATCAGAGTATAAATGTATTCTCAAAACATCATATTAAAGTCATAAAATTGATAGTGTGGAAAAACTCCAGTGGATGATATACAATCAAGTCGAGCGCTTCCCTTTGAAACAATAATTACCTTAAACAATAAACTTAAAACCATAAACACAAGTCTTAGTGAGTTCCCTCAAAATACTACATACTACACATAAAGTCATCGATCTTTTTTAACCCTATGTGAATGCTATAGGTCAAATCATAGTCTTGCAATCACTTCCTATCATGCGCCAAATCATGGTCTTTCCTTGCTATGCTAATGGCCAAATCATGGTCTTACATACAAGTTGTAGGGGCCAAATCCTAGTCATCCATACAATAGCCAGGGGTCATATCCTGGTTTTTTCATATAATTCCCATGTGTCAGATCCTGGCCTTCCATGCAAGATTCACAAAGACATTCTAGCATCCTACATAATATAGTGAGAAGATACACCTCACAATAGAATTTGTAAATACCAAAGCTCGTACAATCGAAAGGTTGGTGTTACACACAACATAATGCAACATACAAGGTCAAACCTTAGTCTACCATCAAAAACTACTCACTTGACCAAAAACTAAATCAGGTCAAAAATTCAACAGTCAGCAGTCAATGCTTACCAAGCTATGGCCAATACATGACCACGTCATAGCAGCTAAATGACAATACAGTCAAGAAACCCTCCTTCACCACGTCGTGGCGAGCATCTTGCCATGTCGTGGTTTCTGCAGTTTGACAACTTAATCGATTAAGTCGTTTGATCAAACTTTCCAAAAGGCTTCTTTATACTCCATAGATCCATAAAAGCGTTAATTTATGGACGTGCATGTCCAATGTATGCCATTCACTCAAATTAGGTCAAAGTGTGAGAAATAGGGTCAAAAACCCATGTATGAACACAAAACTTCATAACAGTTCAAATCTGGAGCATCTAACCTCATAGGGACCTCCTGGATCAAGAAAGTTGCCAACTTTATTTAATCCATCTATTGAAACCAACTCAAATATGAAGAAATATGCTTAAAAACCTAAATCTAGAAAGGTAGAACAAAAGATATGAGCTTGTAGACTTACAAAGTTACAAGATATACCCAAGGAGGCTGGAATGATGTTAGTTTGCTAATCTTTTTGCTCCATAACACTCATTTCTTCCTTCAAAAGATCATGAACACCAAAAAAGGATTAAAATGGAGGAGAAAAGATTAGGGTTTCCTTCAAGGCACTTGGAGGTGATGGAGGCTGAAGGTTGATGAAACTCTAGCCATCACCTCCTTTAAATAGGGCCCAATGCCTGATATCTAGGGTTGTGAGCCCAACCGTCACCATGTCGTGGCTAATAAATAACCACGTCATTGTAACTTAAGAATGCATGTTTTATCATACGTTTCACACCATGGTAATCCTACATCACCATGTCACGACCACTAAATTCATAAGGTTTGAAAATATAAAACTCATACCTGAATATCGAGTGCCACATCATTAAAAAGGGAAAACTAAAGTGTTAGGAAGTTGAATTTTCCCATGAGTCTTCTACCTCAATAAATTGAGGGCATTACTTTCATAAACATAATTTTAATACAAGTAATTATTAAAAGTATTAAATATTCATTGAATGTTTATATGTGAAATTAAATGTTTATTATCCGGACTGGAATATATGTTAAATGTATATTTGATAACATGCAATGTATGAACCTGATTATATATATATATATATATATATATATATATATATATATATATATATATATATATATATATATATATATATATATATATATGATAATCTTAATATAAGTAATATTACTTAAAAGATTAATTCAAATTAAGTACATGATACTCTATATCAAATCTATACACTAAATTAGGATAATGTTGTAAAAAAAAGGTTGATATTGGAAGTGGATTACATGGATTGTAGTCTAGTCTAAATATCTCAACAGATATTCTAAAAAGTACTTTCATTCAAGATTTATTGTTAAAACAATATCAACCCGACTGGTCTTGTAATTTATTTTTTTTTCACCTGAAGTCTTCACATCATGAATAACAACAATGCCTTGGTGTGCTTATCTTCGAATTGTTATCAGAAATGAAATCGTCTATGGTAGTCTTTGTTATCAAAGATCCAACCAAGTCTATAAGCGAGTTCATCTAAATGTAATATTTGATTTAGAATTGAAGGTCTGGTTTTCCGATTTTTCATCAAAAATAAGTTTTACTAAATATCTATATACTAGGTAAAATAGTTAGTAAAAAGGGTGCATAGAAGCCCAACAAAATTATCCATTTCAACCCATAAAGATTAAGAGGAATGGAAGCCCAAAAGATTCCGTTCAACATTAAAAATTCCACATAAAATCTATTAAAAGATAACAACTTGTGCACAAATTTAAGTGATGCTTGATATGCATCATCTCATGAACTGAAATTTTAAATACTACAGAAAAGTAAATAAGAAAATAGCGACTGAAACAAAAACCTTAAATTATTCTTATTCTGATCCATCTTGAAGATGCTCGAACCTTTCTTCATTCAACAATTGGAAGCCGTGAAACTTTACATGAGCGAGCTATTCTGCCTTCTCTTGCTAACTGTTTTCTCATATATTTCATTTTTCTGCTTTGGCTTCAATCACTTTTTTAGCAAACGAAGGCAAACAGAAAGCAGCTGCATGAATCTGTATGTTGAAAAAGTTATAAAAAAAAAAATGATGAAAAAGCTGCAGGATAATTAATAATATGTTTAAAAGTTACCTCTTGATTGTAGAACTTTAAGGGTCCTATAGACTTGTTTTGGCTTTCATTTTCATCCATTGGGTTGATTGGGTTCTTGAAATCAACTTCTGGTCCCTCAGTTGAACATAGCATGAATCCAATAACCCCACTGAAAAATGAAAACCAGATTACCTATTTTCCTTCCACGATGAATAATATTGTTTGTAAGGGTAAGATGGTCATTTACCTTGGATATGTGGGGACAGTGGTCCACGCATAGTTAACCGATCCCTTAAATATCTGACGACAGTTGACAACAATATCTTCAATGATATGCATGTGAAGCCAAATGCTTTCAGCCTGAGTACAAACAACGCCACCTGGACGAAGTGCTTTTGCAACCGATGCAAAAAACGGCTTCTCAAACAGTTCTTGTGCGGGACCTGACACCATGTGAATTTACCAAATTAACCTTTCAAACTTCATTTTAATTTTTTTTTTAAACTTGGGTATTACAATACCTACCTATTGGATCGGAAGAATCAACTATAACAGCATCATAACTTCCTTCTTGAGCAGCCTTTAAAAATGCAACTCCTAAAAAACAATTGCAAATTATTACATTTTTCATAAAAATAAGATTGTGTTAAATGTATAATATATACCATCTCCTACGTGGAGTGTGACACGGGGATCTTCGTATCCAACCGCTACATCAGGAAAATATTCTTTAGAAACCTGCAAACATTAAATTTTGATAATCAGTTTGAGTTTTAATAAAAATTAAATATAAAATGATGTGGAAAATGCGATGATGACTCACATCAACAACCATCTTATCAATCTCACAAATGTCAATATGCTCGACAGAAGAATGGCGAGCTACTTCACGCAAGACACCACCATCTCCTCCTCCAATAACCAAAACCTGCGGATTAATAAAATCAGAAAATTTTGGTGATTTGTTATTTATATTCTATGAAGCTTTTTTTATTTTATTTTTTAATAAAATGGTTTGTAAGAGTTATAGCTAGGGAAACCTTCTTAGGGTTAGGGATTGAACAAAGTGGGAGATGAGTAATCATTTCTTGATATGCACATTCATCCCTTTCTGTAAGTTGAATTACACCATCCAAAACAAGAACCTTCCCATATGTTGCAGACTGAAACAAACAGAAACACAAATACTAATATTTATCACATTCATCTCTTTCTGTAAGTTAATAATTATTTTAAATAAATAAATAAAAAAAATACCTGAAAAACCATCACATCCTGGTAATCAGACTTCCCCTGAAACAGTATCTTTTCAATCTTCAAAGAGTGTGCTTCTCCTGCATGAATGTGGAGACTATTAACACTTTGGGTTTCAAGAAACCAAAGTAATTCATACAAACTTCATCATTCTATTAGACTTGCAAAAGTCAGATATTTGACTTTTTTTTGCTTTATAAAGTGAATACCAGACAATATAAATGATTAATTTTGTATAACTTTATGCACATGCTCAACTGAATTGACAATTTTGTTTTCCATTCATATGTGTAACACACATTATGCTGTACAACAATCACAACACCCAAGTGTAGAAATTTCCATCTTTAAATTTAAAAAAAAAAAAAAATGATTGCAACCCAACAAAAAGTAGAAAGCAAAAAACCATCATGAAGAAATTAAACGAAATAGGATCAATAAATCTTACACGAATCAGGGTTTTCACACAAAAATTAACTAAAGATCCAGAAGTACTCACACTGTTTATATAAATAATAGATGATGAAATTCAAATTATAATCCCCCAAAATTAGCATATCCCATTAACCAATTTTTAGCAATGAAAAACAGAAAAATTGATCACAAAACTTTAAAGGCTTATCGATTTGTTAGAAGTTCCCATTAGCATATCTATTACATCATTACTAGCATCCACATATCTATAATTGATTAACCAATATGTTAGTGCATAAGCAACGTGGTTCTTCACTTTTACTATCGATTACAGATGCACAAATATGTAATTGATAAATTCCTTTTTTTTCAAGTATCCAAATTCGGAAAAAAACCGGACTAAATGATAATGAAACCATAAAGAGCATCTTTCGTAAGTCATTAACAATCTTTAGAATAAACTCAGACTAAAATAAAACTGAAAACTGTTTTAGAAAAAGTAATCTATGAGAATGATAATGAAAACCCATCAGATTTATACAGGTTACATGGAAATTCCGCTAAACAAACAATTATAACCATGGTAGCTTTTCGACTGAGAGGAATTTGAATTGTTGAATACTAAAAAACTGAAAGTTAGTATAGTATAGAAAAACAGAACAGGGGAACTCTGTAAACAATCTGTAGGTAAACATATAAACATAAACAAACAATATTGAGAAAAAATTCACGAAAATTGTAGGAAACTGACCGGGCCACATCGGACTAATCTCTGAAAACCAACCAGGAATGACTGACGATATGTTTCCACCGCCATTGGCGGCGTTGGCAGATGCTCCGTTCTCTTCTCCTTCTCTGGGCTTTTTCATCGGCAAATCAGCCATGGCAGCAACGTTCTGTTCAGTCATGTCTGTTTTTGCGTCTCTATGAAACTTTCAGTGCAATTGTGAACCCTAGAGACGCAAACGTAAACAATAATGGATGAAAAAGGAACAGAGAGATGAAGATTCTGCTTAAGAAAGACGCATGGATATCTTTCTGCTTTTGGGGGATTAAAAAAACATGAAAACTAATGATATGGCACTCGATTAGGGTTTTTCTGAATGGTCTCTGAAAATCGTCAGATCTTTTGCTTTAAAAATCAAAATTTTATTATAGAAAAATCAGCCCAAGAATATCTTTGTCGTTTCATCATCTTGTGACCATGCGATCCAATGTGAAATGTTTTACGTCAAAAGGAAAATGAATGGATCAAATGGATTATCAAATGGGTCGACAATATAAAAATGTAATTAAAATTATAATTTTTATTTTTTTGTCTAATAATATACCAACATGGCCATCAATTTATCGTATTTTGCAAAATAACCATCAAATCACATAAAAGGACTCCTGAATCCGTAATGTTAATGTTAAAAAATCTACTTAATAATAATTTTGTAACTAAATTAGTGTGTGAGGTGGGATATTTTGTTTAAAAATTTTAGGAAGACAAATTGAAAACTGCTTAAGATGTTGAAAATGCCTAAGATGTTGAAAAATGTATACTTAGGAATAAAGGAGAGATGCAAACAGATATATTAAAGGTTTTGTCAGACCGATTCTGAAAAATAAAATATTTTTAAAGGTCCAGGACGAATAAGAAAAAAAAATGGTCCTTATCTTTATTATAATTTTGTATTTTTAAATAAAAATATATAATAAAAAATTTGGGTCATGCTCTAAACAACCCCCCCCCCCCCCCCAATTGGTTTTGTATACTTACTTGATATATCTAAAATGTTAATTATATCTATACCCCCCATTGGTTTTGTATACTTACTTGATATATCTAGAATGTTAATTATATCTATAATGAAAAAGCTTGTTGTGAATACTTTTACTATAAGAAATAGACAAAGAGCGTAAAATGTTTGAAATATCTTAATTATGTTAGAAAAGTCTCAAAATTTTCAAAATATGCAAAATTGCAAGAGATATTTAAGGTACATAAAATGTTTAAGACAATTGAGATATGTTAAAATACTAAGATGTTCAAAGTGCATAAAAATACGAAAATGCTAAAAATTTAAGATGTTTGTAACATATAAAAGTAAAAGATTAAAAATGCAACACATGATATACGAGGAAATGCCTTGATCTTGGCTAAGATCTTCGGCATAATACCTTAAGAGTCAAACTGCCTCTAGTATTTTATTAATAAAAAAGGTTACATAAGAGAACTAGTGGTGTAGAGAGAATGAGAGTTATTGTGTGTTATTAGCAGTGAGTGTTTTGTGTAAGGATAGCTCCATATTTATACATGAGTGTTCATAATGGATAACAATTATCTAGCTACAAATCGAGCATAATCTTCTTTCTTGAGATTCATGGAGACCAAGTCTTTTCCTACGAGTCACTTCAGGGAATATTGAATTGATCGGGTCTTTGTTGACATTTTCAACTAGCGTTATACACGTTCGGTGGTCGGGTTGACCGATGTAAAAAACGTATAAATTTTACTTTCTTTTGTAACATCTTACTTTTATTTGTTCCATGTATAGTATCTATCATCTGTAGTAGTTTGTCACCAATAATGATTTGGTCATGCAAACACATGTTAGTTGTCAAAACAAAAACATACATGCATTCCCTATGGTTTCTTTTATTAGTCGCTGACTTGTTGGTTTCTTTTATGTGATTAAGCATTGAAACATAGCATTATTAGCTAAGTAAGAAAATGTCTTTTTACACAAAGATGCATACGTTGTAAAAAGAATATGTATAGAAAAGTGTTAAACAACATAAGATACTGTCACACCCCCGAACTAAAGGAATTGATTGATTGAAAAAACTCATCTTCATTGATATCCCACGATGGGTATAAATAACATCAAGGAAAAGAAAATAACAAACTAGACTTAACAATTGGTAAAGATAAAAGAGATCTAAACTAAAGATAAGATAAGACGGGAATTATTTAAAAATTCCTTTACTCCCCCTCAAGCTGGAGCATGCAGATTTCGAATGCCCAGCTTGCCTGACAGAATACGAAGTCGTTCTGCTCCTAGAGCCTTGGTAAAAAGATCAGCAACTTGTAGTTTAGTGTCAACACGAACAGGTTGAATTTCTTTGGTTTCAACTATTTCCTTAACAAAATAACAATCCATCTCAACATGTTTTCTTCTTTCATGGAAGTCAGGATTGTTTGATATGTCTCGTGCAGCTTGGTTGTCACAATAGAGAGGCGTGGGGTGATCTTGAGGAGCCTGCAACACTTTCAATAACCAACGTACCCACAAAACTTCACTAACTGTGACTATCATAGCCCTATACTCTGCTTCGACTGAAGAACGTGACACCACTGTATGCTTTTTGGTTTTCCATGAAATGGGAGCACCTCCCAAAAGCAATAAGTAACCAGTACGTGATCTCCGAGTGTAAGCACATCCCAACCAGTCAGAATCACAGTAAGCCTGTAGTTCCAAACCACCATCTCGTGGTATAAAAATATCTTGCCCTGGTGTTGCCTTCAAGTACCTGAGGACCTGTAATGCAGCATCCATGTGTGGTTTTCTAGGATCTGCAACAAACTGACTGAGCATATTAACTGAATACGCGATGTCTGGTCGTGTAGCTTGCAAATAAAGTAGTCTCCCTACTAAACGTCTATACTGGCTAGCATCAACCGTCTCACTATCAATATAAAGGTCAAGTTGCAAGTTTTGTTCCATAGGAAAAGAACTAGGCCTACAACCAAGCATCCCACTATCTTCCAAAATATCTAGTGTATATTTTCTCTGACTCAACACTATTCCATCAGCTATTTTAGCTACTTTTATTCCAAGGAAGTACTTCAATGGGCCCAGATCTTTAATACTAAATTGCTTGTCAAGATAGTCTTTTGTTGCTTGAATTTTGTCTAAATCATTGCCAGCAATGATTACGTCATCCACATAAATTAAAGCCATAACAAATGAATTGTCTCTCTTGTACACAAAGAGAGAAGCATCTACATGAGATTGCACAAATTGTAAATGAGTGAGACTTACGGTAAATTTTTGGTACCAATTCCTGGAGGCTTGCCTCAGTCTATAGAGCGATTTCTCAACCTACACACTCTATGATCTCCTTCCTTTGAAAATCCTTCCGGAATACACATGTATACTTCTTCATCAAGGTCGCCATGTAGAAAGGCATTGTTCACATCCAATTGATGAACAACCCAGTCCCTTTTAGTTGCAATAGCAAGAAGAATTCTTACTGTTACAAGTTTTGCCACTGGTGCAAAGGTATCATGGAAGTCAACCCCTTCCATTTGTGTAAAACCCTTCGCCACCAATCTGGCTTTATAGTATTCTATCTCACCATTCAGTTTATACTTGATTTTATAAACCCATTTGGAACCTATTGCTCGCTTTCCCGGTGGTAAGTGTTCAAGCGTACAAGTACCATTTTTCTCTAAGGCTCGAATTTCATTCTGCATAGCTTCCCTCCACTTTGCATCCTTGGAAGCTTGTTTAAAAAATTTGGGCTCTTCGTGACTGCTCACAGTAGACAAGAAGGCCTTGTGTTTTGAAGAAAAATTCTCGTACGAAATGTAATTCGCTATTGGATGGTCCGTGGAAAAGGACTGTGTGGTTGCTGACATCGAGTTGTCTATCGAGGGAGGGAGTGTGACGACAAAGTCGTTGAATTTCTTAGGCATAGTTCTAATTCTTGATTCCTTTCCAAAAAACTGTTCAGGAGCTTTTGGTTCTTCAACATGATGTCGTGGTTGTTCGCCTTGAGTTTGAGATTCTTGGTTGTCAGGAATTGTGTTATCCTCGACATGTGTCTGAACAACATCTAGAATTTCTTGCATTGTTTCTGTGGGTGTATCTTTTGCTTGATACATGCTTTCTTGTTTAGGTGGGTCGCCTAGATTGAAATTATGTTCTGCATTGCATGGTTGTGGTTTGTCTTTGTTTTCTTTAAAGGGAAAACTATTCTCAACAAACTTGACATCTCGCGATACTATGATCTCGTTGTCATCAAGATCATAAACACGATATCCCTTTTTACCGTGTGGATAACCCACAAAAACTCCAGGCCTCCCCCTCACTTTGAATTTATCTCCTTTTGTTCTGTATTTCTAATATACACCAAGCAACCAAAGACCCTCATATGATCATAATTGGTTTTCTGCTTGAATAAGAGTTCAAATGGTGTTTTATAACTAATTACCTTTGATGGTAATCGATTGATAATGTATGTGGCTGCAAGAACACACTCACCCCAAAACTTGATTGGTAACATGGCTTTAAAACGAAGGCAACGGACAACTTCAAGTAGATGGCGATGCTTGCGCTCAACTACACCATTTTGTTGTGGTGTCTTGACGCAAGATGTTTCAAGAGTAATCCCTTATGTCGAATAGAATTCTCTCATGATTGTGGAAACAAACTCACCACCATCATCACTCCTTATTCTTTTGACTTTCTTTTCAAATTTTGTCTTTACCATTTTACAAAAATCTATTAAGTACACGCTAGCTTCATACTTGTGCTTGAGAAGAAAGACCCAAACCGCCCTACTATAATCATCCACTATGGTCAAGAAATAACGTGCACCAGAAATAGAAGGGGTACGATACCCACCCCATATGTCACAATGGATTAAGTCAAAACATTCATTTGTCTTAATAGAAGAAAGGGAAAATGGCAATCAAGTAAGCTTTGCCTTTACACATGAATCACACATTTTATTTCTTAAATCAAAAGTAAAATTCTTCAAAAAATCAAGTCTTCTATGCCATGCCTCTACATCAGTGGAAACCAGCATAGCCTTTCTCTTCCCTACTTCCGAATCCATCTGATACAGCCCCTTCTCCTGATTACCCACTCCAATCAAGTTCCTCGTTTCTAAGTCCTGAGCAACACAGAAACCATGAAAGAAAGTTACAACACAATTGAGATCATCTGTTAAACGACCTACTGAGAGTAAATTGCACTGAAACTTGGGTATATATAAAACATCTTTGATCTGAATCCCATTGGGAAGTGTCGATCTTCCATTTCCCTCAACGGGCACCAGGGCACCATTTGGTATTTTGACTGGGTTCTCATGACTACAATTCACTTTGTTTTCAAGTAAATCAATGTGCCCTGTCATATGTTCAGTTGCACCTGTATCAACAATCCAAGGCTTATTTTTGTGCTTATTACCTGCCATATTAGCACTTAAATCTTCTGTGTCTCCAGACTTGGGCGTGTTGATAGAGAGGTGTTTCAGAACCAATTGGTATTGTTCACCTGTTAGCCCTTGTATTGGGCTTGAACTAGACTCTACGAAAGCTGCCTTTGGAGCTTCCTTCTTCACTTTTCCTGGCCACTAATCCGGGTACACTATCCTTTTAAAACACCCTTCCTTGTTATTCCCATTTTTGCCACAATGAACACATTGCTCCACTTCTTGTGTATTGCGATTCGCCTCCTTGCTGGATAACTTGTTTTTCTGTGATGCACCATTATTGGTGGTATCTCGTTTGTAAGAAAAGCTTTGGAAGGCGGAAGCTTCGTGGGAGGGCTTTCTTGTCGCTGAAATCGCTCGTTGCTGCTCGTCCTCAGCAACCAGATGATAAGCTACTCCCAAGGTGGGTGTGGGCTTTGAGGTCAGAATTTGCGTTCTGACTGTAGAGTACACATCATCGAGGCCCAGCAAGAACTCATAAAGCCTTTCTTTTTCTTTACCTTCTTTCAACCTTTTTCCTATTTCATAGGTGCAAAGCCCTCATGTACAGTGGAGTAATGGACTCACTGATTGAATCTCATCCCAAACAGTACGCATATTAGTGTAATAGGACGAGACTGATGCTCCGTCTTGATGTGTGATAGTCAGCGTCTGCTTCAACTCATAGGAACGTGGGGCACTTTCTTTCCCAAAACGCTCTTTGAGATCGTGCCACATCTCTGCTGATGTAGCTGCATATTTTACGTTGGATCTAATGTTCTTCTCCATGGTTATGGTGAGGCAGCCCTTAATCATGGCGTCACATCTCATCCACATCATGTAATTGTCTGCGTGTTCTTCCAGTTTCTTAATGGATATGTTTACAAAACCCATTTTGTTTTTCGCAAACAGGAAATTAGCCATCTCCTGCGACCAATCCCCATAATTTCTGTCTGTTAACACTTCGTTCACCTGCATTTGTCTCAGTGAATCTGATGCATGTAGATAGAATGCCGAATTGGAGTCGATTGGGTTTCCTCCATCTCTGCCAGAACTCTCTGCCTTGTCCTTCTCCTTATCATTAGTACCCATCGCTAATGAGTTTCGATTTCAGGCCAGATCGTCCGCTCTGATACCATAAAGGAATTGATTGATTGAAAAAACTCATCTTCATTGATATCCCACGATGGGTATAAATAACATCAAGGAAAAGAAAATAACAAACTAGCCTTAACAATTGGTAAAGATAAAAGAGATCTAAACTAAAGATAAGATAAGACGGGAATTATTTAAAAATTCCTTTAGAGTAAACGCAGGAAACGTCCAGGGGCGGATGACATCATGTACAGTATCATAGCAATTTCATAATAGAGATCAAAGCATTACAAACATTGTATTGATAATTTAGTATTTACATTTTATTTAAATCATTGTCTGACTCCAAAAGCATACAACAAAATATAAGACGTAACAATACTAAGCTCCGTCTTCACCAAAACCTGTGTGGGTACCTGTCTACTGAGCTCCGTCTTCACCAAAACCTGTGTGGGTACCTGTCTACTAATTTCTTAAGAATACAAGTGGTTTTAAAAAGAGAGTGTCAACAACTAAGTTTGTGAGTTCATAAGTATTTGTATGAGAAATGTATGTCTTTGTTCCTTGAAAATGATAGTGTGTTCTTTCAGAAAATCCAATATTTTCTCTTAGATGTAATGTAGTCTTAATTGTTCCAAGACCAAAATGTATAAGTATTCTTGTACTTTGTAGTAATATAGTATAGTTTTATATCTTTATAAAACTATTTGAATGCATGTTTACAGAATTGTAAACTGTATTGTACTGAAAAGTAACGTAATGTAGTTTTAAATAAATAAAACCATTTGAAGATGTGTATGTGGTCGTAAACCAAACATATTGTTAATACCAAATTGTGAGTTATTATAACCATGCTAATGACCTATATGGCATGTACGACGTTCTTCAGGCGTCGGAATCGGTACGACATTTGTCACCCCACACCTGCTGGTCTAGCTGTTGCAATCAACTTAGGTGCAAGATTGTCAGTCACATATAGATCTATACACAAGTGTTACACTCTCCCTCCATGAGACTCTGGTTATAATACAAGACTTTTATTGGTACTTGGGTAAGTACTTGAAGATAATGTCTCACAGAGCTATATTAATGGTTTACGTATAGTGTAGTGAAATTCCTTTTTCTTGTAACGTTTGTATGTAAATGTTTACATAGTATGAAAAATAATTACTCTTTTAAATAATTATTTTTTGTGCCCCCAACCGGGTAAAATACTGTGTATATTCCATAAACTATACCTGTTATAGTTTATATAAATGTTTTGTTGAAATGGTGAATCATTTGTATTATTATCAAATTTACCATGATAATAAATTGGAATAAAATAATTATATAAGTTTATTTATGTAATTATACCATTTTGCTCGACATGTTACAAAATGGTTAAAGTTTTATTATATCAAATTTGTAGCCATATGTATATTTATATTTATTAAAAATATAAATGTAACGGTTTGTATATTAACACAATTTATCTTGTGTTTTACTTGTATCCCCCCCTAAAACATATAAAAATTGTGAAAACTGTAAGGGTATGAACTCACCTCGGGTGTGTTGTTGACTGTGTACGATGTGGTAGTGATGTTCTTCGTGTTAAAACACGTGAAATATCCGAAATCAAATTCTTAATAACTATTTTGAAGATTTTGCTTTCTGGGAAAATGGTTGAAGATGTTCTTGGTGAATATGAAGATTTGAGTATTGTATGAATATGGTTTGAAGATTCGGAGGAATTCTTATGACTTTTGAGAGAAAACTAGAAGGAGACTCTGGCTTAAAAAACATGACACAACAATTGTATTGTTGTGCCATGAAATAGTATCTCACATTATTGTTATCTTGTTCTAGTTATAGTGTATATGTTCCTTTTGTAATTGTATATGTTCCTGTTTGTAAATGTATATTTTCCTTTCTGTTCTTGTTATAGTATGAATGATCTAACTCATGTTATGGACTGACTCATGTAAGTTTCATTGTGCGAGAATAGTAAATAGTAATTCTCTAAACTAATGCCTATTATAGTTTACTAGCATGTTTGTTGTATAACTGACATGTTGAAAGACTCACTTGTTAATCATAAATGATTAAGTTAAATATATCCTTGAAAATGGTGTTTAATATTCATATAAGTACTTAGGATGTATAAGTATAAGTTAATCGACAGTCGGACAAGTGAATCCTACCCTAAGCCCACAACCAAATAAGGAACAGGAGTCAAGGTTCTTAACATTAGTCCTAAGTCCATTAAATCATATTTATACTTAAATATCTATATGAATATGATTTTGAAAGTAAAAAGGGTTTTATAAGTAATTTTTAAAAAGGGTTTTGAAAATGAAGTTTAGCAGTGTTTGAAAACAGAAAGGTTCTTATGTTTGCAAGAATTCAAATGTAAAACTAAACATAATTCTATTGTGTTTCAACTTGTATCGCCCCCCCCCCCCCCCCCCAAAAAAAAAAACATTTATAACATGTAAAAGGTTGATTGTGGGGGGTATAAACCCACCTATAGTGAGTGGTTCGAAGGAAGGATTGATATAAGATGCTAAGTATTCCCATTGAAATCCCGAGCACAAACAAATCCTATTAAACATATAATAACACATATATGTGTACATTAGTGTACATAACAACTAATCATGTATGGAAAACACCCTTAGGAACTAGGAATCACTCATAATGGAGTGTATCAATCACATATGATTGGAAAAGGGAGTTTACGGCCACACTTATGAGTGTTTACGGCCATAGGTGTGTTTACGGTCAAGAACACTTGAAGTGTTTACGGCCACCATGATCTTATGAAGGGTTTATGGACGTAAATTCTTGAAGATCATGAACTATATGTTTGATTTCAGGTTGGAAAGTAAGTGTTTCTAATGAATACATGATGATAGAAGAGATACTCACGATTTGGGGAGCCTTTGGGGGGTTCACGGTCACCAAGAACAAGTGTGTGTTCTTGGTGTTCTTGGTAAAATGGATGAAGATATGAAGATCTATGTCAAAAGAGTTGGATTTATGGAAGAAATCAAAGGGTTTCACTTGAATGTGAAAGATATTAACTCAAAATAAAGGAAATACTTACAACTATGAAGAACAATGGAAGTGTTCTTGATGATATTTGAGAGAGAATTTCGAGTTTCAGCCTTGAAGATGTGAGGAATGAGGAAGAAATGAAGGAATTTGATACTTAAGGGAGGGGTTCACGGCTGGCTGTGGGTTTACGGCCGTAAACCCTAGTTTGCGGTCATGAGCTCCTTGTGATGGAGTTTCTGGCTTGATTTCAACTTAACGAACTTAAGTTAACACATCCTAGCAAACAAACCTTGAATGTACTAGGATTTAGAACACTCAAACAGACCCTTAACAATGCTAAAAGATAGTAGAAATGAGTCTGACTTTTTATTTAATTGATAGACTTTACAAGATAGAAATTTCAGGTTGTCACATCATCCCCCTATTAAAGGGAATTTCGTCCCGAAATTAGAGTTTAAGCAAATACAGATAAACTAAGGGAAAAGATGAGGATATTTCAGTTTCATTTGATCAATCCTCGCGCTCCCAAGTGAATTCAGGTCCTTGTTTGGCATTCCAACGAACCTTCTGTTGGATAAGGTGTCTAAGTCCATAACTTATTTGGTATATACTTGACCCGACCCGGCATGGTCCATTTGGGTTGCATCTCACCCGAACTATTTATGGATAATTTTATGAGAGTTATACACATATGTTTATTAATATATTATAAGCTATAATATATTAATATGAGGTTATGTTATTTAATTAGTTTTAGTCTTAAATTAATTATGAATTAATTTAGAGATTAAAAGGAAGACTAATTAGATTATGGGCTATTAGTTTTATTTGGTGTGGGCTAACACTCATTTGTTAATGGGCTAGGCTTAGATGGAAGTCCATGGATGATCCATGGAGCTTTTTACCCATGGATCCTTGGAAAAGGAAAGGTCATGGGTTAATAGGGTTTCACCCTAATCATGTACACTATATAAGCATGCTTATGTTGCATGAAATAGCTACTAGTGACACTAGTGTGGTTTTGTGTGTGTGGCCGATTTTTATGTGTGTATACACTCTCTCAAAGTTTTCCAAGAGTTTGTGGTGATTTGTGATTCCATTTGAGGCATTCACACTATTGGTGCTTGGCCCTCAAACTCCTTAGGAATCAAACTCATCATCAAAAGGTATGTAATCTTATCTAATTCTTTTATGTTTAAAAGTACCCCATGCCATGTTAGATATGTTATGAACCTTGGAAAATTATTATTTTGCATGTATTTAGACAAACATAGATCCAAGGTTTATTAGGGTTGCATGCACACTTAGGAAGTGTTAGATTGCTTAAAACCCAACAGTGGTATCAGAGCCTAGGCTTGCTTGTTTGATACTTGATGCAAAATAGAGTAAAAAGTTGAAATTGTTGTTGTCTGACTGATGTACTCGCCGAGTCCATGGGGGGACTCGCCGAGTACAAGGCAAAATTCATCCTACTCGCCGAGTAGGTTCGTGCACTCGGCAAGTAGAATGATCAGAGTGCAGAATTTCGACTTTTGTTGCTGGAAATGGACTAGAAACATTACCCTAAACTGTTTTGGTGTTTTAAAACTTGTTTTAGTTGGTGTAATGGTTGTTCTAATCCATTTACAATAGCATATATCAAAATTCCATGTTTTTATGTGTTCATATAATTCTTGAAATTTTGATGATCATGTTCATGTTCTTATGAATTTAGAAGATGATAGGAATTATTTGCTGAATTGTTTAGAATTAATTCTTGATCATTTATGTGTTTTAATGGAGTCCATAATTTGTCCTCAAGTTATGGATATCCAAAGGTCACTTTTCTTTAACACACACTTAAACTCATAAGTTACATGAAAATGAAGAGTCTTCATTTTTATGAACCTTTAATTCATAAGTTATGAAATGAAAAGTCTTGGATAGTTACAAAACTTGTCCTCAAGTTTTGGAATGTGTAAAGTCTCACACAAACTTTAATTCCATACCCTAGAAGTTTTAAAAGTTAAAATTCTACCCTTATACTATTTATAAGATTAATGGTTAATTATTATATATATGTATAAGAACAAGTCGTTTTACCGTTAGTAGGCCTCATTCACGAAGCCGGTCTATAAGGTGGGTATAAGGTTGTTGCCTATAAAATGGCGACTTAATGGGTGTCCACTCTCACCCACCGCTTGCTTGATCGGTGGAGGGTCGTTAGCCGAACGGGTAGGACAATGACTTTAAATTCTCATTAAAAGTATAATGAATATTATAAAGTAACTAAATATTTTTTATTTAATTCCCAATCTTAGTTACTTTAGGAAAAATGTGAATTTGGTGCTAGCCCATGGAAGTCACACTTTGTACCTTACCAAGTCGTTGGTGGAGCGTGTGTGGTTAACCGGCACACTAACTTGGACTAGAAAGGATCACGAAGGGTGACTTAATGTTTGTCATAGATCAATGGATCGTGTGTGGTTAACCGACACATTGATTATGTGATAATATTAAGGGTACCAAGTGAAATGGTATGGTTATTCACACCTTGTTTTGTGATCCTCGGCATCTCAGTCATAAAATTTGAGAGGGCACACTCGAGATTGAAACATGTCATTGAAAAGTTCAATGAATCTCAAAAGATCTAGGAATATCAAATCCAATTAAAACCTAATAAATTATTTCGTTTTTCATGGTGGAAATTGGTGAATCGTCATTCGCCTACCTCCACATATTTTATAGCTTGGATTACGGCATCCCTCTTCCAAATTATAAAATATTGTGTTGGGTCCTAGCCTTAATATTTCATATTGGGTGTCATATTAAGGATTTTGAATCAACTAACTTGATTTTCTCCCATTATAGATGTCTGGTTCAGACAACTATGATCTTCCCAAATCTCTTGAAGATGGTGTCCCTCAACATCATGCTTCACTTCCTCCACCTCCTCTAATTATTCTCCCTCACCCACAAGTTCTTGAAAAGTTTAAAGTCACTCAATCCCTATTGGCAAGCATAGTCTATGTGTGCTCACATCTTGGAGATAAAGTCACATATTGACAAGCCGGGAGAGTTGGGTGTCAAAGTCTCGTGAAGGTTGGATGTTCAATCACTTTCTTAGTAACATAGTGAGTCTCTTTGGGACTACTATGAGACAGACTATGACATGACCCTTAATGATGTTATCTATTTGCTTGGTTTTATGGAATCAACAATGATTTGGAACACCAGTAAAGCAAATTTGATTAAAAGAACAACTCCCCAAGTCTTAAATGGACATGGACAATGGTAGCATTGGATATCTAGAAAAGCATTTCTCTTCCCAATGGAAAGGGATCGGCCATAGTCAACTCGGTTGACCAAATGGTAAAGAGAAAGGCTAAGTATGAGATAGTCTCATGTGCCATTACCAAAGGGTCCATGTGTTTTGTTGCCAAAGGAAGGGACACTGATTGCGAAGCTGCCATATTTACCTGAAAGATCATAAGATTGATCAAGTCAAAAAGTTTGACTCTACTTCAGTTAAAGTCCACTGACTAACTCTATTAAGTTTCTATTTGGAGATTCTTATTACATAATGTGAATGGGTCACATGTTGATGTTTTTAAGAATCAAAGAAAAGATAGGAAGCTTAAAGTTGATTCTGATTGCGAAGGTGGGTTTCGATCGCATGGTTCAGTAATCAGAATTTTGAGTTGTTGCTTAAGAGTTATAATATATTGCTTATGAATAGATAACAACAAGGTTTTCATGTGGATTGTAAGGATAAGTTTTTCCGCAAAGTTTTAAAATAAAAGAAAAAAAGGGTTTTAATTTTATTTATTTTAAAAAAATATCCTTACAATGGCATCTGTGGAAAATTGTTGCTTATATATTTCTAGTAATAGCAATATTGGAAAGTGGATTTGATTCCTTCATTTGTGGTAGTGTCTGAATTTACCAAATGAAGAAAGTTTTTCATCACCCAAGTATCGATTGGACAGAAACTTGGAATCATACAAGTTGTATTGTATGATGAATGAGAATTTTCATCTCTGAAAATTAAGACTAATTCTTTGATCACATGTATATGTGAGTCAATTAAAGGACTAAGGAATTAGGTACACTGGGTGTGCGCTGGTCAAGGTCCACCACAAAGATTGATTTGTCATGATTTACTAAAGATTAGTAAATATGATTAACTTATGAGGTTAAGTATAATTCTGTAACATTGGAAAGGTTACAATGTATGACAAAACAAATGAGAAGAATCAAATTAGGCAGAAATATAAAAGTTTCTCAAATCTGAAAGGATGGGAGAGTACTTTAGTATCATATTTCATGATCATTTTAATGATTATGAAACCATATCACAAATTCATACTCTAAGGACGTCTTAGTGCATTGTTATGGCGAAGAAGAGAGGTCATGAATTGTTGGATTGGTTAAAATCAAGAAGATGAGTCATACTTCGTTCCAAAACAATTCTTAGAGTCATACTCCAAGATTGTAACATTGAGTGACATAAAGGAAGATTTATTAACACTAGTCAAATGTAAGAGTAAAATGTTTTCTACTCTTGTACATTTGAGATTGGTAAGTTGTGATGTATTAGATGAGACAAAGACCAACTAAGACCAATTGTGTGAAGTGTTAGTCTTGATAAGAATCCGCACTATCCCTTGAATATTTGTTTTGTCAAGGAATGGTTCTTGACTGGGGAAACTTATATGTCAAGGGGACAGTGGGAGCCTTAAAGATCCTGAAAGAGTTTCAACATTTAATCAAGAGTAAAACCTGTAATTTATCACTAGCACACGACTTAAGGTTTGCAACCTATTGTGTTGACATAATTCTTATTTCTGTACCTACTTCAAATAAGTTGAATTTGCATGTGAGTTATAAGAGTTCAACTTGGAAGCATTGGTGGGCCTTGTGCTACCAAGGTGACAAGAAACTAAGACTGAACAAGTTTAATCCATGTAAGGCTGAATTTGTCACTAATCTTATCTTGTGATTATGGTTTTAACAAATTCACATGGATAGGTACTCATACACTATAAAATCTAAGTGTCATAAGGTTTCTCTTCGATTCATGAAAATGATGGTGAGGAAACGCTTTCACTAAGTAGATTTTACGTAGATATCAATTGTGTTATTTGCATTTTCAAAAGTCGTTAGTGGAGCGCGTGTGGTTAACCGGCACACTAACATGGACTTGTGAGAAATGGCAAATGCCTAAGCAATGGATACAATGATTACGGCATCCCTTTTCATAGTTCTGAAAATCGTTTAGACACACATGTAAACTATCTAAGAAAGGGTGTATGAATCTAAATTTCAGAAGTCCATCAGATTTCTGGAAATATTTCAGAGCTAGTGGGAGCATAAGTGTTATGCCGATAATCATCATGTTAGTGGGAGCATGATTATTACGTTTAGTGTTGCAAGTTAGCAAGGTTAATTATAGAAAACAAAGCTTCAATTCGTGAAGTTGCAGGGGTTGAAAAGTTGTTTTGCTATAATTAAGGGAGAGGAAATTATACTTCATTTCAATTCTAAAGTTTAGATTGAGATTTTAGTCATCTTTAGTCGAGAATATATATGTGAATTTTATGTTGGAATGGTTCAAACTTGAAGAAATTCTATATATATTACGTTTTCAAAATTTGATTATGATTACGGCATCCCTCTTCATAGTTAAATTTTAAAAACATGGCAAATTAAAAAAATATTGTAGCAAAAGACTGGTCTAGTATCATGTCTTTATGTCAAACATCATGAATCGTGTCCCATATGCTTCGGATATAGGATCGATTGCATGTGCTATAATATTCATCTTTTCTAAATTTTCCAAATGCTTAAGGCATGGAGAAGGGAAAAGTCTAGAACTGGATATGACTAAAGTGATTAAGCAATTGTCGAGGACAAATCTGAGGTTCGCCAAAGATTGGTTGCTGATGGACAGTTGGAAGTATGATGTAAGTTGTCGGAAAGGACCATATTGACATATTCTGAAAAGAAGTAACTCTTGTTCGGAAGTGATAGTCAAAATGGGACTATGGAAATGTCTCCATAGGTGGAAGTTATTCAATCTATGTAAGATTAAAAAAACCTTAATGCAAGAAGGATGTTCAAAGCAATGTACTTTGAATATGAGACTTTCGTTCCATAGAAGTTGACCTTCTTTGGAATACTCTGTAATGACTGGTGACAAGGTTTTGGTGACTTTGTGCATAATCATTACAAGAGGAACATTGCATAAAAGTTTAAAATCTAACAATTTTTTTGGTAAATGATAGGAATCAGGGATTCTCACATTTACAATAAGGATTTGGGACTGTGAAATGAGTATCAATGGAATCATGTTCGATTGATCTACATCACAATGTAAGGATCATAGACAAACATAGTGTGCATACTTGGAGTATGGCATAACTATTGTTTAGAAAAACAAAGTGTACATGCTAGGAGCATGGGACGACTGTTGTTTTTATTCAAGTCTTAAGTTGATTGTTTGAAACATTATACAATGAATAATGTGTAATCAATATGGTGATAAATAAAAGGTGGTTCTATTTATATTCAAAAGGGTTCTGAGACCATATTGGATTCGATTATTATTGTGTTTCACTTTGCATGTTTTGACTTCCTAAATAGCTAGGTTATTCTTTCCGAATGACTAAGTTATTTAAACACTCCACAGTCGTCCATATGTTGGAAGTAGGTATGAATCAAGACTGTCATGAATCGAGTTTGTAGATGGCTAAATGGGTTTAGTCATAGCAATGGTTGCTACAACATTCATGAGTGCTCATAAGTTATGAGTATTGGAATAAACCCACGCTCACTTGTATCACTTCATGGAATTTATCTCGAGTGATCGTGAGACGGTAATATCATATAAATCTTCAAACCTAGAGATATGAGTTGTTACCTATGAGTTGGTTGTGCATTGATTGCACGTAAACGCATCAGTAACTTGATTTTATAAAACGTGCCTTTGTGTACAATTCAACAAGTAGTAGAACAAGCATATGAGTCGAAGTTTATTTGTTCCTTCTAGAAATAGAAGCGATATCTGGGGCCCTCGATGATTTTGTTGTGACCTATGTACAGGCGGTCAGAACTAAATTGTTGTGTTCAATTAAGTTCTTTGTCAAACAAATCGGAAGTCGGGAAACAAACGGCTGGACAATAAGTACGACGTTGTTCCATGTATTTGTCCGGCTGATATCATGAGAACAGAGGATTATACGATCACTTATCTAAAAATGGCGCTTCATAGTTCAACGGAGTTTTCGAGAGCTACGATTGCTGGTTGGTTCCTGAAGTTATATAGGCAAATACAGTTATTAGACTTATCCAAGTGGGAGTCTGTTGGATAAGGTGTCTAAGTCCATAACTTATTTGGTATATACTTGACCCGACCCGGCATGGTCCATTTGGGTTGCATCTCACCCGAACTATTTATGGATAATTTTATGAGAGTTATACACATATGTTTATTAATATATTATAAGCTATAATATATTAATATGAGGTTATGTTATTTAATTAGTTTTAGTCTTAAATTAATTATGAATTAATTTAGAGATTAAAAGGAAGACTAATTAGATTATGGGCTATTAGTTTTATATGGTGTGGGCTAACACTCATTTGTTAATGTGCTAGGCTTGGATGGAAGTCCATGGATGATCCATGGAGCTTTTTACCCATGGATCCTTGGAAAAGGAAAGGTGATGGGTTATTAGGGTTTCACCCTAATCATGTACACTATATAAGCATGCTTATGTTGCATGAAATAGCCACTAGTGACACTAGTGTGGTTTTGTGTGTGTGGCTGATTTTTATGTGTGTATACACTCTCTCAAAGTTTTCCAAGAGTTTGTGGTGATTTGTGATTCCATTTGAGGCATTCACACTATTGGTGCTTGGCCCTCAAACTCCTTAGGAATCAAACTCATCATCAAAAGGTATGTAATCTTATCTAATTCTTTTATGTTTAAAAGTACCCCATGCCATGTTAGATAGGTTATGAACCTTGGAAAATTATTATTTTGCATGTATTTAGACAAACATAGATCCAAGGTTTATTAGGGTTGCATTCACACTTAGGAAGTGTTAGATTGCTTAAAACCCAACACCTTCACTATCGGGATACGACTTTGCTTCGTTAACTAGACATCTAGGTTCATGATCTCTACTAGTTCTTTAATGAAGTTGAGGCTCTCATTGATCTCGATCTCGTCGAGTGGGATAACAAGAGTCTCATCGGATAGGCACTTTATCAAGTTCGACACGTGGAAGGTAGGGTGTACGTTACTAAGTTCTTGAGGTAGTTTGAGTTTGTAAGCTACAGGGCCGATTCTAGCGAGAATCTGAAAAGGCCCTATGTACCTTGGGTTTAGCTTTCCACGCTTTCTGAAGCATATCAAGCCCTTACAGGGTGAGACCTTCAATAGAACACGGTCACCGACCTGGAATTCCAAAGGTTTCCTTCTCTTGTCTGCGTAGCTTTTCTGTCGGTCTCTAGAAGCTTTCAATCGTTCACGAATCCGAATGATCTTCTCTGTCGTTCCCGAATAATTTATGGACATGTGAGAGTGCTGTCAGGAACTCTTCCTTTAGCTAACTGCGTATCACCCACTTCAGCCCAACACAGAGGGGATCTGCACTTCAGGCCATAGAGAGCCTCAAACGGAGTAGCCTTTATGCTTGTGTGATAATTGTTATTGTAGGAGAACTCGACAAGGGGTAAATGAGTATCCCATGTCTTCCCAAAGTCTATCTGTAGCACCTGGTTCCTGGTACGTAAATCTTATTTGAGTATTTCTCTTCTTTTAGCCTTGGACTCGCCGAGTCACAGGTCCGACTCGCCGACTAGATGCGGGACGCGGGACACGTTTAAGTTGTCGACTCGGCGAGTCCATATCCTGGACTCGGCGAGTCACAGCTGTTGGATGAAACCCTAAGTTTCAGGGGTTTACACCCTATTTAAACAACATATCCGCCCCAACCTCGTCCCCATTCACCCTCAGAGCCCTGTATCTTTCTCTAGCCGTGCTTCCTTGTGAGTTTGAAGTGTTTTTGTGGTATTCTTGAAGTTTTGAGGGAAAAGAAGAGGGAATCAAGAAGAGGAGAAGGAGGCCAAGCATCTCTGTGTCATTCCAACGTTTCCCCTAAGGTATAGCTCGTTTCCCCTCTGTTTCTAAGCTTATTGTCCCTTATAGCTCCATTAAAGTCCTTTTTGAGCCATTTCCAAGATTGTGTATGCTTGAGGGTGCGTAATAAGTTGATTGGCCTCTAGATCTAGGCAATATTGAGCTCCAGGAGCTCAGATCTGTTAGCTTTACGGACCCATGTTGCTTGTTCACCCTAGATCTATCCTTTTGAGGCATTTTGAACCCTAAAATCCATATTGGTGAATATCTACACGTAAAGTTGGAAACTTTACGTGTGATTCGTGTCCTAGAAGCCCAGATCTGTAAATGGCATGGACTGGAATCGAGCAAATCTGTGTATTTAGTGGGTGCATGGCAACGACTCGGCGAGTCGTTCATGTGACTCGGCGAGGCTGTTCGCGAGTCTCCGAGTTTGTCCCCGTTTCGTAGTGTCGAGTGAGCAGTGAGTCACGGGATGTGACTCAGTGAGTCGGAAGCTGAACTCATCTATGGAGGTACTCGGTGAGTTCAAGGCAATCTCCTTAGATCAAGAACAGACTCGGTGAGTTGTTCATACAACTCGGCGAGTCTTAGCATAAGTGTTCATCGGATGAAGATGAACTCGACGAGTTGTTCATACAACTCGGCGAGTAGGATGAAGGACTTGAGTATCTGTTAAGAAGGAGAACTCGTCGAGTCGTCGCCTAACTCGACGAGCAGGAACGGGATTCAGGGCAAACGTTTGGGTAGGGACTCGGTGAGTTGGAAAGCCAACTCGACGAGTCGGGTCAACTGGAAGTTGACTCTGATTTTGACTTAGTTCATGATCAGGGGTAAAATGGTCATTTTACCCAAAGGACAGTTAGCAGTGTTTGATTGAGTATGTTGTGGGAATTGCACCCGGAGGATTTCCGGAGCAGCAGCAGCAGCAGCAGTAGACAGTCAGTTCCCGCTCAGATCAGCAGCTACTTCGAGGTGAGTTACCTTCCAGTAGCGGTGGGTCTACGGCCACAATGCCGACCCACCAGTAGAAGTCATATGTTAGATGATTGTCTTTGTGATATCATCTAGGTTGCTACTATCTGATATGTTATATGCTAGCATGATACGTTATATGTGATAATAGTAGAGTTCGGTTGTTAGGACCGGAGGGCAGTCAGACACCCCAGAAATGTCTGACAGTACGTGATGATATGTTTGCATGTTGGCCTGTTATGTTATTTGCGATAGTGGTAGTAGGAGGGGACTAGTCCCCGAGGGTCGGTTGTTAGGACCGATGGGTAGTCAGCACCCCAGAATGGCTTGACATGGGTAGTCAGCACCCCAAAATGGATTGACATGGGTAGTCAGCACCCCAGAATAGCTTGACACGGGTAGTCGGCACCCCAGAATAGCCTGGCAGTATGCGTGTTATTTGTTAGTATGGTATGTGGTACGATGGGGGAACTCACTAAGCTTTGTGCTTACAGTTTGCAGTTTTAGTTTCAGGTACCTCTTCGTCAAAGGGGAAGGAGCCGGCGCGGTAGCGGCACATCATGCACACACACTGTTTTCCGCACTTACGAGATTCTCTGGGATTTATACTCTGATATTTTGATGGTTGTATGATTTGACTTTTAGACATGGTTTACGTTTTGTTATGGTTTGATCAAACGATGTTTTTAACTATTAATATTTTCTAAAGTAATGTTTTTAAAACGAAATTTTTGGACGTGAAATTTGGGTCGTTACAAGTTGGTATCAGAGCCCTCGTTTGAGGGATTCTGTCACACCCCCGAACCAGACGGCGGAAACGTCCGAGGGCTGCCGTGACTTAATTGAATACCATAACATTGAATATATATGAAACATAATATCATTCATCACCATGCATTAATATAGAACAACTGATTAAGTTTACACTGAGTACATTGTTTTAGCGTTACATTCCCAAAAATAAATTGTTCGGTTCATAGATAAACAAACTGCAAGCCATCACTGAGTACATTTTCCTTCGGTTCACTTGTTACCTGAGAATACAAGTATTTTGAAAAACGTCAACATATGAAATGTTGGTGAGTTCATAAGCGGTATTTGAAAAGCAATGTTTTGTATTGTTTTGAAAAACTACCAAAAAATCCGATATTTTCTGAAAAGGGTTTATGAAAAAGTTTGTGAAGATCCATGAGTATGCTTGTTTATTTCTATGGTCGTAAAAATTGTTCATTGAACTTGTGTACATTTTGAAAACCGTATGTATTGAAAAACCCTAGGAAAACCCGATGTTTTCCTAACACTTTGAATTCCATGTAGTTGTAAAACCATCGCGGCGTGTGAAGTCATTGATTCCAGGCGATGTCGGATTATTGCGCATGGTGAATTGCTATAAACACGCGTTACACAAACGACCAGTTTACAACTATACTAACGATCCCATAGGCGTCGTCCGTACTATTCACGTAATCCAACCGCCCTGACTCCTTGTAGTCCCACGTCCGAAGAGAAAGAGGGCACAAAAACCTCGATAACTCCGTTGGTCGATTGGGGATAAAAAGAGTGCGAAGGGCCCTTGACCCGATTCGCATTAGCATAACTGACTTTACTAGCAGTACCAAAGGACCCTTGGGGACCAATAGTTTAATAGCCATTGAAAGTCCTTTTACGTTGTGTTGGATCATGTAAGACCCAACAACTCGTAAGGTTGAAGTCTTCGGGCCTAAAGATCAAGTCATTGGGCTAGCTAGGCCTAACAAACAAGATTTTACACTTTTGGGCCCAAAGGTGGTGCGTCGACATCTTTGCACTCTCACGTGTGTAATGATTTCCCAAATTTACCGTGTATGAGTCGAGTTATCGTCATGTTAGTAGTTTCGGGTTTGTTATTGATTCGAGACCGAATCAATTCGTTTGACAACGATTTTTGGTGTTGTTGTGTAATATAATTCGTCGGTAGTCGTAGTGCCAGTGTTTGATCACAACGGATGTATTGAATTAACATTTCAACTTTTCTGTTACAGCCCCTCTTCTTGTTGTAAATTTACTTTTTCAATCCTTTAAATAAATAAATTTCCGGTTTGGTCCTTAAACCATTTTTCTTGACATTTGAACACCAAAACTTATTGAAATTGATATTTTTCAGTATATTTTTAGTTGAAAACAGTTTTAGTCCCTGAAAATACAGTTTTCTCGGTTGTAACCCCCTCTTTTCGCAATTTTTACACCTTTGGCCCAAATTGGAAAAATTTTGCAACTTTGGTCCTTTTTAATTATGAAAAGCATTTTTAACCCTTGAAAAGGATTTATAGCACTAATAGTCCACTGTTTTACTGAAAAACACAGTTTCAGCCCTCCAAAATAGAAAATTTCGCATATTGGGCCCTATTGGGCCGAAAATGTCATTTTTAGCCCATTAAGCTTGAAATTTGTATTTTTAACCCTCCAATTCAGTATATTTCCAGAAAATATTTTATTAAAACTGTTTTGACTCCTCTCATCCATCAGAATTCGTAATATGACAATTTGGGCCCTTTAACTTTATATTTTTAGCATTTTGTGTCCAAAAATTGAGTTTTTAGCCCAAAGAAGATGTTATCAAGTCACTTAGCCATTTTTCTTGGAATACTTTGTATGTAATAATATAAGTTATGCTAATATCATTTAACATAAAATATATCTCGATTTTTAGGAGTTTATGGCTAGATCCAACATCATAATCACACCAAAACACACATATAAGCATAGAAATCATACAAGGCATACAAAACACATATAGATCTACACTTTTACTTGTATTCCCCCCCCCCCCCCCCACAAAACTTATAAAACAGAAAATAAGGAGTATGAAGCTCACCTTAGGGTGTGGTTTCGGTTTTTGAAGAAAAGATGGAAGAAAGCTTGGTGATTTTTGGCCTTAGCACCCTTTTCTTGAAGATCTCGAGTTTGAGGTGATTCTAGGATGCAAGATCATGATTTTTGCATGGATTAGGAAGAGATTTTTGATAAAACAAAGAATCTACGTCATAGATCCAAGCATAACCTTACCTTAGATGAAGAGTTTGTGGAAATATCCTCTTGAAAACCTCCTAATTTTCGAGATCTTGATGAAAGATGGAGGGAGTTTTCTTGAGAGAGAGTTGTGAGAGAATTATGTGTGTGTGTGTGATTCGGCCGAGAGTGAGAGAGGGAGAGAAGAAATGGACCTTTGAGGTGATACATGCATGAAGGTATGTGATATGTTGCATGGAAGTCCCTTGGGTAATGGTGAGGTGTCACTCACAAAGTCAACCCTCTCTTCTTTTGGGCTTGGGCCGAAAATGAGGAGGGTGTGAGGAGATTTTTGGGCTTTTTGCCCTTAAGCCCATGTTATAGCTAAGTTTGATGATTGTTGGCCCAAAAGAAATATAACATGATTTTTACACTTTGTTGGGCTAGTTTAAGTTAATCATGGTTCAAAACTTTTAATTTATTTCATTCTAGGCCCAATATGGCCCAAAATGTTGAAATAAATTAATGTGGGTCCAATTAGAGCCCATTTAAGGGTTTTAAGCCCATGATAGTCAAATTGGAAGCTTATTGGTCCATTGAGTCTAATAAGGAAGTCCTAGTCCAAAATGGACCTAAACAAGAACTTCTAGGGTTTCCAATTGCTTGATGACTATTAGTAGTATTTGTATGATGTATTTGATTGAAGTTTTTGATGTCATAATAATAGGTATCTCACATGCTCTTAAGTTTTTGATTCAACATTTTACTTAAGTATAGTGATTACAAGACACAAAATTTCTAGTTGTGACATCATCCCCCCGTTAGAGGGAATTTCGCCCCGAAATTCTGTTTGAAAGCTAGGTTTGAGAATGCTAAAATAGGTGAGGGTACTTTTTCTTCATTTGGTCTTCGCGTTCCCATGTGAATTCTGGCCCACGCTTTGCGTTCCATCGTACTTTCACGATTGGGATGCGACTTTGCTTAGTACGCTTCACCTCCCTGTCCATGATTTCAATTGGTTCTTCAATGAACAGGAGATTCTCATTGATTTCAATTTCATCAAGAGGAATGACGAGGGTTTCATCTGATAGGCACTTCTTCAGATTAGAGACATGAAACACGGGGTGTACACCGTTTAGCTCCGTGGGTAGTTGCAGTCTGTATGCTACCGGACCTATTCGGGCGACGATCTTGAAAGGTCCAATGTATCGTGGGTTCAATTTTCCCCGCTTCCTAAAACGAATAACTCCTTTCCAGGGCGAGACTTTTAACAGTACTCGATCTCCGACTTGAAATTCTAAGGGCTTTCGCCGTTTATCGGCATAGCTCTTTTGTCGATCGCGCGATGCTTGCAGTCGAGCTCTGATTTGAACGATCTTTTCCCTGGTTTCACGAATGATTTCCGGTCCCGTTAGCGCCTGATTCGTCGTGAGTGCTTTTGCTAGCTGGGTGTCACCTACTTCAGCCCAACATAACGGTGATCTACACTTACGCCCGTACAGTGCTTCGAAAGGAGCGACCTTAATGCTTGAATGATAACTGTTGTTATACGAGAATTCGACTAAAGGTAAATGGGTATCCCATGACTTCCCAAAGTCTATCACACATGCGCGAAGCATGTCTTCAAGCGTTTGAATGGTTCGTTCGCTTTGACCGTCTGTTTGTGGGTGATACGCGGTGCTCATATCGAGATGAGTTCATAGTGCCTTATGGAGAGATTGCCAAAAACACGAGGTGAATCTACTGTCCCTATCCGAGGTAATAGACACTGGTACTCCGTGGAGTCTCACGATCTCTCGAATGTACAATCGTGTCAATCTTTCCATCTTGTAGGATTCTTTTATAGGCAGGAAATGGGCAGACTTCGTCAGTCGGTCGACTATTACCCATATGGTGTCCAGTCCGTCCGACGTCTTGGGTAGCTTGGTCATGAAATCCATAGAAATCCCCTCCCATTTCCACTCAGGGATTACCGGTTGTTGTAACAATCCTGAGGGTTTCTGGTACTCCACCTTTACCTTGGCGCACGTAAGGCACTTACTAACATAGGTCGCAATTTCCGCCTTCATGTTAGGCCACCAATAGTGTTGTTTAATGTCCAAATACATCTTGTCTGAACCGGGATGAATGGAGTATCGTGTCTTGTGGGCTTCCTTCATAACAACCTCCCTAAATCCTCCAATTTTAGGGACCCAAATTCGGTTCATGAAGTAGTATACTCCATTCTCCCTTGCCTCTAGGTTCTTCTCCATCCCGCGTAATGCTTCGCTTGCTCTATTTTCCGTCTTCATGGCCTCTGACTGGACTGCTGCAATTTGGGTGGCCAAATGAGATTGAATGGTTATCGAGAGAGTTTTCGCACGACGATTAGAGTACTCCTTCCGACTTAATGCGTCAGCTACCACGTTGGCCTTGCCTGGGTGGTACTTGATCTCACACTCATAATCGTTTAGCAATTCAACCCATCTTCGTTGTCTCATGTTCAGCTCCTTCTGGTTCAGGATGTGTTGGAGACTCTTGTGATCTGTGAAGATGGTGCACTTCGTACCGTAAAGGTAATGCCTCCAAATCTTTAGGGCAAAAACTACAGCTCCTAATTCTAGGTCATGGGTCGTATAATTTACTTCGTGCGTCTTTAGTTGGCGGGATGCGTATGCTATCACCCTTCCACGTTGCATGAGAATGCAACCTAAGCCCTGATTTGACGCGTCACAGTAGACTACAAAATCTTCCGTTCCTTCTGGTAGAGATAGTACAGGAGCACTACAGAGAGCTTGCTTCAAGGTCCGAAACGCAATCTCTTGTTTGTCTGTCCATTTGAATGGTACGCCCTTCTGCGTAAGCGAGGTAAGTGGCTTGGCGATCTTAGAGAAGTTTTGAATGAATCTCCTATAGTAGCCTGCTAGACCTAAGAATTGACGAATTTCTGTGGGCGTTGTCGGGGTTCCCATCCTTCAATAGCTTTGACCTTAAAGGGATCCACATGAATTCCATCTTGGCTAACTACGTGACCTAGGAAGTTCACACTCCGTAGCCAGAACTCACACTTGGAGAGTTTTGCGTATAGCTTCTCCGATCGCAGCGTTTCTAGGATTTGTCGGAGATGTTGGCCATGCTCTTCTTTGCTTCTAGAATAAACGAGAATGTCATCGATGAAGACAATGACAAAGTTGTTGAGGAATGGTCGACATATTCGATTCATTAGGTCCATAAATGCTGCAGGGGCATTTGTCAGACCGAAGGGAATTACAACAAATTCATAATGTCCGTAGCGGGTTCGGAAAGCGGTTTTTGGAACATCCTCATCCCGGACTTTGAGTTGGTGGTATCCGGACCGTAGATCTATCTTAGAAAAATAACTAGCTCCTTGGAGCTGGTCGAATAGATCATCGATTCGTGGGAGTGGGTAGCGATTCTTGACAGTGAGTTTATTTAACTCTCTGTAATCGATGCACATCCTAAAGGATTCGTACTTCTTTTTGACAAAGAGCACTGGAGCTCCCCATGGCGAATAACTAGGTCGGATAAATCCCTTGTCCAGAAGCTCACTAAGTTGGCTGGACAATTCCTGCATTTCAGCAGGAGCCAGCCGATAGGGTGATTTAGCGAGAGGAGTTGCTCCGGGAACGAGGTCGATTCGAAACTCAACCTGTCTCTCTGGGGGTACTCCCGGAAGATCTTCAGGAAACACGTCTAGAAATTCACACGCTACCGGAATATCTTGAATGTTAGTTTCTTCCTTGGTTTTATCCACTATGTGAGCCAGAAATGCCGAATCCTTCTTTCGTAGGTGCTTTTGTGCCTTGATGCACGAGATGAGGCGAAGGTTCATGCTAGGTTTGTCTCCGTAAATTACTAGGGTTTCGTGATTTGGGAGACGAAGACGAACGGCCTTCTCGTGGCACATAATTTCAGCATGGTGGGGGCTTAGCCAATCCATGCCGATGATCACATCGAAACTCCTAATCGATACTGGCATTAGGTCTATTCGAAAGACGTGTTGATTAAGGGTTAGGGTACATCCGATGTAGATTTCCCCAGTGGATTCGGTTTTCCCATTGGCCATTTCCACCGTAAAGGTTTCATTTAGCTTTTGGGGCTGTTGTTTTAATAAATGCTTAAACTTATCGCTTACGAAACTTCGCTCCGCTCCGGTGTCAAATAAGATGCATGCATAAGTGTGGTTTAGGGGAAACGTACCGATAACAACAGAGGGGTCCTGAATAGCCTCACCCTGACCCATGGTCAGCATCCTTCCTGTTCCTCCGTTTCCTGAATTGTTGTTGTTAGGGCAGTCTCGACGGAAATGCCCCGTCCTTCCACAGCCATAGCAGGTGTGGCTAGGCCCTGCATTGCTGCCGCCGATGATGATGTTGTTGTTGTTGCGATGGTTGTCATTGTTGTTCCCCTGATTTTGGTTTTGGGGAGGGTAAGTCCTGTAGTACCTTGCAGTGTGTCCCCTTCGGTTGCAACTGGTGCACTGAAAATCCTTGCATTCTCCATTATGATGGAGACCGCACTTATTGCACTTGGGAAGATTACCGGAATAAGGTCTTGAAGCATTTGAAGCAGCTGAGGCTGGAGCATGTGGTGCGGCTGGAACCGGTGCGGTGACAGCGTTAACCGCCACTATCTGCTGCTTTTTAGAGGTCTCGGGGCCCTGGTGCCCCTTCCTCTTATTGTTCTTTCCCTTCTTGCCATCACCTTCCTTCGTTTCTCCGCCTCCACTGGTTTCTCGCCCTTCTTGTTGTTATGGTCATACAACTTCTTTGCTAATCTTTTTGCACTGTCAAATGTTTCAGGGTTCGCAGCTATCACATTCCCTTGAATTGGTGATCTTAGTCCCTAGATGAATCGCTCAATCTTCTTTCCTTCCGAGGTGATCATACCCGGGCACAACAGAGATAGTTCACTAAATCTCGATATGTAGGCATCGATATTCCCATTCTACACAGTGAGGTTCCATAGCTCTTGCTCCATCTTCTGTATCTCGCCTCGTGGGCAGTACTCAGCCATTAACATTTCTTTCATCTCTGCCCACGACATAGAGTTGGCTACAGGGAGTGTCATGGCTTCCACATGTCCGTTCCACCAGGTGAGTGCTTGATCCACAAAAGTGCAGGCCGCGAACTTCACTTTCATCTACTCAGGGCAATCGCATATCTCGAATACCGACTCCACCTTTTCGATCCATCGCTTCAGGGTGATCACCCCTCCAGTGCCGTTAAAAGTTCGTGGTTTGGCGTTTGTGAAGTCCTTGTAGGTACATGTTTTGGTGGGTCCTTGATTCATTCCGTTGTTCGAACTCCCGGCTCCATGCCCATTGACTCCTCCATTGTTCCCTTGATTAATTTGCGCAATCGCTGCAGTGACCGCAGCAGATACCGCTGCCTGGAACGCGGCTGAGTCAACTTCGGGTGGAGTTGGTCCTAGGTTTCCGCGAGTGGGTCGGAGAGGCATCTTTCTGTCACGAAACGGAAAGATGTTGAGTGTATGTGGTTTCTATGAGGTTGTGATCCTACTGACTAGGTGCATGGTACGAACTTAAACACTACTACCATTGAACATGCAATCATAACTTCTCAACACAAAGCAATTTGTAATATCATAACAAAGCACATAAAAGTTTATTTATATTATCCGCATTTGATACAAGAAAATTTTGCCCGTAAGAGCATACATGAGTGACACTAATTCGACAGCATAACGACTCTATGAGTAGTGTAGTCACTTAAACATAGAGTCGGGGTACATAGCATAGTTCCTAACGACCTACTAAGATAATTCTATCCCTAGCCGCGATGAGCTGCGTCCTACGTAGTGACGAGGTCATATGCCGAAATGTTGCGCCAGTAACTGAGCCATCTCCGCCATGTCTCCAATAACCTCATCCCTCTCATGCTCAGCTCGCACTGCCCGAGCTTCCATAGCATACAGCTGTTGTCGCAGTGCGGCGATCTCAGCTTCAGAGGAACGGTTCTCCCTTGGGGGGTTCACTGGTGGAGCGGGGTGGTCTGGTTGCGCCTCGTTCTCACACGGAGGGATATGGTCCTTGTCCCCGTCTTGGCCTTCCTCGACGTCGTCGTCGGTCTCACCAAATTTGTAGTCGGTGTCTATGTATTCGTCAGGTCCGACGTCGTGTGCTTCCTCTGGATTCCCTTCTGGTTCATCTTCAAGCATCCCGTGAGCCACTAGGACTTGATGGAACTGAATACCCAGCTGATCTCCCTCCATGACGACTGGGGGAAAGTATAAACTATCGTCACTCCCACGACTATGATATATATACTAAATAGATGTCCTCTTTTTGGTGCTAAAAGGGTATAGTTTTAGGTTCCCCAGCTATTCCGATCTCATCAAAACGTGTGTTAGTTGTACTTTGGAGAGAATGTAGTTGATCAGGCTACATCCACTCCTTGGTACCACTAAGAACAGTCCTGAATTAACCGAGATACTAGCATTATTTTGTTTGGTTCGGCGTTATGTTCTTATTCCTAATGCAAGCAAGGGTGTTTTATTTACTCGTTTTGTTCAGAGTTACGTTAGTCCCTCTTTTTTTGGTTTATAGTTGCATATCAATGTGTGGCTAGATATGCTAGTTCACTATAAACAAAGCTCTGATACCAACCTGTCACACCCCCAAACCAGACGGCGGAAACGTCCGAGGGCTGCCGTGACTTAATTGAATACCATAACATTGAATATATATGAAACATAACATCATTCATCACCATGCATTAATATAGAACAACTGATAAAGTTTACACTGAGTACATTGTTTTAGCGTTACATTCCCAAAAATAAATTGTTCGGTTCATAGATAAACAAACTGCAAGCCATCACTGAGTACATTTTCCTTCGGTTCACTTGTTACCTGAGAATACAAGTATTTTGAAAAACGTCAACATATGAAATGTTGGTGAGTTCATAAGCGGTATTTGAAAAGCAATGTTTTGTATTGTTTAGAAAAACTACCAGAAAATCCGATATTTTCTGAAAAGGGTTTATGAAAAAGTTTGTGAAGATCCATGAGTATGCTTGTTTATTTCTATGGTTGTAAAAGTTGTTCATTGAACTTGTGTACATTTCGAAAACCGTATGTATTGAAAAACCCTAGGAAAACCCGATGTTTTCCTAACACTTTGAATTCCATGTAGTTGTAAAACCATCGCGGCGTGTGAAGTCATTGATTCCAGGTGATGTCGGATTATTGCGCATGGTGAATTGCTATAAACACGCGTTACACAAACGACCAGTTTACAACTATACTAACGATCCCGTAGGCGTCGTCCGTACTATTCACGTAATCCAACCGCCCTGACTCCTTGTAGTCCCACGTCCGAAGAGAAAGAGGGCACGAAATCCTCGATAACTCCGTTGGTCGATTGGGGATAAAAAAGAGTGCGAAGGGCCCTTGACCCGATTCGCATTAGCATAACTGACTTTACTAGCAGTACCAAAGGACCCTTTGGGACCAATAGTTTAATAGCCATTGAAAGTCCTTTTACGTTGTGTTGGATCATGTAAGACCCAACAACTCGTAAGGTTGAAGTCTTCGGGCCTAAAGATCAAGTCATTGGGCTAGCTAGGCCCAACAAACAAGATTTTACACTTTTGGGCCCAAAGGTGGTGCGTCGACGTCTGTGCACTCTCACGTGTGTAATGATTTCCCAAATTTACCGTGTATGAGTCGAGTTATCGTCATGTTAGTAGTTTCGGGTTTGTTATTGATTCGAGAGCGAATCAATTCGTTTGACAACGATTTTTGGTGTTGTTGTGTAATATAATTCGTCGGTAGTCGTAGTGCCAGTGTTTGATCACAACGGATGTATTGAATTAACATTTCAACTTTTCTGTTACAGCCCCTCTTCTCGTTGTAAATTTACTTTTTCAATCCTTTAAATAAATAAATTTCCGGTTTGGTCCTTAAACCATTTTTCTTGACATTTTAACACCAAAACTTATTGAAATTGATATTTTTCAGCATATTTTTAGTTGAAAACAGTTTTAGTCCCTGAAAATACAGTTTTCTCGGTTGTAACCCCCTCTTTTCGCAATTTTTACACTTTTGGCCCAAATTGGAAAAATTTTGCAACTTTGGTCCTTTTTAATTATGAAAAACATTTTTAACCCTTGAAAAGGATTTATAGCACTAATAGTCCACTGTTTTACTGAAAAACATAGTTTCAGCCCTCCAAAATAGAAAATTTCGCATATTGGGCCCTATTGGGCCGAAAATGTCATTTTTAGCCCATTAAGCTTGAAATTTGTATTTTTAACCCTCCAATTCAGTATATTTCCAGAAAATATTTTATTAAAACTGTTTTGACTCCTCTCATCCATCAGAATTCGTAATATGACAATTTGGGCCCTTTAACTTTATATTTTTAGCATTTTGTGTCCAAAAATTGAGTTTTTAGCCCAAAGAAGATGTTATCAAGTCACTTAGCCATTTTTCTTGGAATACTTTGTATGTAATAATATAAGTTATGCTAATATCATTTAACATAAAATATATCTCGATTTTTAGGAGTTTATGGCTAGATCCAACATCATAATCACACCAAAACACACATATAAGCATAGAAATCATACAAGGCATACAAAACACATATAGATCTACACTTTTACTTGTATTCCCCCCCCACAAAACTTATAAAACAGAAAATAAGGAGTATGAAGCTCACCTTAGGGTGTGGTTTCGGTTTTTGAAGAAAAGATGGAAGAAAGCTTGGTGATTTTTGGCCTTAGCACCCTTTTCTTGAAGATCTCGAGTTTGAGGTGATTCTAGGATGCAAGATCATGATTTTTGCATGGATTAGGAAGAGATTTTTGATAAAACAAAGAATCTACGTCATAGATCCAAGCATAACCTTACCTTAGATGAAGAGTTTGTGGAAATATCCTCTTGAAAACCTCCTAATTTTCGAGATCTTGATGAAAGATGGAGGGAGTTTTCTTGAGAGAGAGTTGTGAGAGAATTATGTGTGTGTGTGATTCGGCCGAGAGTGAGAGAGGGAGAGAAGAAATGGACCTTTGAGGTGATACATGCATGAAGGTATGTGATATGTTGCATGGAAGTCCCTTGGGTAATGGTGAGGTGTCACTCACAAGGTCAACCCTCTCTTCTTTTGGGCTTGGGCCGAAAATGAGGAGGGTGTGAGGAGATTTTTGGGCTTTTTGCCCTTAAGCCCATGTTATAGCTAAGTTTGATGATTGTTGTCCCAAAAGAAATATAACATGATTTTTACACTTTGTTGGGCTAGTTTAAGTTAATTATGGTTCAAAACTTTTAATTTATTTCATTCTATGCCCAATATGGCCCAAAATGTTGAAATAAATTAATGTGGGTCCAATTAGAGCCCATTTAAGGGTTCTAAGCCCATGATAGTCAAATTGGAAGCTTATTGGTCCATTGAGTCCAATAAGGAAGTCCTAGTCCAAAATGGACCTAAACAAGAACTTCTAGGGTTTCCAATTGCTTGATGACTATTAGTAGTATTTGTATGATGTATTTGATTGAAGTTTTTGATGTCATAATAATAGGTATCACACATGCTCTTAAGTTTTTGATTCAACATTTTACTTAAGTATAGTGATTACAAGACACAAAATTTCTAGTTGTGACATCATCCCCCCGTTAGAGGGAATTTCGCCCCGAAATTCTGTTTGAAAGCTAGGTTTGAGAATGCTAAAATAGGTGAGGGTACTTTTTCTTCATTTGGTCTTCGCGTTCCCATGTGAATTCTGGCCCACGCTTTGCGTTCCACCGTACTTTCACGATTGGGATGCGACTTTGCTTAGTACGCTTCACCTCCCTGTCCATGATTTCAATTGGTTCTTCAATGAACAGGAGATTCTCATTGATTTCAATTTCATCAAGAGGAATGACGAGGGTTTCATCTGATAGGCACTTCTTCAGATTAGAGACATGAAACACGGGGTGTACACCGTTTAGCTCCGTGGGTAGTTGCAGTCTGTATGCTACCGGACCTATTCGGGCGACGATCTTGAAAGGTCCAATGTATCGTGGGTTCAATTTTCCCCGCTTCCTAAAACGAATAACTCCTTTCCAGGGCGAGACTTTTAACAGTACTCGATCTCCGACTTGAAATTCTAAGGGCTTTCGCCGTTTATTGGCATAGCTCTTTTGTCGATCGCGCGATGCTTGCAGTCGAGCTCTGATTTGAACGATCTTTTCCCTGGTTTCACGAATGATTTCCGGTCCCGTTAGCGCCTGATTCGTCGTGAGTGCTTTTGCTAGCTGGGTGTCACCTACTTCAGCCCAACATAACGGTGATCTACACTTACGCCCGTACAGTGCTTCGAAAGGAGCGACCTTAATGCTTGAATGATAACTGTTGTTATACGAGAATTCGACTAAAGGTAAATGGGTATCCCATGACTTCCCAAAGTCTATCACACATGCGCGAAGCATGTCTTCAAGCGTTTGAATGGTTCGTTCGCTTTGACCGTCTGTTTGTGGGTGATACGCGGTGCTCATATCGAGATGAGTTCATAGTGCCTTATGGAGAGATTGCCAAAAACACGAGGTGAATCTACTGTCCCTATCCGAGGTAATAGACACTGGTACTCCGTGGAGTCTCACGATCTCTCGAATGTACAATCGTGTCAATCTTTCCATCTTGTAGGATTCTTTTATAGGCAGGAAATGGGCAGACTTCGTCAGTTGGTCGACTATTACCCATATGGTGTCCAGTCCGTCCGACGTCTTGGGTAGCTTGGTCATGAAATCCATAGAAATCCCCTCCCATTTCCACTCAGGGATTACCGGTTGTTGTAACAATCCTGAGGGTTTCTGGTACTCCACCTTTACCTTGGCGCACGTAAGGCACTTACTAACATAGGTCGCAATTTCCGCCTTCATGTTAGGCCACCAATAGTGTTGTTTAATGTCCAAATACATCTTGTCTGAACCGGGATGAATGGAGTATCGTGTCTTGTGGGCTTCCTTCATAACAACCTCCCTAAATCCTCTAATTTTAGGGACCCAAATTCGGTTCATGAAGTAGTATACTCCATTCTCCCTTGCCTCTAGGTTCTTCTCCATCCCGCGTAATGCTTCGCTTGCTCTATTTTCCGTCTTCATGGCCTCTGACTGGACTGCTGCAATTTGGGTGGCCAAATGAGATTGAATGGTTATCGAGAGAGTTTTCGCACGACGATTAGAGTACTCCTTCCGACTTAATGCGTCAGCTACCACGTTGGCCTTGCCTGGGTGGTACTTGATCTCACACTCATAATCGTTTAGCAATTCAACCCATCTTCGTTGTCTCATGTTCAGCTCCTTCTGGTTCAGGATGTGTTGGAGACTCTTGTGATCTGTGAAGATGGTGCACTTCGTACCGTAAAGGTAATGCCTCCAAATCTTTAGGGCAAAAACTACAGCTCCCAATTCTAGGTCATGGGTCGTATAATTTACTTCGTGCGTCTTTAGTTGGCGGGATGCGTATGCTATCACCCTTCCACGTTGCATGAGAATGCAACCTAAGCCCTGATTTGACGCGTCACAGTAGACTACAAAATCTTCCGTTCCTTCTGGTAGAGATAGTACAGGAGCACTACAGAGAGCTTGCTTCAAGGTCCGAAACGCAATCTCTTGTTTGTCTGTCCATTTGAATGGTACGCCCTTCTGCGTAAGCGAGGTAAGTGGCTTGGCGATCTTAGAGAAGTTTTGAATGAATCTCCTATAGTAGCCTGCTAGACCTAAGAATTGACGAATTTCTGTGGGCGTTGTCGGGGTTCCCATCCTTCAATAGCTTTGACCTTAAAGGGATCCACATGAATTCCATCTTGGCTAACTACGTGACCTAGGAAGTTCACACTCCGTAGCCAGAACTCACACTTGGAGAGTTTTGCGTATAGCTTCTCCGATCGCAGCGTTTCTAGGATTTGTCGGAGATGTTGGCCATGCTCTTCTTTGCTTCTAGAATAAACGAGAATGTCATCGATGAAGACAATGACAAAGTTGTTGAGGAATGGTCGACAGATTCGATTCATTAGGTCCATAAATGCTGCAGGGGCATTTGTCAGACCGAAGGGAATTACAACAAATTCATAATGTCCGTAGCGGGTTCGGAAAGCGGTTTTTGGAACATCCTCATCCCGGACTTTGAGTTGGTGGTATCCGGACCGTAGATCTATCTTAGAAAAATAACTAGCTCCTTGGAGCTGGTCGAATAGATCATCGATTCGTGGGAGTGGGTAGCGATTCTTGACAGTGAGTTTATTTAACTCTCTGTAATCGATGCACATCCTAAAGGATTCGTACTTCTTTTTGACAAAGAGCACTGGAGCTCCCCATGGCGAATAACTAGGTCGGATAAATCCCTTGTCCAGAAGCTCACTAAGTTGGCTGGACAATTCCTGCATTTCAGCAGGAGCCAGCCGATAGGGTGATTTAGCGAGAGGAGTTGCTCCGGGAACGAGGTCGATTCGAAACTCAACCTGTCTCTCTGGGGGTACTCCCGGAAGATCTTCAGGAAACACGTCTAGAAATTCACACGCTACCGGAATATCTTGAATGTTAGTTTCTTCCTTGGTTTTATCCACTATGTGAGCCAGAAATGCCGAATCCTTCTTTCGTAGGTGCTTTTGTGCCTTGATGCACGAGATGAGGCGAAGGTTCATGCTAGGTTTGTCTCCGTAAATTACTAGGGTTTCGTGATTTGGGAGACGAAGACAAACGGCCTTCTCGTGGCACATAATTTCAGCATGGTGGGGGCTTAGCCAATCCATGCCGATGATCACATCGAAACTCCTAATCGATACTGGCATTAGGTCTATTCGAAAGACGTGTTGATTAAGGGTTAGGGTACATCCGATGTAGATTTCCCCAGTGGATTCGGTTTTCCCATTGGCCATTTCCACCGTAAAGGTTTCATTTAGCTTTTGGGGCTGTTGTTTTAATAAATGCTTAAACTTATCGCTTACGAAACTTCGCTCCGCTCCGGTGTCAAATAAGATGCATGCATAAGTGTGGTTTAGGGGAAACGTACCGATAACAACAGAGGGGTCCTGAATAGCCTCACCCTGACCCATGGTCAGCATCCTTCCTGTTCCTCCGTTTCCTGAATTGTTGTTGTTAGGGCAGTCTCGGCGGAAATGCCCCGTCCTTCCACAGCCATAGCAGGTGTGGCTAGGCCCTGCATTGCTGCCGCCGATGATGATGTTGTTGTTGTTGCGATGGTTGTCATTGTTGTTCCCCTGATTTTGGTTTTGGGGAGGGTAAGTCCTGTAGTACCTTGCAGTGTGTCCCCTTCGGTTGCAACTGGTGCACTGAAAATCCTTGCATTCTCCATTATGATGGAGACCGCACTTATTGCACTTGGGAAGATTACCGGAATAAGGTCTTGAAGCATTTGAAGCAGCTGAGGCTGGAGCATGTGGTGCGGCTGGAACCGGTGCGGTGACAGCATTAACCGCCACTATCTGCTGCTTTTTAGAGGTCTCGGGGCCCTGGTGCCCCTTCCTCTTATTGTTCTTTCCCTTCTTGCCATCACCTTCCTTCGTTTCTCCGCCTCCACTGGTTTCTCGCCCTTCTTGTTGTTATGGTCATACAACTTCTTTGCTAATCTTTTTGCACTGTCAAATGTTTCAGGGTTCGCAGCTATCACATTCCCTTGAATTGGTGATCTTAGTCCCTAGATGAATCGCTCAATCTTCTTTCCTTCCGAGGTGATCATACCCGGGCACAACAGAGATAGTTCACTAAATCTCGATATGTAGGCATCGATATTCCCATTCTACACAGTGAGGTTCCATAGCTCTTGCTCCATCTTCTGTATCTCGCCTCGTGGGCAGTACTCAGCCATTAACATTTCTTTCATCTCTGCCCACGACATAGAGTTGGCTACAGGGAGTGTCATGGCTTCCACATGTCCGTTCCACCAGGTGAGTGCTTGATCCACAAAAGTGCAGGCCGCGAACTTCACTTTCATCTACTCAGGGCAATCGCATATCTCGAATACCGACTCCACCTTTTCGATCCATCGCTTCAGGGTGATCACCCCTCCAGTGCCGTTAAAAGTTCGTGGTTTGGCGTTTGTGAAGTCCTTGTAGGTACATGTTTTGGTGGGTCCTTGATTCATTCCGTTGTTCGAACTCCCGGCTCCATGCCCATTGACTCCTCCATTGTTCCCTTGATGAATTTGCGCAATCGCTGCAGTGACCGCAGCAGATACCGCTGCCTGGAACGCGGCTGAGTCAACTTCGGGTGGAGTTGGTCCTAGGTTTCCGCGAGTGGGTCGGAGAGGCATCTTTCTGTCACGAAACGGAAAGATGTTGAGTGTATGTGGTTTCTATGAGGTTGTGATCCTACTGACTAGGTGCATGGTACGAACTTAAACACTACTACCATTGAACATGCAATCATAACTTCTCAACACAAAGCAATTTGTAATATCATAACAAAGCACATAAAAGTTTATTTATATTATCCGCATTTGATACAAGAAAATTTTGCCCGTAAGAGCATACATGAGTGACACTAATTCGACAGCATAACGACTCTATGAGTAGTGTAGTCACTTAAACATAGAGTCGGGGTACATAGCATAGTTCCTAACGACCTACTAAGATAATTCTATCCCTAACCGCGATGAGCTGCGTCCTACGTAGTGACGAGGTCATATGCCGAAATGTTGCGCCAGTAACTGAGCCATCTCCGCCATGTCTCCAATAACCTCATCCCTCTCATGCTCAGCTCGCACTGCCCGAGCTTCCATAGCATACAGCTGTTGTCGCAGTGCGGCGATCTCAGCTTCAGGGGAACGGTTCTCCCTTGGGGGGTTCACTGGTGGAGCGGGGTGGTCTGGTTGCGCCTCGTTCTCACACGGAGGGATATGGTCCTTGTCCCCGTCTTGGCCTTCCTCGACGTCGTCGTCGGTCTCACCAAATTTGTAGTCGGTGTCTATGTATTCGTCAGGTCCGACGTCGTGTGCTTCCTCTGGATTCCCTTCTGGTTCATCTTCAAGCATCCCATGAGCCACTAGGACTTGATGGAACTGAATACCCAGCTGATCTCCCTCCATGACGACTGGGGGAAAGTATAAACTATCGTCACTCCCACGACTATGATATATATACTAAATAGATGTCCTCTTTTTGGTGCTAAAAGGGTATAGTTTTAGGTTCCCTAGCTATTCCGATCTCATCAAAACGTGTGTTAGTTGTACTTTGGAGAGAATGTAGTTGATCGGGCTACATCCACTCCTTGGTACCACTAAGAACAGTCCTGAATTAACCGAGATACTAGCATTATTTTGTTTGGTTCGGCGTTATGTTCTTATTCCTAATGCAAGCAAGGGTGTTTTATTTACTCGTTTTGTTCAGAGTTACGTTAGTCCCTCTTTTTTTGGTTTATAGTTGCATATCAATGTGTGGCTAGATATGCTAGTTCACTATAAACAAAGCTCTGATACCAACCTGTCACACCCCCAAACCAGACGGCGGAAACGTCCGAGGGCTGCCGTGACTTAATTGAATACCATAACATTGAATATATATGAAACATAACATCATTCATCACCATGCATTAATATAGAACAACTGATAAAGTTTACACTGAGTACATTGTTTTAGCGTTACATTCCCAAAAATAAATTGTTCGGTTCATAGATAAACAAACTGCAAGCCATCACTGAGTACATTTTCCTTCGGTTCACTTGTTACCTGAGAATACAAGTATTTTGAAAAACGTCAACATATGAAATGTTGGTGAGTTCATAAGCGGTATTTGAAAAGCAATGTTTTGTATTGTTTAGAAAAACTACCAGAAAATCCGATATTTTCTGAAAAGGGTTTATGAAAAAGTTTGTGAAGATCCATGAGTATGCTTGTTTATTTCTATGGTTGTAAAAGTTGTTCATTGAACTTGTGTACATTTCGAAAACCGTATGTATTGAAAAACCCTAGGAAAACCCGATGTTTTCCTAACACTTTGAATTCCATGTAGTTGTAAAACCATCGCGGCGTGTGAAGTCATTGATTCCAGGCGATGTCGGATTATTGCGCATGGTGAATTGCTATAAACACGCGTTACACAAACGACCAGTTTACAACTATACTAACGATCCCGTAGGCGTCGTCCGTACTATTCACGTAATCCAACCGCCCTGACTCCTTGTAGTCCCACGTCCGAAGAGAAAGAGGGCACGAAATCCTCGATAACTCCGTTGGTCGATTGGGGATAAAAAGAGTGCGAAGGGCCCTTGACCCGATTCGCATTAGCATAACTGACTTTACTAGCAGTACCAAAGGACCCTTTGGGACCAATAGTTTAATAGCCATTGAAAGTCCTTTTACGTTGTGTTGGATCATGTAAGACCCAACAACTCGTAAGGTTGAAGTCTTCGGGCCTAAAGATCAAGTCATTGGGCTAGCTAGGCCCAACAAACAAGATTTTACACTTTTGGGCCCAAAGGTGGTGCGTCGACGTCTGTGCACTCTCACGTGTGTAATGATTTCCCAAATTTACCGTGTATGAGTCGAGTTATCGTCATGTTAGTAGTTTCGGGTTTGTTATTGATTCGAGAGCGAATCAATTCGTTTGACAACGATTTTTGGTGTTGTTGTGTAATATAATTCGTCGGTAGTCGTAGTGCCAGTGTTTGATCACAACGGATGTATTGAATTAACATTTCAACTTTTCTGTTACAGCCCCTCTTCTCGTTGTAAATTTACTTTTTCAATCCTTTAAATAAATAAATTTCCGGTTTGGTCCTTAAACCATTTTTCTTGACATTTTAACACCAAAACTTATTGAAATTGATATTTTTCAGCATATTTTTAGTTGAAAACAGTTTTAGTCCCTGAAAATACAGTTTTCTCGGTTGTAACCCCCTCTTTTCGCAATTTTTACACTTTTGGCCCAAATTGGAAAAATTTTGCAACTTTGGTCCTTTTTAATTATGAAAAACATTTTTAACCCTTGAAAAGGATTTATAGCACTAATAGTCCACTGTTTTACTGAAAAACATAGTTTCAGCCCTCCAAAATAGAAAATTTCGCATATTGGGCCCTATTGGGCCGAAAATGTCATTTTTAGCCCATTAAGCTTGAAATTTGTATTTTTAACCCTCCAATTCAGTATATTTCCAGAAAATATTTTATTAAAACTGTTTTGACTCCTCTCATCCATCAGAATTCGTAATATGACAATTTGGGCCCTTTAACTTTATATTTTTAGCATTTTGTGTCCAAAAATTGAGTTTTTAGCCCAAAGAAGATGTTATCAAGTCACTTAGCCATTTTTCTTGGAATACTTTGTATGTAATAATATAAGTTATGCTAATATCATTTAACATAAAATATATCTCGATTTTTAGGAGTTTATGGCTAGATCCAACATCATAATCACACCAAAACACACATATAAGCATAGAAATCATACAAGGCATACAAAACACATATAGATCTACACTTTTACTTGTATTCCCCCCCCACAAAACTTATAAAACAGAAAATAAGGAGTATGAAGCTCACCTTAGGGTGTGGTTTCGGTTTTTGAAGAAAAGATGGAAGAAAGCTTGGTGATTTTTGGCCTTAGCACCCTTTTCTTGAAGATCTCGAGTTTGAGGTGATTCTAGGATGCAAGATCATGATTTTTGCATGGATTAGGAAGAGATTTTTGATAAAACAAAGAATCTACGTCATAGATCCAAGCATAACCTTACCTTAGATGAAGAGTTTGTGGAAATATCCTCTTGAAAACCTCCTAATTTTCGAGATCTTGATGAAAGATGGAGGGAGTTTTCTTGAGAGAGAGTTGTGAGAGAATTATGTGTGTGTGTGATTCGGCCGAGAGTGAGAGAGGGAGAGAAGAAATGGACCTTTGAGGTGATACATGCATGAAGGTATGTGATATGTTGCATGGAAGTCCCTTGGGTAATGGTGAGGTGTCACTCACAAGGTCAACCCTCTCTTCTTTTGGGCTTGGGCCGAAAATGAGGAGGGTGTGAGGAGATTTTTGGGCTTTTTGCCCTTAAGCCCATGTTATAGCTAAGTTTGATGATTGTTGTCCCAAAAGAAATATAACATGATTTTTACACTTTGTTGGGCTAGTTTAAGTTAGTTATGGTTCAAAACTTTTAATTTATTTCATTCTATGCCCAATATGGCCCAAAATGTTGAAATAAATTAATGTGGGTCCAATTAGAGCCCATTTAAGGGTTCTAAGCCCATGATAGTCAAATTGGAAGCTTATTGGTCCATTGAGTCCAATAAGGAAGTCCTAGTCCAAAATGGACCTAAACAAGAACTTCTAGGGTTTCCAATTGCTTGATGACTATTAGTAGTATTTGTATGATGTATTTGATTGAAGTTTTTGATGTCATAATAATAGGTATCACACATGCTCTTAAGTTTTTGATTCAACATTTTACTTAAGTATAGTGATTACAAGACACAAAATTTCTAGTTGTGACATCATCCCCCCGTTAGAGGGAATTTCGCCCCGAAATTCTGTTTGAAAGCTAGGTTTGAGAATGCTAAAATAGGTGAGGGTACTTTTTCTTCATTTGGTCTTCGCGTTCCCATGTGAATTCTGGCCCACGCTTTGCGTTCCACCGTACTTTCACGATTGGGATGCGACTTTGCTTAGTACGCTTCACCTCCCTGTCCATGATTTCAATTGGTTCTTCAATGAACAGGAGATTCTCATTGATTTCAATTTCATCAAGAGGAATGACGAGGGTTTCATCTGATAGGCACTTCTTCAGATTAGAGACATGAAACACGGGGTGTACACCGTTTAGCTCCGTGGGTAGTTGCAGTCTGTATGCTACCGGACCTATTCGGGCGACGATCTTGAAAGGTCCAATGTATCGTGGGTTCAATTTTCCCCGCTTCCTAAAACGAATAACTCCTTTCCAGGGCGAGACTTTTAACAGTACTCGATCTCCGACTTGAAATTCTAAGGGCTTTCGCCGTTTATTGGCATAACTCTTTTGTCGATCGCGCGATGCTTGCAGTCGAGCTCTGATTTGAACGATCTTTTCCCTGGTTTCACGAATGATTTCCGGTCCCGTTAGCGCCTGATTCGTCGTGAGTGCTTTTGCTAGCTGGGTGTCACCTACTTCAGCCCAACATAACGGTGATCTACACTTACGCCCGTACAGTGCTTCGAAAGGAGCGACCTTAATGCTTGAATGATAACTGTTGTTATACGAGAATTCGACTAAAGGTAAATGGGTATCCCATGACTTCCCAAAGTCTATCACACATGCGCGAAGCATGTCTTCAAGCGTTTGAATGGTTCGTTCGCTTTGACCGTCTGTTTGTGGGTGATACGCGATGCTCATATCGAGATGAGTTCATAGTGCCTTATGGAGAGATTGCCAAAAACACGAGGTGAATCTACTGTCCCTATCCGAGGTAATAGACACTGGTACTCCGTGGAGTCTCACGATCTCTCGAATGTACAATCGTGTCAATCTTTCCATCTTGTAGGATTCTTTTATAGGCAGGAAATGGGCAGACTTCGTCAGTTGGTCGACTATTACCCATATGGTGTCCAGTCCGTCCGACGTCTTGGGTAGCTTGGTCATGAAATCCATAGAAATCCCCTCCCATTTCCACTCAGGGATTACCGGTTGTTGTAACAATCCTGAGGGTTTCTGGTACTCCACCTTTACCTTGGCGCACGTAAGGCACTTACTAACATAGGTCGCAATTTCCGCCTTCATGTTAGGCCACCAATAGTGTTGTTTAATGTCCAAATACATCTTGTCTGAACCGGGATGAATGGAGTATCGTGTCTTGTGGGCTTCCTTCATAACAACCTCCCTAAATCCTCCAATTTTAGGGACCCAAATTCGGTTCATGAAGTAGTATACTCCATTCTCCCTTGCCTCTAGGTTCTTCTCCATCCCGCGTAATGCTTCGCTTGCTCTATTTTCCGTCTTCATGGCCTCTGACTGGACTGCTGCAATTTGGGTGGCCAAATGAGATTGAATGGTTATCGAGAGAGTTTTCGCACGACGATTAGAGTACTCCTTCCGACTTAATGCGTCAGCTACCACGTTGGCCTTGCCTGGGTGGTACTTGATCTCACACTCATAATCGTTTAGCAATTCAACCCATCTTCGTTGTCTCATGTTCAGCTCCTTCTGGTTCAGGATGTGTTGGAGACTCTTGTGATCTGTGAAGATGGTGCACTTCGTACCGTAAAGGTAATGCCTCCAAATCTTTAGGGCAAAAACTACAGCTCCTAATTCTAGGTCATGGGTCGTATAATTTACTTCGTGCGTCTTTAGTTGGCGGGATGCGTATGCTATCACCCTTCCACGTTGCATGAGAATGCAACCTAAGCCCTGATTTGACGCGTCACAGTAGACTACAAAATCTTCCGTTCCTTCTGGTAGAGATAGTACAGGAGCACTACAGAGAGCTTGCTTCAAGGTCCGAAACGCAATCTCTTGTTTGTCTGTCCATTTGAATGGTACGCCCTTCTGCGTAAGCGAGGTAAGTGGCTTGGCGATCTTAGAGAAGTTTTGAATGAATCTCCTATAGTAGCCTGCTAGACCTAAGAATTGACGAATTTCTGTGGGCGTTGTCGGGGTTCCCATCCTTCAATAGCTTTGACCTTAAAGGGATCCACATGAATTCCATCTTGGCTAACTACGTGACCTAGGAAGTTCACACTCCGTAGCCAGAACTCACACTTGGAGAGTTTTGCGTATAGCTTCTCCGATCGCAGCGTTTCTAGGATTTGTCGGAGATGTTGGCCATGCTCTTCTTTGCTTCTAGAATAAACGAGAATGTCATCGATGAAGACAATGACAAAGTTGTTGAGGAATGGTCGACAGATTCGATTCATTAGGTCCATAAATGCTGCAGGGGCATTTGTCAGACCGAAGGGAATTACAACAAATTCATAATGTCCGTAGCGGGTTCGGAAAGCGGTTTTTGGAACATCCTCATCCCGGACTTTGAGTTGGTGGTATCCGGACCGTAGATCTATCTTAGAAAAATAACTAGCTCCTTGGAGCTGGTCGAATAGATCATCGATTCGTGGGAGTGGGTAGCGATTCTTGACAGTGAGTTTATTTAACTCTCTGTAATCGATGCACATCCTAAAGGATTCGTACTTCTTTTTGACAAAGAGCACTGGAGCTCCCCATGGCGAATAACTAGGTCGGATAAATCCCTTGTCCAGAAGCTCACTAAGTTGGCTGGACAATTCCTGCATTTCAGCAGGAGCCAGCCGATAGGGTGATTTAGCGAGAGGAGTTGCTCCGGGAACGAGGTCGATTCGAAACTCAACCTGTCTCTCTGGGGGTACTCCCGGAAGATCTTCAGGAAACACGTCTAGAAATTCACACGCTACCGGAATATCTTGAATGTTAGTTTCTTCCTTGGTTTTATCCACTATGTGAGCCAGAAATGCCGAATCCTTCTTTCGTAGGTGCTTTTGTGCCTTGATGCACGAGATGAGGCGAAGGTTCATGCTAGGTTTGTCTCCGTAAATTACTAGGGTTTCGTGATTTGGGAGACGAAGACGAACGGCCTTCTCGTGGCACATAATTTCAGCATGGTGGGGGCTTAGCCAATCCATGCCGATGATCACATCGAAACTCCTAATCGATACTGGCATTAGGTCTATTCGAAAGACGTGTTGATTAAGGGTTAGGGTACATCCGATGTAGATTTCCCCAGTGGATTCGGTTTTCCCATTGGCCATTTCCACCGTAAAGGTTTCATTTAGCTTTTGGGGCTGTTGTTTTAATAAATGCTTAAACTTATCGCTTACGAAACTTCGCTCCGCTCCGGTGTCAAATAAGATGCATGCATAAGTGTGGTTTAGGGGAAACGTACCGATAACAACAGAGGGGTCCTGAATAGCCTCACCCTGACCCATGGTCAGCATCCTTCCTGTTCCTCCGTTTCCTGAATTGTTGTTGTTAGGGCAGTCTCGACGGAAATGCCCCGTCCTTCCACAGCCATAGCAGGTGTGGCTAGGCCCTGCATTGCTGCCGCCGATGATGATGTTGTTGTTGTTGCGATGGTTGTCATTGTTGTTCCCCTGATTTTGGTTTTGGGGAGGGTAAGTCCTGTAGTACCTTGCAGTGTGTCCCCTTCGGTTGCAACTGGTGCACTGAAAATCCTTGCATTCTCCATTATGATGGAGACCGCACTTATTGCACTTGGGAAGATTACCGGAATAAGGTCTTGAAGCATTTGAAGCAGCTGAGGCTGGAGCATGTGGTGCGGCTGGAACCGGTGCGGTGACAGCGTTAACCGCCACTATCTGCTGCTTTTTAGAGGTCTCGGGGCCCTGGTGCCCCTTCCTCTTATTGTTCTTTCCCTTCTTGCCATCACCTTCCTTCGTTTCTCCGCCTCCACTGGTTTCTCGCCCTTCTTGTTGTTATGGTCATACAACTTCTTTGCTAATCTTTTTGCACTGTCAAATGTTTCAGGGTTCGCAGCTATCACATTCCCTTGAATTGGTGATCTTAGTCCCTAGATGAATCGCTCAATCTTCTTTCCTTCCGAGGTGATCATACCCGGGCACAACAGAGATAGTTCACTAAATCTCGATATGTAGGCATCGATATTCCCATTCTACACAGTGAGGTTCCATAGCTCTTGCTCCATCTTCTGTATCTCGCCTCGTGGGCAGTACTCAGCCATTAACATTTCTTTCATCTCTGCCCACGACATAGAGTTGGCTACAGGGAGTGTCATGGCTTCCACATGTCCGTTCCACCAGGTGAGTGCTTGATCCACAAAAGTGCAGGCCGCGAACTTCACTTTCATCTACTCAGGGCAATCGCATATCTCGAATACCGACTCCACCTTTTCGATCCATCGCTTCAGGGTGATCACCCCTCCAGTGCCGTTAAAAGTTCGTGGTTTGGCGTTTGTGAAGTCCTTGTAGGTACATGTTTTGGTGGGTCCTTGATTCATTCCGTTGTTCGAACTCCCGGCTCCATGCCCATTGACTCCTCCATTGTTCCCTTGATTAATTTGCGCAATCGCTGCAGTGACCGCAGCAGATACCGCTGCCTGGAACGCGGCTGAGTCAACTTCGGGTGGAGTTGGTCCTAGGTTTCCGCGAGTGGGTCGGAGAGGCATCTTTCTGTCACGAAACGGAAAGATGTTGAGTGTATGTGGTTTCTATGAGGTTGTGATCCTACTGACTAGGTGCATGGTACGAACTTAAACACTACTACCATTGAACATGCAATCATAACTTCTCAACACAAAGCAATTTGTAATATCATAACAAAGCACATAAAAGTTTATTTATATTATCCGCATTTGATACAAGAAAATTTTGCCCGTAAGAGCATACATGAGTGACACTAATTCGACAGCATAACGACTCTATGAGTAGTGTAGTCACTTAAACATAGAGTCGGGGTACATAGCATAGTTCCTAACGACCTACTAAGATAATTCTATCCCTAGCCGCGATGAGCTGCGTCCTACGTAGTGACGAGGTCATATGCCGAAATGTTGCGCCAGTAACTGAGCCATCTCCGCCATGTCTCCAATAACCTCATCCCTCTCATGCTCAGCTCGCACTGCCCGAGCTTCCATAGCATACAGCTGTTGTCGCAGTGCGGCGATCTCAGCTTCAGAGGAACGGTTCTCCCTTGGGGGGTTCACTGGTGGAGCGGGGTGGTCTGGTTGCGCCTCGTTCTCACACGGAGGGATATGGTCCTTGTCCCCGTCTTGGCCTTCCTCGACGTCGTCGTCGGTCTCACCAAATTTGTAGTCGGTGTCTATGTATTCGTCAGGTCCGACGTCGTGTGCTTCCTCTGGATTCCCTTCTGGTTCATCTTCAAGCATCCCGTGAGCCACTAGGACTTGATGGAACTGAATACCCAGCTGATCTCCCTCCATGACGACTGGGGGAAAGTATAAACTATCGTCACTCCCACGACTATGATATATATACTAAATAGATGTCCTCTTTTTGGTGCTAAAAGGGTATAGTTTTAGGTTCCCCAGCTATTCCGATCTCATCAAAACGTGTGTTAGTTGTACTTTGGAGAGAATGTAGTTGATCAGGCTACATCCACTCCTTGGTACCACTAAGAACAGTCCTGAATTAACCGAGATACTAGCATTATTTTGTTTGGTTCGGCGTTATGTTCTTATTCCTAATGCAAGCAAGGGTGTTTTATTTACTCGTTTTGTTCAGAGTTACGTTAGTCCCTCTTTTTTTGGTTTATAGTTGCATATCAATGTGTGGCTAGATATGCTAGTTCACTATAAACAAAGCTCTGATACCAACCTGTCACACCCCCGAACCAGACGGCGGAAACGTCCGAGGGCTGCCGTGACTTAATTGAATACCATAACATTGAATATATATGAAACATAACATCATTCATCACCATGCATTAATATAGAACAACTGATAAAGTTTACACTGAGTACATTGTTTTAGCGTTACATTCCCAAAAATAAATTGTTCGGTTCATAGATAAACAAACTGCAAGCCATCACTGAGTACATTTTCCTTCGGTTCACTTGTTACCTGAGAATACAAGTATTTTGAAAAACGTCAACATATGAAATGTTGGTGAGTTCATAAGCGGTATTTGAAAAGCAATGTTTTGTATTGTTTAGAAAAACTACCAGAAAATCCGATATTTTCTGAAAAGGGTTTATGAAAAAGTTTGTGAAGATCCATGAGTATGCTTGTTTATTTCTATGGTTGTAAAAGTTGTTCATTGAACTTGTGTACATTTCGAAAACCGTATGTATTGAAAAACCCTAGGAAAACCCGATGTTTTCCTAACACTTTGAATTCCATGTAGTTGTAAAACCATCGCGGCGTGTGAAGTCATTGATTCCAGGCGATGTCGGATTATTGCGCATGGTGAATTGCTATAAACACGCGTTACACAAACGACCAGTTTACAACTATACTAACGATCCCGTAGGCGTCGTCCGTACTATTCACGTAATCCAACCGCCCTGACTCCTTGTAGTCCCACGTCCGAAGAGAAAGAGGGCACGAAATCCTCGATAACTCCGTTGGTCGATTGGGGATAAAAAAGAGTGCGAAGGGCCCTTGACCCGATTCGCATTAGCATAACTGACTTTACTAGCAGTACCAAAGGACCCTTTGGGACCAATAGTTTAATAGCCATTGAAAGTCCTTTTACGTTGTGTTGGATCATGTAAGACCCAACAACTCGTAAGGTTGAAGTCTTCGGGCCTAAAGATCAAGTCATTGGGCTAGCTAGGCCCAACAAACAAGATTTTACACTTTTGGGCCCAAAGGTGGTGCGTCGACGTCTGTGCACTCTCACGTGTGTAATGATTTCCCAAATTTACCGTGTATGAGTCGAGTTATCGTCATGTTAGTAGTTTCGGGTTTGTTATTGATTCGAGAGCGAATCAATTCGTTTGACAACGATTTTTGGTGTTGTTGTGTAATATAATTCGTCGGTAGTCGTAGTGCCAGTGTTTGATCACAACGGATGTATTGAATTAACATTTCAACTTTTCTGTTACAGCCCCTCTTCTTGTTGTAAATTTACTTTTTCAATCCTTTAAATAAATAAATTTCCGGTTTGGTCCTTAAACCATTTTTCTTGACATTTTAACACCAAAACTTATTGAAATTGATATTTTTCAGCATATTTTTAGTTGAAAACAGTTTTAGTCCCTGAAAATACAGTTTTCTCGGTTGTAACCCCCTCTTTTCGCAATTTTTACACTTTTGGCCCAAATTGGAAAAATTTTGCAACTTTGGTCCTTTTTAATTATGAAAAGCATTTTTAACCCTTGAAAAGGATTTATAGCACTAATAGTCCACTGTTTTACTGAAAAACACAGTTTCAGCCCTCCAAAATAGAAAATTTCGCATATTGGGCCCTATTGGGCCGAAAATGTCATTTTTAGCCCATTAAGCTTGAAATTTGTATTTTTAACCCTCCAATTCAGTATATTTCCAGAAAATATTTTATTAAAACTGTTTTGACTCCTCTCATCCATCAGAATTCGTAATATGACAATTTGGGCCCTTTAACTTTATATTTTTAGCATTTTGTGTCCAAAAATTGAGTTTTTAGCCCAAAGAAGATGTTATCAAGTCACTTAGCCATTTTTCTTGGAATACTTTGTATGTAATAATATAAGTTATGCTAATATCATTTAACATAAAATATATCTCGATTTTTAGGAGTTTATGGCTAGATCCAACATCATAATCACACCAAAACACACATATAAGCATAGAAATCATACAAGGCATACAAAACACATATAGATCTACACTTTCACTTGTATTCCCCCCCCCCCCACAAAACTTATAAAACAGAAAATAAGGAGTATGAAGCTCACCTTAGGGTGTGGTTTCGGTTTTTGAAGAAAAGATGGAAGAAAGCTTGGTGATTTTTGGCCTTAGCACCCTTTTCTTGAAGATCTCGAGTTTGAGGTGATTCTAGGATGCAAGATCATGATTTTTGCATGGATTAGGAAGAGATTTTTGATAAAACAAAGAATCTACGTCATAGATCCAAGCATAACCTTACCTTAGATGAAGAGTTTGTGGAAATATCCTCTTGAAAACCTCCTAATTTTCAAGATCTTGATGAAAGATGGAGGGAGTTTTCTTGAGAGAGAGTTGTGAGAGAATTATGTGTGTGTGTGTGATTCGGCCGAGAGTGAGAAAGGGAGAGAAGAAATGGACCTTTGAGGTGATACATGCATGAAGGTATGTGATATGTTGCATGGAAGTCCCTTGGGTAATGGTGAGGTGTCACTCACAAAGTCAACCCTCTCTTCTTTTGGGCTTGGGCCGAGAATGAGGAGGGTGTGAGGAGATTTTTGGGCTTTTTGCCCTTAAGCCCATGTTATAGCTAAGTTTGATGATTGTTGGCCCAAAAGAAATATAACATGATTTTTACACTTTGTTGGGCTAGTTTAAGTTAATCATGGTTCAAAACTTTTAATTTATTTCATTCTAGGCCCAATATGGCCCAAAATATTGAAATAAATTAATGTGGGTCCAATTAGAGCCCATTTAAGGGTTCTAAGCCCATGATAGTCAAATTGGAAGCTTATTGGTCCATTGAGTCCAATAAGGAAGTCCTAGTCCAAAATGGACCTAAACAAGAACTTCTAGGGTTTCCAATTGCTTGATGACTATTAGTAGTATTTGTATGATGTATTTGATTGAAGTTTTTGATGTCATAATAATAGGTATCACACATTCTCTTAAGTTTTTGATTCAACATTTTACTTAAGTATAGTGATTACAAGACACAAAATTTCTAGTTGTGACAGATTCGGACTCACCTTTGGGGGTGTCTGAACTCAAATCGAGGGATTAAAAGAATTTCTAAAAAAAAATGTTTCCTAAAAATTGAGAAAAGAGTTTAAGAAAGAACGAAGTGTGTGATGTACGCGACCGGCCGAGCTCAAGTAAGTATTCCCCAAAGTACCCATACAAGTTTATGTTATGTTTATCAGTTTTTGTAGAACAGCATGCTAGAATAAGGCTAAGGATCTAGGAGTGATGCCTTATGTGCCTGCTTTATGAGTTCCAGCTGTATGAGAATTGCATGCTAGTATCGAGTAGACAGCAGTAGGGTAGCTTTTTAGGGTTGTGCCCGATAGTGTGAGTTAGCACGGTGTGCTAGTTCGGTTTCCCTCCATGAGAGTGGAGTTGCTTGAGGTTGTTTCCCTTGTCTGAGTGCTGCTTGCTTCGTGCTATGTGGGACTCCGAATAATGGGAATTAGCCATTAGACGAATGCGTCACGTCACATGTGATCAGAGTTGAATAATCTTAGAGTGTCGGACTTGATCCTACTGCGTAGCTCTTGTTTGAGTCCAACCGTTGTAGGGACGAGTCGGGTACTCAAAGGATTATCTGAGTCTCGTCGCATGTGATGGTATTCGGGTGATGGCTAATTGGCATTACAAGGAGGTCTGCAGCAGCTGAGGACTGGATCGAGTAGAGTCGGAGATTTCCTAGGGCGAGCCTGGGATGAGTATAGTAGTGATCAACAATAGGGAAAGGGATCTGGTGGAGTCGAGGCAGTTCTTGAAGAAGGTACGGATAGATGTGGAAGGTAGTATGGGCCCGTACTACTGAAAGCAGAGGATCCGTACCCGAACCAAGGAAGGCCAAGACAAGACCAGGGAACTTGTAAGTAGTTGTGATCCCTCAGGAAGTATCAATATCTCTAATTATTGTTGTGATGTATTGAAGAATGGTGGTACTTCGATCGAGGCCAGTAGATGGCGATTCAGGAGAGGGGTCAGGTTCGGGATCAGGTTCCGAGCCGGTAGATGAGGGACTACACGAGTTCATCGCGTCAAAGATCACCAGGGGCATCCTTGAGTCGACCCCCATCCTCTTTGGGTCGATCAAGGAAGGGATCATGGAGTTGATGGAGGATCGCCTGCAGGGATTCAGGAGTGATTTGGCATCTAGCCAGTCAGGATCTCGCACACTGTCCTTCAAGGACTTCAGGGGCAGTGGTGCGCCGGATTTCCATGGGGTGAAAGACCCCATTGCTGCCAGGCGATGGATTGCAGACATCGAGTCTGCCCAGTTGACTAGCTGCTGCCCCGAGGGGTCGAAGGTGAGGTATGCAGCAGGGTGTTTATGGGACCGAGCCCGGGATTGGTGGGAGTCAGTGGGTGACTCATTGGGAGCCTCAGCTATCGAGGCTATGACCTGGTCAGACTTCGTGACCAGGTTCAGGGCAGCGTTTGCGCCGGCTGTCGAGCTTCAGCAGCTGGCCAGGGAGTTTCTGGATATGAGACAGACGACGGAGACTGTGGCGGAGATCACCGCCAAGTTCCGGGAGAGGGCTTTGTTGGTGGCCCAGTATGCTGGTGACAAGGATATGAGGAGGACTCGTTATCACGATATGCTACGAGCTGACATCCGGGAGCATGTTAGCTTTTCAGCTTGCCCTACCTTGGACTCTATGATTGCCAGGGCAAGGGAGAGGGAGATAGATTTGGAGCACATCCGGAAACGGAAATTAGAGGAGGGACAGGCAGGAGGGGCTTCGGGGAAGAAGCCCAAGGGATCAGATGGTAGGCCGAAAGGCCAGTCAGGACCGAGCCGCTACAGGAAATGCGGCAGGCCGCACGAGGGGGCGTGCAGGATGGGATCGTCAGGCTGCTACAAGTGCGGCAAGCCTGGGCACATCAGCAGGGATTGCACTGCTCCAGCAACAGTCATTCAGATATCAGAGTTGCTGTGTTTTCACTGCAACCAGAGGGGCCACAAGAAGGCCAATTGCCCCCAGTTGACAGTTTCAGCGCCGGTAAAGGCGCCAGCTCCAGTGACCCTGCAGATCACGGATGGCCGGCAGGGCAAGGCAGAGTCTCCGGTGGTGAGGAGCCGAGCCTTCCAGTTGACTACCGAGGAGGCACGCGCCGCACCCGATGTGGTGACGGGTATGATTCTTTCCCTCTATTTTTTTTTATGATGTTATGATATTGATATGTGCTCCGTATGTATATGTATGCATTAGGATCATTCCATGTGAACGACATCCCAGTTCAGGTATTGTTCGACTCGGGTGCATCCCGATCATTTGTTTCTCTTGCGCTTAGCAAGAAGTTTCATGAGACTTCGGGCGAGTTAGATTGCCCTTTAGAGGTAGAGATTGCTGATGATCGATCGGTGCGAGCATCGATGGTGTTTCGAGATTGCGTTCTGCATTTGTTTGAAGAGCGTTACTTGGTAGACTTGGTTCCCATTCCGTTACGCGGGAACAAGGTGATCATTGGCATGGATTGGTTGAGCCCTAATGGGGCAGTGATAGATTGCGCGCAGCAGCTAGTGCGGGTCAGGACCCCACGCGGGGGAGAGTTAGTGATTCATGGTGAGAGGCCTCAGTGTGGACCCACTATATGTTTAGCAGCGAGGGCTAGGCGCTATCTTCAGCAAGGATGCGCAGGATATGTCGCGTATGTGATGGATACCCAGGAGGCGGGTAAGGCGACAGTGAGCGAGGTTCCGGTGGTTCGAGATTTTGCAGATGTTTTCCCGGAGGAGCTACCTGGGACACCTCCGGAGCGGCAGGTGGAGTTCAGGATTGACCTTATTCCTGGTGCGGCTCCGATAGCCAAAGCACCGTATCGGTTGGCTCCTCCCGAGATGCAGGAGTTGTCTACACAGCTGCAGGAGCTATTAGACAAGGGATTTATTCGTCCGAGCAGTTCGCCTTGGGGAGCCCCGATCCCATTTGTGAAAAAGAAGGATGGGTCGCATCGGATGTGTATAGATTACCGGGAGCTGAACAAGGTAACGGTGAAGAACCATTACCCACTCTCGAGGATTGATGACCTCTTTGATCAGCTTCAGGGAGCATCTTGGTTCTCCAAGATTGACTTGCGTTCGGGTTATCATCAGATGAGGGTCAGGGAGGAGGATGCGCAGAAGACAGCGTTTCGGACGCGCTATGGCCACTATGAGTTTGTGGTGATGCCGTTTGGGCTCACCAATGCTCCTGCCGCGTTCATGGACCTCATGAACCGTGTGTGCAGACCGATGCTGGAGCGGTCTGTGATAGTCTTTATCGATGACATCTTGGTATATTCCAAGACTCAGGAGGAGCATGAGGAACACCTGAGGGAGGTGTTGGAGACCCTGAGGAAGGAGAGCTTGTATGCCAAGTTCTCCAAGTGTGAGTTCTAGTTGCGCGAGGTGCAATTTCTTGGACACCTCGTCAACCAGAACGGGATTCTGGTCGATCCGGCCAAGGTCGAGGCTATGATGAGATGGGAGGTTCCGAAGTCTCCATCTGAGATTTGGAGTTTCCTGGGATTGGCAGGCTACTATCGGAGATTTATTTAGGATTTCTCCAAGATAGTCGTGCCCCTGACGCGGCTGACAAAGAAAGCCGTGGTCTTTTGCTGGGGACCCGAGCAGCAGGCTGCATTTGAGACGCTGAGACAGAGATTGTGCGAGGCGCCACTATTAGCCTTGCCAGAGGGCGTAGAGGATTTTGTGGTTTATTGTGATGCGTCCATTTCTGGGTTGGGCGCAGTACTGATACAGAGGGGGCATCTCATTGCCTACGCTTCGAGGCAGCTCAAGCCTCACGAGGCAAACTACCCGACGCATGATTTGGAGTTGGGGGCGGTGGTTTTTGCCCACAAGATTTGGCGACATTACCTCTACGGGGTTCGATGTACCATCTACACGGACCACAAGAGTTTGAGGTACCTCATGGATCAGCTGAATTTGAATATGAGGCAGCGTCGGTGGTTGGATGTGGTGAAGGATTATGATTAAGAGATCCTTTACCACATGGGGAAGGCCAACGTGGTGGCCAATGCGCTTAGCTGCAAGGCGACGCCGATCAGGGACGTTTGCTTGAGGATGATCGTGGTGACTCCCCTGTTGGAGCAAATCCGGGAGGCTCAGTAGGAGGCTATCAAGGAGGAACATCGGAAGAGCGAGCGTGTGGTGGGTCAAGTTTCCTCCTTTGACTATGATAGCCGAGGATTATTGACATTACACCGTAAAGTGTGGGTGCCGTATCACGGAGGTGTGCACCAGACTTTGATGGAGGAGGCGCACAAGTCCTGATTCTCTATTCATCCTGGGGCGCCGAAGATGTATAGGGATCTTCGTCTCGATTATTGGTGGCCCTGCATGAAGCAGGATGTGGCATGGTACGTCGAGCGGTGTTTGACCTGCAGGAAGGTCAAGGCCGAACATCAGAGACCGCATGGCAAGATGTAGCCGTTGGATATTCCACTGTGTAAACGAGAAGATATCACAATGGATTTTATCACGAAGCTTCCTAGGACCGCGCGTGTAGTGGATTCGATTTGGGTCATCGTGGATAGATTGACCAAGAGTGCTCATTTTATTCCGATTCAGGAGAGCATATCGGCCGAGAAATTGGCCGACATCTATATTAGGGAGATCGTGGCGCGGCACGGGTGCCGGTATCGTTGATCTCGGACAGGGATGTGCGTTTTACTTCCAGATTTTGGAAGAGATTCCATGACGAGTTGGGCACTTGTCTGCATTTTAGCATTGCCTTTCACCTGCGGACGGATGGTCAGAGCGAGCGGACCATCCAGACTCTGGAGGATATGCTGCGGGCGTGCGTGCTAGACTTCGGTGGTAGCTGGGATACCTATCTTCCCTGGCCGAGTTCTCATACAACAACAGCTACCACGCGAGTATTGATCGTCCTCCATTTGAGATGTTGTACGGACGAAGGTGCAGGACCCCGATATGATGGGGTGAAGTTGGCCAGAGAGTCATGGGGAGCACCGAAGTGGTGCTCGAGACGACCGAGAGGATTCAACAGGTCCGGAGCAGGCTTCAGACTGCTCAGAGTCCGCAAAAAAGTTACACTGACAAGCGTCGATCTGACTTGGAGTTTCAGGTCGGGGATATGGTTCTCCTGAAGGTGTCGCCTTGGAAAGGCGTCATTCGATTCAGGAAGCGGGGCAAGTTGGGCCCGAGATTCATCGGACCGTTCAGGGTTGTAGCCCGGGTGGGCAAGGTGGCGTATAGGTTGGATCTGCCAGCCGAGCTCAGCCAGATCCACAACACTTTCCATGTTTCTCAGCTGCGAAAGTGCCTAGTGGACAATTCTGCGGTTGTGCCGTTAGAGGACATTCAGGTTGATGACAGCCTGAATTACATTGAGCGCCCAGTCGCAATCCTAGACAGGAAGTCGAAGGATTTGAGGAACAAGAGGGTGGAGCTGGTGAAGGTGCAATGGCAGCACCACAAGGGTTCGGAATGGACTTGGGAGCTGGTGGATGAGATGATGGAGCATTACCCCGAGCTGTTTCAGGATCGAGCAGCAGACTTCGAGGACGAAGTCTAAAGTAAGTGGGGGAGATTTGTAGCACCTGGTTCCTGGTACGTAAATCTTATTTGAGTATTTCTCTTCTTTTAGCCTTGGACTCGGCGAGTCACAGGTCCGACTCGCTGAGTAGATGCGGGACCTGGGACACGTTTAAGTTGTCGACTCGGCGAGTCATAGTTGTTGGATGAAACCTTAAGTTTAAGGGGTTTGCACCCTATTTAAACAACATATCCGCCCGAACCTCGTCCCCATTCACCCTCAGAGCCCTGTATCTTTCTCTAGTCGTGCTTCCTTGTGAGTTTGAAGTGTTTTTGTGGTATCCTTGAAGTTTTGAGGGAAAAGAAGAGGGAATCAAGAAGAGGAGAAGGAGGCCAAGCATCTCTGTGTCATTCCAACGTTTCCCCTAAGGTATAGCTCGTTTCCCCTCTGTTTCTAAGCTTATTGTCCCTTATAGCTCCATTAAAGTCCTTTTTGAGCCATTTCCAAGATTGTGTATGCTTGAGGGTGCGTAATAAGTTGATTGGCCTCTAGATCTAGGCAAGATTGAGCTCCAGGAGCTCAAATCTGTTAGCTTTATGGACCCATGTTGCTTGTTCACCCTAGATCTACCCTTTTGAGGCATTTTGAACCCTAAAATCCATATTGGTGAATATCTACACGTAAAGTTGGAAACTTTACGTGTGATTCGTGTCCTAGAAGCCCAGATCTGTGAATGGCATTGACTGGAATCGAGCAAATCTGTGTATTTAGTGGGTGCATGGCAACGACTCGGCGAGTCGTTCATGTGACTCGGCGAGTCTGTTCGCGAGTCTCCGAGTTTGTCCCCGTTTTGTAGTATCAAGTGAGCAGTGAGTCACGGGGTGTGACTCAGTGAGTCGGAAGTTGAACTCATCTATGGAGGTACTCGGCGACTGAATGCCCTGACTCGGCGAGTTTAAGGCAATCTCCTTAGATCAAGAACAGACTCGGCGAGTTGTTCATACAACTCGGCGAGTCTTAGCATAAGTGTTCATCGGATGAAGATGAACTCGACGAGTTGTTCATACAACTCGGCGAGTAGGATGAAGGACTTGAGTATCTGTTAAGAAGGAGAACTCGTCGAGTTGTCGCCTAACTCGACGAGTAGGAACGGGATTCAGGGCAAACGTTTGGGTCGGGACTCGGCGAGTTGGAAAGCCAACTCGGCGAGTCGGGTCAACTAGAAGTTGACTCTGATTTTGACTTAGTTCATTATCAGGGGTAAAATGGTCATTTTACCCAAAGGACAGTTAGCAGTGTTTGATTGAGTATGTTGTGGGAATTGCAGCCGGAGGATTTCCGGAGCAGCAGCAACAGCAGTAGACAGTCAGTTCCCGCTCAGATCAGCAGCTACTTCGAGGTGAGTTACCTTCCAGTAGCGGTGGGTCTACGGCCACAATGCCGGCCCACCAGTAGGAGTCGTATGTTAGATGATTGTCTTTGTGATATCATCTAGGTTGCTACTATCTGATATGTTATATGCTAGCAATATAAGTTATATGTGATAATAGTAGAGTTCGGTTGTTAGGACCGGAGGGCAGTCAGACACCCCAGAAATGTCTGACAGTACGTGATGATATGTTTGCATGCTGGCCTGTTATGTTATTTGCGATAGTGGTAGTAGGAGGGGACTAGTCCCCGAGGGTCGGTTGTTAGGACCGATGGGTAGTCAGCACCCCAGAATGGCTTGACATGGGTAGTCAGCACCCCAGAATGGCCGTACCGGGTAGTCAGGCACCCCAGAATAGCCTGGCAGTATGCGTGTTATTTGTTAGTATGGTATGTGGTACGATGGGGGAACTCACTAAGCTTTGTGCTTACAGTTTGCAGTTTTGGTTTCAGGTACCTCTTCGTCGAAGGGGAAGGAGCCGGCGCGGTAGCGGCACATCATGCACACACACACTGTTTTCCGCACTTACGAGATTCTCTGGGATTTATACTCTGATATTTTGATGGTTGTATGATTTGACTTTTAGACATGGTTTACGTTTTGTTATGGTTTGATCAAACGATGTTTTTAACTATTAATATTTTCTAAAGTAATGTTTTTAAAACAAAATTTTTGGACGTGAAATTTGGGTCGTTACTATATCACACGGGCTCGCAACATATCTTCCAAAGTTTGAATAGTACTCTCACTTTGTCCATCGGTTTGCGGATGGTAGGTTGTGCTCATGTCCAACCTAGTTCCTAGAGAACTTTGTAGCGACTGCTAGAATCTTGAGGTGAATCTACTATATCTATCAGAGATAATGGATATGGGAACACCATGCAGACGTACAACTTCTCTAATGTAATTCCTTGTTAATTTCTCCATCTTGTATGTCTCTTTGATCGGTAGGAAGTGCATGGACTTTGTTAACCTGTCTACGATCATCCAAATGGTATCGAGACCACCCGTTGTCTTGGGCAACTTGGTTATGAAGTCCATTGTGATCTGCTCCCACTTCCATTCCGGTATCTCCAGTTGTTATAGTAAACCTGAGGGTTTCTGGTATTCGACCTTAACCTTGGCGCAAGTAAGACACTTACTCACGAAGGTAGCAATCTCTACTTTGATGTTAGGCCACCAGTATAACTTTTTGAGGTCGAGATACATCTTATCTGAACCCGGGTGGACAGAATATCGAGTGTTTTGCGCTTCGGTCATGACCAAGTCTCTGAAACCACCGTGCTTCGGTGTCCAGATCCGATCCATGAGATATAAGGCTCCACCACCCTTAACTTCCAAGTTTTTATCCATCCCTCTCAGGAATTCACCTACCACATTTTCAGGTTTCAAGGCTTCTAGCTTAGCCTCCTTAATTTGTGTGGACAGATGTGAATGTATAGTCATTGTTAATGATTTGACTCTACGACCAAAGTATTCTTTCTGACTCAGGGCTTCAGCTACTACGTTGGCTTTACCGGGATGATAACAAATTTTGCATTCATAGTCATTGAGTAGCTCAACCCACCGTCGTTGTCTCATATTGAGCTCCTTTTGGTTGAATATATGTTAAAGGCTTTTGTGGTCTGTAAAGATAGTGCTCTTCGTACCATATAGATAGTGTCTCCAGATCTTTAGAGCAAATATCACTGCTCCTAACTCAAGATCATGTGTAGTGTAGTTGACTTCGTGTGCCTTTAGCTGTCTTGTGGCATATGCGATGACCTTTCCTCGTTGCATGAGAACACAACCAAGGCCTTGATTGGATTCATCGCAGTAAACCACGAAGTCTTCTATTCCTTCTGGGAGGGATTGTATCGGTGCGTTGCATAAGGCTCGCTTCAGAGTTTGGAACATTTTCTCTGGTCAATGCAGTAAGTCGTTTCGTGATCCTAGAGAAGTTCTGAAGAAACCTGTGATAGTAGCCAGCGAGACCTAGAAATTGACGAATTTCTGTAGGCATCGTTGGAGCTGACCAGTTCTCAATGGCCTTAATTTTGGAAGGATCCACGTGAATTCCTTCTTCATTAACCACATGACCCAAAAATTCGACTCTTCGAATCCAAAATTCACACTTAGAGAATTGCGCATAGAGCTTCTCTAATCGTAGTGTTTCTAAGACCTAACGTAAGTGTTGACTATGCTCCTCTTTACTTCGAGAGTAGATAAGTATATCATCGATGAATACTATCATGAACTTATCTAAATAAGAACGGTACACCTGGTTCATTAAATCCGTGAACATTGCGGGCGCGTTTGTTAATCCGAAAGGCATCACTACGAACTTGTAGTGACCATAGCGAGTTCGGAAGGCTGTTTTGGGAACATCTTCCTCTAACACTCATAATTGGTGATACCCGGATCTTAAATCAAAATTTGAAAAGTAGCTCGCTCCTTGGATTTGATCGAACAAGTCGTCTAAGCGAGGTAAAGGGCATCGATTCTTGATAGTAAGCTTGTTCAGTTCTCTGTGGTCGATGCACATGCGAAACGATCCATCTTTCTTCTTCACGAATAAGACTGGTGCTCCCCAGGGTGAGAAGCTTGGTCTAATAAAGCCCTTGTTGAGCAGTTCGTTCACTTGGCCGGATAGTTCCTGCATTTCAGCTGGCTCTAAACGATAGGGCGATTTGGCTACTGAGGTAGCCCCTGGAACTAAGTCGATTCTGAACTCAACTTGTCGTTGTGGTGGTAATCTTGATAGTTCTTCTGGAAAGATGCGGGGAAATAGCATACTTCAGGGATGTCTTTTATGTCTTTCGTCTCTTGGCTCATATCGACTACATAAGCAAGGAATGCATGGCATTCCTTTTGTAAGTACTTCTAGGCTTGCATCCTTGAGATGATACGAAGGCTCGTGCCTGGTTTGTCGCCATAGATAACAAGGGTTTTGTTAGATGGTAGGTGAAAACGAATGGCTTTTTCAAAGCACAAAATGTCATCATGATGGAGACTTAACCAGTCCATGCCAACAATGACATCGAAACTTTTAATTGATACCGACATGAGGTTGATTGAAAACGAATGGCTATCTAGGGAGAGAGTACATCCTATGAAAATTTCATTAGAAGTCTCGATCTTTCCATTAGCCATTTCTACAACGAACGTTTATTTTAGTGCTTGCGGTGTTTGATTAAGTAAGTGCTTAAATTCTTGGTTCACGAAACTTCTCTCTACTCCACTATCGAATAGTATGCATGCATATGAGTTATTGAAGAGGAACGTACCCATGACTACGATGGGGTCCGCCACTGCTTCCTTGTGATCGATAGCCAGTAGTCTTCTTGCTCCGCTAGCATTCTTGGCCTTAGGGCAATCTCTTTTGAAGTGCCCCATTTCGCTACACCCGTAGCAGGCCTGGCTTGCTCCTGTGGCAGGGACCTGAGTGATTGGCCTAGCTGGTGCTTTGCAAAAACGGCCCGTGTGCCGCTTCATGTCAAAGTTAACACAATGCATTTCCCGACAGGGGCCATTGTGATGGAAATTGGACTTGTTGCACTTGGGCCGACTCCCTGCATATTGTTTTGCTGGTGTAGGGGTTGCGAGGATTGTTGCAACATGTACAGCCACAACCTGTTGTTTCTTCGCAGAGGGTTGTGTTGCTTGGATTTTCTTTTTATCCTAGATCTTCCTCTTGTTATTGTTTGTTTTGGTTGGTTCTGGGACAGTAGAGGTAGTTGTGGTTACTTGTAGTGGGACTCCATGATCTACCAGTCGTTGTGCCAACCACTTGGCATTGTCGAATGTAGCGGGGTTTGATGCCAAAAAGTTTCCCTGAAATGGAGGTACCAGCACCCATATAAATCTCTCGATTTTCTTGTTTTCGTTGGGGACCATGCCTGGACATAGGGCCACCAAGTCACTGAATCTTGCCAGATAGGCCACTATGTCGGAACCTTTCATCTTAAGGCCCCATAGCTCTTGCTCGAGCTTCTAGATTTCGCCCCTCAGGCATTAGTCTGCTGACATAAGGTCCTTCAGTGTATCCCAACCCATTTCGTTAGCCCCTACGAGGGTGAGTGACTTGACATGGCCATTCCACCACGTCAGGGCTCTATCAGAGAAGGTGTAGGCGGAAAATTTTACTTTGTTAACCTCCGGGCAGGAGCATATCTCAAAGATCGACTCCGTCTTCTCAATCCATTGGGATAAGGCAATGACTCCCCTAGTCCCATTAAAGGTCTTGGGTTTGTAGTTGGTGAAGTCCTTGTAGGTACACTCCCGTGTACACGTTTGGCTATCACTGTGGTTGGAGTTGGTACCTGTTCTAGCTCCACTGGCGCCGCCAGAATTCATTTGTGTCATGGTTGTAGTTACAGCCGTAGTCACAGCAGCTTGAAACATCGCTGCATCGAACTGTGGTGGAGGTGGTGGTGGAGTTTGATTTACTGGAGTGTTTCTGTTAGGACGTTTGCGAGGCGGCATCTTTTAGCTAAAAAAGATAAAATGATGATAAGACTTCATTAGGGTTACCAAGAGGGATAATATTGAGCTAGAATAGAGTTTGATAGAGATGATCACTAACGGAAACAATATATGTCATAATAGTTGGTATAAATGTTACATGGAGTTCGGAAAATTCGACCTTGGAGTAGGTCTTACAATCATACCAACAGAGAGAAAAACTTGACAGCATATAGATTTAGTGGAACAATACTTGCTAGACAAGAATATTTACATAAAAGAGTTCTACTTAGAGCGCCTACGAAGGCTATTCCTTAAACCAAAAGAAAAGGGCAGTAGAGCATCTTCTACTGGCGGCAGGCACCCCTCAGACGAACCCTTAAATCAGCCAACTGCCGCTCTACGTCAACCAAGTGTCTTTCATATACAGACAGGCGTGCTCGGAGCTCTATGACACCAGCTTGAGTCGCAACTGGCTCTTGCTGCAGAGTTTCATTGTTCCAAATAGCTCTCCCATGAGAAACTTCAAGATGCCGAATGTGATCCGTATTTGCGCTTGAATCTGCCTCAAGTTCCACAGTTCGCTGAATGGCTGCCACACCTAGCTCAACATTGCGAGCTACTCGGTGAACCAGGATTGGAAGGGCTCTATCTGCAGAGCCTCCTTCGTTCAGATTGTAGAAGCTGTGGTCCCCATTGTATGGGAGGGGTTGGCGTTGCTCTTGGCTCCGCCTATTCAAACTCCTAACCCACATAGGCGTTGGACCATGGAATTCAAGCCGGGGGTTAGGATTTGGTATTGGGGCCACTTGGGGTAGATTCTCGACTTCAGGCTCTGAGTCAGCCTCTTCAGGGAATTTCTCTGCGAAGTCATCGTCTAGGGGAATTTCAGGGTTTTCCTTCGGCTCATCATCTAGCCATCCATCATTTCCCTGATTGGGAAAGTACAGGTCTCCAGGATGATGGAATCCAGCCATAAAATCTATGCAAGAAAAGGGATGAAAAGAGATAGTTAATAGACGTCTAATCTAGCAATACTTATAGAGGAGTGATCCTCATTAGTTATTTCTATAAGTAAGTAGTACATACCAGCTATATATAATTTCTGAGATAAAATAGACCTTCGAATAAATGACCCAACTCTAAGTCCACAACCAAACAAGGAACAAGAAGTAAAGCGATAGTCATAGATTCTAAGTCTATAGGGTCTTTAATTATATATAACTTTAGCATATGCACTCCATACTTATAGACCTACTAATAAAAATATTTAGTTTTCACACAAGTTAACAGTAATATCGAATACTCCGATTGTATTTTAAGTTTGTTTTATGTTCTCGCTGATTCTTTATGGATAGTTGGTAAGTTTTAGACTTGTTGTAACACCACAACCATTACCAGACATATGCTAATCACTTCTCAGATAGACATAGTTGATCATGCTATGTCATTCCCAGAACTGACCATACATCCCCAAGCCTACTTGTGTCGTTCAACAATCGCAATACTTTTGTTCTGTTCTAGTATGACATTGATCCTAGTATGAATGCATGTATGTATACTTCTTAATAAAATATTGATTATATTATTTAAAAGAATAACTCTTGGTCAATGTTTTAATCATATTGTTTTTATAGTTATATATATCTTTTATGGATTGATATACTTCATTCGCTGTAAACAATGCACTGATACCAATCTGTCACACCCCAAAACTGGAACGACGGAAATGTTCTAGGGTGGAGGACGTCATGTACATTATCATAACAATGCACAATAGTAAATCAAGCAACCACATCCATTGCATTAATAATAATAGTTAAAACATGTGTTCTTTGTAAAGTTTAAATGACACCAAAAATGAATGTATTAGCAAAAGAATAGGACGAGTCTTGAAGAAACCCCGTCTTCACAAAAACCTGGCCATCTGTACTTGTCTACTGGTGACCTGAGGATACAAGTTATTTTGAAAGATAAAATTAGCATTTAAGCTGGTGAGTTCATAAGCAGTTTAGTGTCATCGCTCTTGTATTTACTTTAGAAACGGGTTATGATTGTATCATAAAAAGGATTGTTTGTTTTTCCCAAAAAATCCTATATTTTCTACTTGTGATGAAAAATGTAGTCTCCTACCAAGACTGTACCGTTTGTTTGTTCTCTTATAGTAATGTAAATAAAATGTTTATACTAATGAATGATACTCAATTATTATTTTACCACCTTATAAACAAGTTGGTTAATTTAGATGAAAATGTGATAAAGTTGTAACCATGCTTGATCGACCTAGTGTAAATACACGACGTTTTTCGGACGTCGAAAAGGTATGACATTTGTTCACCCGTGAAACCTGTAGATCCCAGTATTGCTAGCAGCGAGGTGTGGGATGGTCAATCCCGTATAGATCTATACACAAACTCACGCTCTCCCTTTAGGAGACTCTGGTTACAAAACGTGGCACAGCAAGTGTATTGCTGTCTGTGAAATAGTATCTCACATTATTGTTATCTTGTTCTAGTTGTAGTGTATATGTTCCTTTTGTAATTGTATATGTTCCTTTCTGTTCTTGTTATAGTATGAATGATCTGACTCATGTTATGGACTGACTCATGTAAGTTTCATTGTGCAAGAATAGTAAATAGTAATTCTCTAAATTATACCTATTATAGTTTACTAGCATGTTTGTTGTATAACTGACATGTTGAAAGACTCACTTGTTAATCATAAATGATTAAGTTAAATATATCCTTGAAAATGGTGTTTAATATTCACTTAAGTACTTAGGACGTATATGTATAAGTTAATCGACAGTCAGACTAGTGAATCCTACCCTAAGCCTACAACCAAACAAGGAATAGGAGTCAAGGATGTTAACATTAGTCCTAAGTCCATTAAAGCATATTTATACTTAAATATCTATATGAATATGATTTTGAAAGTAAAAAGGGTTTTATAAGTAATTTAAAAAGGGTTTTGAAAATGAATTTTAGCAGTGTTTGAAAACAGTAAGGTTCTTATGTTTGCAAGAATTCAAATGTAAAACTAAACATAATTCTATTGTGTTTCAACTTGTATCGCACCCGCCCCCCCCCCCCCCCCCCCCGCCACCAACTAAAAAGCATTTATAACATGTAAAAGGTTGATTGTAAGGGGTATGAACTCACCTGTAGTGAGTGGTTCGAAGGAAGGATTGATATAAGATGCTAAGTATGCCCAGTGAAATCCCGAGCAAAAACAGATCCTATTAAACATATAATAACACATATATGTGTACAATTAGTGTACATAACAACCAATCATGTATGGAAAACACCCTTAGGAACTAGGAATCACTCATAATGGAGTGTATCAATCACATATGATTGGAAAAGTGAATTTACGGCCACACTTATGAGTGTTTACGGCCATGGGTGTGTGTACGGTCAAGAACATTTAAAGTGTTTACGGCCACCATGATCTTATGAAGGGTTTACGACCACCATGAAGGGTTTATGGCCGTAAACTCTTGAAGATCATGAACAATATGTTTGGTTTCAGGTTGGAAAGTAAGTGTTTCTAATGGATACATGATGATAGAAGAGATACTCACGATTTGGGGAGCCTTTGGGGGGTTCACAACCACCAAGAACAAGTGTGTGTTCTTGGTGAAATGGATGAAGATTTAAAGATCTATGTCAAAAGAGTTGGATTTATGGAAGAAATCAAAGGGTTTCACTTGAATGTGAAAGATATTAACTCAAAATGAAGGAAATACATACAACTTTGAAGAACAATGGAAGTGTTCTTGATGATAGTTAAGAGAGAATTTCGAGTTTCAACATTGAAGATGTGAAGAATGAGGAGGAAATGAAGGAATTTGATACTTAAGGGAGGGGTTCACGGTTGGCCATGGGTTTACGGCCGTAAACCGTAGTTTGCGGCCGTGAACTCCTTGTGATGAAGTTTCTGGCTTGATTTCAACTTAACGAACTTAAGTTAACACATCCTAACAAACAAACCTTGAATGTACTAGGCTTTAGAACACTCAAACAAACCCTTAACAAGGCTAAAAGATAGTAGAAACGAGTATGACTTTTGATTTCATTGATTAACTTTACAAGATAGAATTTTTTGGTTGTCACAATTTGAGACGAAAATGAGAATTGTGAATGATTTTTCGGTCTTATATATATATATATATATATATATATATATATATATATATATATGTATATATATATATATATATATATATATATATATATATATATATATATATATGGAGTAAAAATTGATTTGACACTTGCATTGGGATGTATATTTTATAACCTAGAATAGTGTGCCACTGGTATCAATTTGAGATTTTGGCCTTATCTTCTCCAAAATCACATGATTTTGGTCTAAAAGTCCAACCGAGAACCATAGTTTTCGGTTTAGAGAGTTTTCGGTGCAAAAGGTGGGACCTTGCATGGTGATTTCGGTCTCGCATAGTTTTCGGCCGAGAAGTGATTTCGGTCAAGAGGGTTTTCGGCTAACATTTGATTTCCGTTTTAGCATGGGATTTGATTCCAAATACCGAAAACCCTTAAAGTAGGCTATTAATTCATAGTTTGTGCTTTTAGAATAATTAAATTGACGAGTTTGATTTTTATTGACTTTCTTTGACTTTTGTTGTCCCGAAATAACCGGTTGTTATAGATACTCTCCTGCAATTATGGTCTATATCTACGGGTTTTATAACATTGCGGTCCTTGTTGCAAATTAATAACTATATTACCCTTCTAATAAAAAAAGAAATAAAATATAAACTATCATTTAAAAAAAAACATACACTATCAAGTAAAAAAAACAATGTATCTTCATTTATTTGTTTATATGGCACCTAATTTTTACTTTTCATATTAAGCTATTTAAATTACAACCTGATGTTTTTGGAAAAAATGGAATCGTCGAAAGGAAATATAATAAAGATGATAAAAAAAATTACATTACTAAGGGATGAACAAAAAAATATGATAGAAAACTCGATCTTCAATGATAAAATAAAAAAAGTACATTGTTATTATGAACAAGTCTTGCTAACTCAGGTTACAAAGTTATCATTTACATTAGTTCTGCACTGGGGACCAACAAGCTTACTAAATCAGCAAATTAAGGGTATTATGACATATAATAGCATCATAGTTATATATATATATATATATATATATATATATATATATATATATATATATATATATATATATATATATATATATATATGTATACTAGTTTATAACCCGTGGGAACCACGGTTACAAAATTAATTAAGCTCTTTTAGTGAAAATTCAAAGTTATTAATCAATTATTTTAAATAAACTATTAATTAGGAGATTTTTTAGTTATATAAAACTATAATTATTGATTTTAAATAAATATATGAAATTATATCACTTTATAATTTGTATTAATTTTATTTTAATGCTATTAATTTAATGTAGATATAGTGGAAAATTTAAAATTTAAAATAATAATCAATAGGTTGACATGTGGCAAGTATTTATTAGTAGACATAATATGGTGACACATGATAAAAGAAGAATAAAACATGCATTAATTAAGAAGTTTAATAAAATGACACATGTCCAAAAGAAAAATAAAACTATTCTTTTATTAGAACAGGAAGATATATATATATATATATATATATATATATATATATATATATATATATATATATATATATATATATATATCCAATAAGAACATACTTGCGGGTCACAATAAAAAAAAAAACAAAAACATGGTTGCTATTTAGTACAAGCCTGTAAATAAAAGGAATGCAAAAAAATAATAGTTTGTTGTTGTTTATTGTTGGTAGGAAAAGGAAAAAATATAGTATGTTCCCCTTCTTCTCTGACATGGTAACGAACGATCAATGTTTCGTCATGTTACGAAAGAGTTAAGACTGAAATTTATTTAATACCATATGTTTTTGGGGAATTTCATAGAAAAGATTAAAAAAAATTATGGATCAAACAACTGATCAAAATCATGAAAAGTCAAGGTTAGATTTTGAAGGCGACAATTCTTATTCTTCTCTCTTTCTCATTCATCTTGTTGTTCTACCTCTATTTTCAAGTGATAGTACAATGACATCTATAACATCAATATGATAAAGTATAGCTAAAAGGCACAAATGATCAACAAAATTTACTGAAACATTTATTTATTTATTTATTTTTTTGTGAAAAGTGAAAATTGGTATATATATTTTGTTTCACAAACTTCTACATTTTATTTGAAATCTTTAATTTTATCGAAGAAATTAGATGGTTGTAGTAATTATACCACACTCAATCTCATGTTGGTGGGAATAAATAGTTCGGAAAGTTAATTACTATAATTAGGTAATCTCATGTTGGTAGGAATAAATAGTTCGGAAAGTTAATTACTATAATTAGGTAGTCTTTCCAAACTACATTGCAATGATAAGAAAAAATGATATACAAAAACTGTAATAAAAAGAAATAATTTTATAGTCACTCAATCAAATAAATTACAATATATTGATTAATCTAATTACATAGAGGTGTCTAGAATGGTCACGTTACCTTGGTTGTTGGATTTCAGAAAGGTTATACGTCGAAATGATCTCACCTCCCAACAATCTTGTCTGGTTGATCCTTACTTGATAGATCTTGAAGTACACTTTGAATTAATGATGAATCTAGACTAATAATTAGTCGCAAGAAATATTAGACTAAGACTCAGTGATAATAATACATGGTTACATTGAAGGAAAAGACAGTTGCTGGGAGCGACATGATGTCCAAGTTTCGAGTCGTCACTTTAACAAGTGAGTGGATAGTACGTTTCATGAACATGATTTTAATACAAGTATTGATTAAAATATTAATATATGTTTATGTATGAGATATTTTATATTGCCTGAAATACGTGTTAAGAACGTATCTAATAATATATGATGATTCAGGACTTACAGAATAAAAGATGAATATCGGGTAGTATCTCCTTAACAGTACGGGTGAGATACACACGGAGGGTAGAATTCTAAAATTTTTCTTTTGATCCGTAATCATGGATTAGACATAATCATTCGTACTTAGTCCAAGAGTATGAATTGGGAATAGTCATTTGTCGATAATCCGATAGCATGGATTAGACATAGTCACTCATCCATAGTCTGAGAGTACAGAGTAGGCATAGTGATTTGTCGATAATACGAGAGCATGGATTAGACATAGTCATTTGTCCCTAGTCCGAGAGTACGGAGTGGGCATAGTCATTTGTCATTGATCCGAGAGAATATATTAGACATAGTCCTTCATTCCTTATCTGGGAGTATGGATTAGGTAAAGCCGTTCCTTTTAGATCCAAAGTTATGGATCCTGTCATTATAAGGATCGACGGGGTAGGGTAAACTGCTTATATGAAATTTTATATTGTGAGTTCTAATATATATATATATATATATATATATATATATATATATATATATATATATGTATATATGTGTGTGTGTTTGTGTGTGTGTGTGTTATAAGATTATGGGATTGAAATTCATATGTACTCACCAGGTTTCCCAACCAGGCCCACTCGATTTATTGTATCACACGTAGCGATATTAAAGATGTATTCAACTAAGAGATTCAAGGAGTATTAGGTCAGTAATTTTATTACTGTAACGCTTGTAATATTTCGTTATGCTTATGTTTTTGTATTGACAATGACATCCCAATGTTTTAATATAAATAAATACATTTCTTCGAAATGATTTGATAATATCATTATCATATTTTTGGGAACAAATTCCACAATATTATTCTTCAAAAAGGATACTCTGATTTTTAAATAAGCATAAAGAAATTGGTCTTTTATGGCCGTGAAAATTAGGGATGTCACATCATGGTACCAGGTCTTCCTCATCTCCTCATCTGCCGCGTGCTGGGGTACCAATAAAGCTCTCTATTGGAATTTGGCAATGATATATGCCACGGTCTCAGTCGTCTGTCTCATATCCAGAAACTCCCTAGCTAGTTGTTGTACCTCTATAGCTGGTGCAAACTGCACTGAGAACCGGGTCACAAAATCCGACCAGGTCATGGCCTCAATGGCTGGGGATCCTAATGTATAACAAACTTCCTCCCACCAATCCCAAACTCTCTCCCTCAGACATCCTACAACGAACCTCATCTTCGACCCCTCGTGGCAGAAGCTCGTCATCTGGGCACACTCAATATCTGCTAGCCAACGCCTGGCGGCAATGGGGACCTTCACCCCAAAGAATTATGGTGGCCCCACATCCCTTGAAATCCTTGAAGTAGAGAGTGCGGCCACCCAGACTGGCTAGTGGGCAAATCAGCTTTGAAGATACGAAGGCCATCCTCCATCAGCTGCATGATACCCTCCTTGAATGACCCAAACGTCATCAGGGTCGCATCAAGGATGCCTCTCATAACCTCTAACGCAATGAACTCGCATAACCCCTCATCCATTGGTTTGGTTCCCGTGCATGAACCAGATCTCGATCCTAAACCCCTTACTCCATTACGTGTCACCACCATGCTGAAACATAACCACATACTATAAATACACGAAGAGGTTCAAATGCTCGAGCTTCTTAGATTCATCGTGGTCTTCCTGGTCTCGGGTATAAATCGTGTGCTTCCAGTAGTACGGGACTAATACTACCTTCCACACTTATCTATACCCTCATCAAGGACTACCTCGACTCCTCAGAGTCACTCCTTCCCATATAATACTCTCCTAATACTGTAAGGCATCCTACGCACCAATACATATTCTAGGGACTTCCTGTGGTTCCTTTCCTCACCACTCTCTGCTATCAACTGCATAAGAAACTCCCACTAATACCATCTAACGACCACATGAATACAATTACATACTATTGGTACTAGATAATTCTTTAAATCAAAGGTCCCACACTACAACAATTGGACTCAAACAAGAGTTGCGCAATAGAGTTAAACATGTCCTTCTAAAATTATCCAATATCAATAATATGTAACCAAACGCATTCATCTACTAGTCATTTGGTACTAATAAAATTTCCTAAAAGCACAAAGCACGCAGCATTCTAGCATCAAGCAATTCAAGTCAGAACGTAACCTAAACAGGTTATTCTATCATATAACTGATCTCATACTAGCATACAGATCTATAAGCTCGTTCAATAGGCACATAAAAGGCATCTCTCCTAGCATACTATCATGCAATCTTGATCAGATCCTTAGTCCTAATCTAGCATGTGATTCACACATTATAGCGTAAAACATATAACATGTATGGGTATTTTAGGAAGACTTACTTGAGCTCGGTTGATTGCACGCTTCGCACCCCTTTCTTTTATTAAAGTTCCTTAATTAAAATGTTTCTTTTTATGGAATATCTACCAAATCCTTGATTTGAGTTTAGGAACACCCGAGAGTATGCTCGAATCCCTTAAACCAAGGCTCCAACACCAACTTGTAACATCCCAAAAAATTAAGATAAAATTTTCATTTTTAAAATTCATTCCATTCGTACAATAGTCACATCAAACAATCGAAAGTATAATATAGTAGAGTATTATCAGAGTACAAAATCCCAAAATCATGAGATACGGAAAACATAGGTGGACGCAGTGCGATCAGGTCGTGACCTTCCCTTTCGAGCTGGAAGTACCTGAAACATAAACTGAAAGCCGTAAGCACAAACCTTAGTGAGATCCCCTAAAATACCCCATATCATACATATATAACAGTGAAAAACATACTGGGTCTATTTCACCCCCCTTCGGTATCTTTCAATCGGTATTGGGTCAATTTCACCCCCATTCGGTATCTTTCAACCGATACTAGATCTATTTCACCCCAATCGGTATCTTTCAACCGGCACTGGCTCTATTTCACCCTCTTTGGTATCTTTCAACTGGTATCGGGTTTATTTTACTCCTACGACTACAAATATAATCAAAACAACAAGAGTCACATATACATCAAGATGATATAGGCACTACATGTGATTCTCACGAAGACAATCATACTATAAAAATAATCTAGGGGGCTGGCATTGGTGCCTTCGACCCATGACTAAAGTGAAGGAAACTCACCTCAGACCGAAGCTATCAAATCACACTCGAGCTGCTGACTCGTGAAATCCTCACTCTAAATAACAAGTAATAAAACCCAAATTAGAAATTAGGTGAATAACCCATCCCGAGAGTCCAAACCCTAAATCCTAGATTTAAGGAAAAACAACTACTTAATCCATGTCTTATTGGGCCTAACCCAACAAGGCCCAATACACTTAGTCTGTAACACCCTGTTCCGAAATGATTCCTAATTCGAGGCTGTTGCCCGAAGAACGGTCATCATAAGGATTAGGGCCTTTGAAAAGGTAAGATTTATGCCCATTTGGATGTGGGTAATGTAAATATGTGACCCAATAGATTGGTTTGCACTTTGGAGTCAAAGGTTAAAATGGGAATGTAGTGTTTCAAACTTCTTTTATGAATTATGGATTTTCTTTCAAAGTGCTTTAAGTCAAAATTTATTAGATAGGGTTGTAGAGCTCCCCAATACCTTTCCGTGGATATAAAGAACGTCGGAAACGGAGTTAGAACGAAGAAGTTATGACCATTTGAAGTTTGGGTGGTTTTGGGCCAAGCTGAGTATGTTGGGCATACAAAAAGGTGTACGTTGGGCGTACTATTGGAATCCTAAGTATGCTAGTCGTACCAGGAGTACGCCGGGCATACTCAGTCAGTGCCCAAACCCTATTTTTGTGGATTGAACCCAATTTAAGCTCCTTAACTCCCCCAAACCCACTCCATTCTCAGCCTCCACCCCTCCAACACCCCGTTCAAGAAACCCTAACCTTGGATGAGCCTTTTGATCTAAAAGAAGGTGATTTTTAGTGCTTTGGAGTATTCATGGTGCACCTTGGAGAAGAATGAACTTCTTGTAGAAGTGTTAATTGCATTGGAGCTTGTAGATCTGGACATTGTTCAGCTTGATCTATCTTCAAGAGGTATATAGTTTGAATCTTGATGACGCATTTATTAGATCTAGCTAGTTTTGGATGTTATGAGATTTTGGTCATTTTAGTGCATAAAGCTTAGATCTTGAAAGTTTGTGACCTTGTTATGGATAAAGTTGGAAACTGTATCCATCTAAACATCATTATGACTCAAATTTGAAGGTTGGAGACTTGGACTTAATGGATTAAGTTGAAAAAGATGCACTTTTGGTCCCATTTGATGCATAAAGGCTAGATCTTGGTGGTTTGGACCATTCTAATGGATAAAGTTGGAAACTTTCTCCATTATGGAGCTTTTAGGATCCATAAAAATGTAACCTTGATCAGAGTATCATGATGTCTTAATGGATTAATAAGTTAAGGTTTTAGCTTTTGGACCTTTTCTAGACACGGAAAGTCATAAAAGATGGAAACTTTATGACTTAGAATGATGTGGGACTAGATCTGAGTGTTGGATGAAAGGACATAAGATATTTAGCACTTAATGGAAAAGTGTCATTTAGCCGGGTACGTCGGGCTTACCATTGAGTACGCAACGCATACTCATATGAGGTCCCGATTCTGGTTGGTAAGTATTCCATTCTTATGAGCTGAGTATACTGGGCCTACTCAGCCTGAAGTTTGACTTGTTAACTTTGACTTCCGTTGACTGTTGACTTTTGAGCAAGTTTGAACTTAGGCAAACTAGAGGGTTTTGGCCTATTAACTAAGATTTTATCTGGTTCTGGTATTGATAGCTCGAGAAGACGGCGGGGCAGTAGCTAAGGATTTCTTCAGGGGAGCTTCTGCATTCGAGGTGAGTCTCCTCACCATACCAAGGTGTCGAAGGCACCAAGGCCTACCCATTAAGTGTTTTGTGGTATGTTAGTTGATTATGTGGTATGTGATATGCTATTTGTCTTTGTGATACTTGCATGAAAGACCCCGGGGGAGCCCATGACAATTGGATGGTAGACCATGTGGGGGTGCCAATGACATTCCAGGTAAAGACCATGGGGGTGCCCATGACACTTGGTTATATGACCATGTAGGGGTTCCCATGGCATTCCAAGTAAAGACCATGGGGGTGCCCATGGCACTTGGTTATAAGACTATGTGGGAGTGCCCATGGCATTCCATGTAAGACCATGGCGGTGCCCATGACACATAGGTGTAAGACCCTGATGGGAGCACATGACATCCATATATGTTTATATACATGGTTATGTGATTGATATGGTTTATGTGATTATATGGATTATGTGGGGTATGCTCTGGGGAACTCACTAAGCTTCGTGATTACAGTTTTGTTTATTGTTTCAGGTATCATCAGTTTGAAAAGGAAGGGCCCGACTTGATCGCAGTGCACATACCCGTGTTTTCTATAATATGTGATTTTGGGATGAACTCTAATAAATATTTTTAATTAGAAATGATTTGGAATGTTGAATTAAAGGATATTTGTGTTTTGACTATAATAAAAATGAAAATTTTACCCTTGATTTTTGGGTCGTTACAAGTTGGTATCGTTGCCTTGGTTTTAGGGATTCACACATACTTTCGAGTGTTTCTGAACTCAAACTGAAGATTTGTAAAGTTTCCAAAAGAAAAAAAATATTTTCAAGGAAAGAGTTTTCTAAGACAAGAAAGGGTGTGGTGCATGCAATCGGCCGAGCTCAAGTAAGTTTTCCAAGAATACTCATATATGTTATCTGTTATGACTTGATTTATGAATCTGAGAATCGCATGCTAGTTAGGTCTAGGAGAGATGACTTTATATGTTGTATGAGCTGGTAGAATTGCATGCTAGTGCTGAGTAGTCAGCGATAGATTGACCTGATATGTGATGCTTGCAGCCTTTGGGATATTGGATGCTATGCTGGAATGAGAATGACTATTGGTATTACTAACTACTAAGTGTATGCTTTAAAATTTGTATACAGTTAGGATCTTATAGCCTGAGAATAAATGATTTGGCCTTATTTCCTGTTCCTTGTCTGGTTGTGGTCCTAGGGTAGAGTCTTTTATTCGACAATCTATTAGATCCTGTTTTGCGTATAATTTGCATGCATAAGGCAACAAGCAGTGAGGGTGGATTTGGATAGCATGAGTTGTGGTATGTGTATTGGATGTTCTATGATAGTTTCATGGGTTGGAGAGTTAGTGCATGAATGTTGCTTGCTTTGTGCTTTGTGGAACTCTTAAATGATGAGAGTCAGCTACTAAGTGAATATAACAATATTCAGGAGGTGGATGGTTGGCATTAAGGGGGAGTTCTTTAGCATCTGATGGCAGGGTGAGGTTAGGAATTTAGGAAAGACTAGCATATGCTCCATTGAGTTAGTGGGGCGGTTTGGTAAGGTTGGGAGCCTAGGAGTTGCTTCGGTGGGAATCGTGCTGTTGTTTAGCGGATATTTGGTGCATCAGTGGAGTAGGTGACTTAGAGGATTCGAGGGGATTGCTGAGGAAAGTATGGATAGGTGTGGAAGGTAGTATTGGGCCCGTACTACGGAAAGAACAGGATCCATACTCGAATCAGTGAAAGTCTTGGAGAATCTAAGAAACTTATAGGAATGAGAATTATTGGTTATGGTTGGACTGTGGGAATAGTTGCTTTGCAGGATGAGGATGAGCACGCATGGGGAAGGACCAGGGTTTGGTCCCTGCTCTGGTGGTGACCCAGTTAGTGGAAGGAATGTCGGGGATTTAATTTCGTGTTGGACTAAGGAGATGGAAAGTTTTTTCCGCACTTTTCCCTACTCCTTAGGAGCTAAGGTTCGGTTCACCTTGGATCTCTTGTATCGGGCGGCAAGGATTGATTGTACGATCTATTGCGCTTTTGGGATTAGAGACTATGTCTTAGGAGTAGTTTGTAGCCTGGGTTAGGATAAAGTTTGCTCCAGCTATTGCAGTTCAGCTATTGACGATTAAGCTGGTGAGGGTGTCAGGGTGCCATACCCTGAATGATATGAATCCTAGATTCCGAGGGCGGGAGATCGATTTGTGGTACCTCGGGGAGGATCAGGTCAGGTGCATTTAGTGAAGGGTCTCGGGAAGAGACCCAAGACTTCTGAATAGGTTTGGAGAGGCCAACAGGGTCGGGGTCGGTGTAGCGCGTACGAGAAATGCACAATGGATCTTTCCAATCCAGAAGTATGGGTTGCTACGAGCGTAGCAGGTTGATCATGCCAATAGAGATTGTTCTCTAGGGGAGGTAAGGGAATCCAGTGCTCCAGCAGGTGGTTCAATGGGTGTGTTATCGTTTATGATTCTTTCAGTTGCTATCGATTTCTTCTTGCTTGGAATCTTATAGTATGTTGGGTTCATGTTATCTCTGGGTTGTGATTATGTCATCGTTAGGCTGTATCTTCAGGGAGTATCTTACGTCTTTTGCATGCCGTGAATCATTAGTGGGTTATTGAAGGGTCATTTTTCGTACAGCAAGCTCCAAGTGTTCGATTGCATGTTGGGTGGTAGTCGATATCGGTTCAGGGGCGTTGTGTGGAGGGTTTATGGTCAGGATTCAGCTAACTCTTCTGTATCGTCAGGATCCAGTGGTTTTTCCAATCACGTTTATTGGCTTTTAGGGACGACTAGGGGAGTGGTCCATTGCTGAGGTTTTAGTTGCGCATCATTACTGAGGGTTGTTGGTCTTGGGTATTGTAGCATTTAAAGTATTTGGGAACTTTAGTGTTGTTGGGCTTTGGGAAGTGCTCAACGGATCTTCGAGGTTTGTGCAGTCTTTTGGGATGGTTAGTGATGGAACAATAGCATTGGTAAGCATGGTTGTCATCAGATCGTTAGAGGGTAGGAAGGATTGGGAAACCTTCAATTCTTGTGTGCAATGAGATCTTAGTCGAATCAAAGTAGGGGAGAATCGTTTGGGTATTCAGGAGCAGGAGCAACAACTAGGTTGAGTATTGCATCCCCGTCGGGGAGGAATGCGACCCAAGTGGTTGTTTGGTTTTAGGGTTGGAGTTGGGAGTTCAGTAAAACTTCCCAACATGTGAATCACATCCTTTTGGTGCTTGATAGTAGGATTTGGGGAATCAGGTTTGGGTTCCAGTCATAATTGACTTTAGTTTGGGGGTTCGGTCGAGTGCGTGCTCGACTCTGTGTGTTCGAATTGATAGATTAGGAGTAAGGCTTTGGGTTGCGATTGTGGTGAGGTGAAAGTGCTGTAAGACTACGGGGGAGCCGTATCATTCACTAATAGTTGGTTAGAGTGAAAGTGTTGTGAGACTGTGGGGGAGGCATAGCATTCAATAGTGATTAGCTGGGGCGTGAGTGTTGTAAGACTGTAGAGGAGCCATAGCTTTCACCGGTCCCTAGGCAGCGGTAGACTGATGGAAAATCTATAGTTGCTCTCAGATTTCTTCGGTAAAGGGTATCATGGGAAATAATTGGGATCATCATATTGATTAAGATTTCTTAGAGTGTTCTTCATGATTTTCTGAGCTTGGTAATCATTGGGTTTGGCTAGCTATGGAGCGCTAGTATTGTCGGCATAGAGTATGGGCGGTTCATGCTCTTGACGGAGATGAATCGGAGATTCATAAGGTTTTAAAGGTGGAAAGCACGGCTGAATGGAAGTATTGCAAGGCTGCGATGGGATCATAGCATTTATCAATTTGCAGTAGAACATTTATGTGATGGTCGCAAGCATGAAAGGGGAATTAGTTCGTGCCTTGGGCACGCCGACCAGGGTTGTCGGGGAATTATGCTCTATTTTAGGATCGAGGATCTTCGGAGTCCTTGGGCAAGCTTGGATTATTATGGGAATTTGGGATAGAACTAGTAGAGACCGTTGGGGTCAAGGTTTTGGATCTTGGGTTTCAGGGTTTAGTGGGTGTTCATTGTGTGGCGCAAAGGGGTTTATAGGCTGGGTAGCCTCGTTTTTGGTCTCTTGGGCACCTGGTGGTTGGACCAGGAGTGAGACTGGTAGTCTTAGCAATGGTATGGAACCATTTATGTATCAGTCAAGTGAGGGTTGTGGGGAAACAGAAGTTTTGCTGTGAGATACAAGTGTTGATTGTATATCTCAGGTTATGAGTTGAGTATCGAATTGGTTTTTGGGTAAGATCTCGAGTCGGGTATCACAAGTGTTTTGTGTAGGATTTTGTTGGAATAGTGTCTAAGGCTGTAACTATATTAGGCAAGTATTTGACCCGGTTGTGCATGGTCCTTTTGGGTTGCCTTCACCATAGCAACTTGATAGGATGATTTATTAAGAGAGAGTAAATATTATTAGTATATTATGAGAATAATATAAAGAATAATAATATTTTTATTTGATTAATATAAGTCATAGAATTAATTGGAATTAATTTGGTGACTTAAAGAGATTAATTAAACAAGAGGGTATAAACTGTCAATTGTTTGATAGTTAAACTTTAGACTGTAAATCCATATAGATATGTATTGGACGGATTCTAGAAGCTAGGATAGCTTCAAATCGTCCAATGGGTTATCTAAGGAATGGATTTGGATAGCTTTAAGAGAAGATTATCCAATTAGGGTTTAGGTTGTAACCCTTAAGGAGTCTACAAGTATAAATAGACCCTATGGAATAAGGAATTCGGTACTTCACCTAAAGTAGAGAAGCCCTGGCCGAATTCCTCCCCTCTCCTCTCTCCCAAATCATCCTCCTTGCTATTTGGTGTTTGTAAGCCATTAGAGGAGTGACAATTGTGACTCTAGAAGCTCCAAGACAACAAGATCAACAAGGAATTCAAAGGTATGATTCTAGATCTGTTTTATCATTGTTCTTATTCCTAAATAGTCATTAGAAGTCTTGGATTCAAATCGTGTTTAATTAGAAAGCCTAGATCCAAGCATTAGGGTTTTGCATGCGCACATAGGAAAGTTCTTATGGCTAAAACCCATCAGTGGTATCAGAGACTAGCTTGGTTTTCATTAAATTGTTGCTTAATTGTCTGAAACTAAACTGAAAAATTCGATTTTTGTGTTTCTGAGTCATGGACTCGGTGAGTTCCAAAGTGGACTCGGCGAGTCCCTTTGTGCACTCGACGAGTCCAAGCGTCAGGAATGGCCAGATTCGGGATTTCTTCATGATTATCTTATGGATACTTACCTTAATCACATTAGATCAACCCTAATCCGATTTTTTGATATATATGACTATAATCTAGATCTAATTAAAGATATTTATCAACTAATAAAATATTTAATTTCCTTATATGATAATTAATTAATTATTTTGATTATCTTGGTAATTATCTTAAAAGAAATCTTGAATAAATCAAATATAGATAATTAGGAAATTAATTGTTAATTGAAATTATTTGTTATTTGATCCTCCATGTTTTAAATGTTTAAAACTTGTCCTCAAGTTTTGAAATTTATATTTTGTGATTAAAAGTTTTAATTTAGACAACTTAAATTTCAAACCCTAGATTTTAAAAAGTTTAAAATACAACCCTATACTAATATAATATTACAAGAATAATATATCTATATATATATATATATATATATATATATATATATATATATATATATATATATATATATATATATATATAACTAAAATGCTAGTCTTACCGTTAGTAGGCCTCATTCATGAAGTCGATCTATAAGGTGGGTATAAGGTTGCGGCCTATAAAATGGCGCTTAATGGGTGTACACTCACACCCACCGCATGCTTGATCGGTGGAGGGTCGTTAGCCGAACGGGTAGGATAGGGCAACCTCATCCTCTCGTTAAAAGTATAATAAGTAATACAAAGTAACTACACATTTTTAAAATTTCCCAATCTTAGTTACTTTAGGAAAAGTGAATTGATGCAATCCCATGAAATTACACTTTGCAACCTTGTTAAGAAGTTAGTGGAGCGTGTGTGGTTTACTGGCACATCGAATAGGTGATCGTTACAATGAAAGCACCATGTGAATTTGCATGGTAATTCACAACCGCTTTGTGATCCTCGGTATCCCAGTCACAAACTAGAGGGGCATATCGAGATTTAAACATGCCATTGAATAGTTTCAATAAATCTCATCCGAACTTAGGAATTCTCAATACATTTAGGACTAATAGTTAAGTTTTTGAAATGGAGAATTAGTGAATCGTCATTCACTTACCTTCAATTTATTTGCATGTTGGATCACGGCATCCCTTTCTAATATGTAAATGTTATTGTTGGATCCTAGCCCTAATTTTTCTTATTGGGTGATAATTAGGGATTCATATTCTAATCTATCTTTGTCCTTTTCTTTTTGTAGATGTCGAACGCAAGCAACGCTGCTGCTAGTTCTTTCACGTTGATGAGCCTTTGCCAAAAGGTCACCTTCGATGGAACGAACTTTAGCGAATGGATAAGATACATTCGCACCATTGCTCGCTATGAGGATAAGGAGTATGTCCTCGATGAGAAGCTCGAGAAGATCAACCCTGAAATCGCTGCTCCGGTTGAAATTACCGCTTTTGAAACTCATGAGCGAGATGCAACGAAGGTACATTGCATCATGATAGCCACCATGACCTCCGAATTCCAAAAGTCCTACGAGGACATGTACCCGTACGAGATGCATCAAGACTTATTGGAGAGATACCACCAGAACGCGAGACAAGAGCATTATGAGATTTTCACTAACATGATTTCCGCTAAGATGGGTCATGGAGAATCTCTTACCGTGCACCTGCAAAAGATGCAAAGGTATGTCAACCGCCTTCGCAAGTTAAATGTTGACTTTGGGGAAGACTTGGCGATCGACATGGTGCTTCACTCTTTGCCTCCGATGTACAATCAATTTAGGATGACCTACCACATGAACAAAGAAGAGGTCACCCTAAGCAAACTCCAAGGTCTCTTGAGGGTCGCTGAGAGCAACTTTAAAGACAAATCTGTTGCACTAACTCCCAATCCACCTGCTGCTCCTGTCTTGGCTATTGGTCAAGGAAAGGGAAAGAAGAGGAAGGCTTTGTCCAGGAACTATCGCAAGGTTAAAGCCCGAGATGGTGCCTCTTCTAGTGGGACCAAAGTTGATCCCGCTAAGCCCTGCCCTAACCCGAAGGAGGCAGAGTGCCACCACTGCCACAAGATAGGACATTGGAAGAGAAGCTGCCTAGAGTACCTGCAAGCCATCAAGGAAGGAAAGATCAACCCATCTTTCGCAGGTATATACACAATTAAATCTAACGATTCTAATCATGCTATTTCTTGGGTTCTTGATACCGGTTGTGGTTACCACATTTGTTCTAATGTGCAGGGACTAAGAAGAAGTAGGCATGTGGAGCAAGGAAGGATCAATCTAATCATGGGGAACAGAAGATCATCGCCTATGACCAAGATTGGAGTGTATTCTTTAGTGCTTAAGAATAATTTATGTTTAGATTTGAACAATTGTTGCAATTCGCCAGAAATGGCTAGAAACATCATTTCATTTCATGGTTTATATAGACAAGGTTTTAGATTTTCTTTTAATAATGAGAATGGTTCTATTTTGGCTTATCTAAATGTGTCTTTTACTTTGAAGCTATACCATGTAATGGAATTTATGAAACTGTTATGATTGTTGATAACTTAGGAAATGATGTTTTGAATATAGATTCTTCCACTAGTATGGATAAAGCATCCTTGTGGCATTGTCGTCTTGGACTTGTCAACAAGAAACGCATAGCCCAACTCCAAAAGGATGGAGTGTTGGAGTCATTCGACCTTAGGGAAGATGACACATGCGAGTCTTGTTTACTTGGAAAGATGACTAAATCACCCTTCACGAGTACGTGTGAAAGGGGTAAGGGTCTATTGGACCTAATACATACCGATGTATGTGGACCGTTTAGATCAACCACGAAGGATGGGAACCGCTTCTACGTGACTTTTACCGATGATTATAGTAAATATGGGTATATCTATTTAATCAAGCAAAAGTCAGAAACCTTTGAAAAGTTCAAAGAGTTCAAGAATGAAGTGGAGAATCAATTGGGCAGGAAAATCAAGATGCTTCGATCCGATCGAGGAGGAGAGTACCTAAGTCTTGAATTCCACGATTATCTCAAGGAGTGTGGAATAGTTTCGCAATTGACGCCTCCTAGGACACCGCAGTTGAATGGTGTGGCAGAAATACGTAATCGAACCTTATTGGATATGGTTCGCTCTATGATGAGTCATGCTTCACTACCTATCTCTTTTTGGGGGTATGCCTTAGAGACTGCCGCCCATATCCTTAACCGAGTCCCTACTAAGAAGGTTGCCAAAACACCTCACGAGATGTGGACAGGGAAAGCTCCCTCATTAGCACATATCAAGGTTTGGGGTTGCGAGGCTTTCGTAAGACGAGATACTAACGACAAGCTCGAACCTCGAAGTGAGTGATGTATTTTCATCGGCTACCCGCAAACATCCTTTGGATATCTCTTCTATAGACCGAAGGACAATGTTGTCTTTGTTGCAAGGAGAGGAGTTTTCCGAGAGCGAGAACTCATAGGCCAAGGAGACAGTGGGAGGCAAATCGAACTTGAAGAGATTCAAGAGTCGATAGATGAAGGAACCTCTACCGCTGGCACTCAACCCGAGGAGGAAATTCTGGTTGAACCGATTGACGAGTCCTTACCTCTTAGACGTTCCGATAGAGTTAGAGTTCATCCCCAGTTTTATGGTTTTCATATTACTACCGAAGGGGACACGTATATTAGTGATGGTACACTAATAAATCTTGATGAACCTAATAGCTATAAGGAAGCCATGTCAGGCACGAAGTCTGCGAAATGGAAAGAGGCAATGGATAGCGAGATCCAATCCATGTATGATAACCAAGTTTGGAATTTGGTCGATTATGTGCCCGGACGTAAGACCGTTGGGTGCAAATGGATCTTCAAGAAGAAGACCGATGTGGATGGAAACGTACACACATATAAAGCGCGATTGGTTGCGAAGGGTTTTACTCAAACTCCCGGAGTTGACTATGATGAGACCTTCTCACCAGTTGCGAAGATAAAATCTATTAGAGTGATGCTAGCTATTGCCGCATTTCATGATTATGAGATTTGGCAAATGGATGTCAAGACTGCTTTCCTTAACGGAAAGTTGGCTGAGGATGTTTACATTGCTCAGCCAGAGGGGTTTGTGGATCCGAAGCATCCGAATAGAGTGTGTAAGCTTGAGAAGTCAATTTATGGACTTAAGCAAGCGTCTCGCAGATGGAATCTTTGCGTCGATGAGAAAGTCAAAGAGTTTGGATTTATACGAAGCGAAGATGAATCATGTGTATATGTCAAAGCCAGTGGGAGTATAGTAAGCTTCCTCGTTCTATATGTCGATGACATATTACTCATAGGAAACGACATCCCGACTCTGCAGGAGGTTAAGTCCTGGCTCGGGAAGTGCTTCGCTATGAAGGACCTCGAAGAGGCTTCTTACATTTTGGGAATAAGGATAGTGAGAGAAAAAAGTAAGAGACTAATTGGACTTAGTCAGAATACTTACTTAGAGAAGGTACTAAAACGTTTTAGTATGGAAAACTCGAAGAAGGGAGAATTGCCGATACAAAGTAATGCCAAGTTGAGTAAGACTCAAAGTCTGAGTACCGAAGCTGAGATAGCAGAAATGAGCCGAGTACCATATGCTTCCGCAGTTGCCTCAATCATGTACGCTATGACTTGTACTCGTCCTGATGTAGCCTTCGCTTTTATCATGGTTAGCAGATATCAAGGGAATCCTGGCAGAGCACATTGATTGTGGTGAAGAATATCCTTAAGTACCTTCGGAGGACGAAGGAATGGTTCTTAGTCCTCGGAGGGAGTGATGACTTGAAGGTGCGAGGGTATAGTGACGCCAGTTTTCAGACCGACAGGGACAACTACCGTTCGCAGTCGGGCTGGGTCTTTACCCTGAATGGAGGAGCAGTGACATGTAAGAGTTCCAAGCAGGAAACCGTAGCTGATTCAACGTGTGAATTAGAGTACATTGCAGCAAGCGAAGCGTCGAAGGAGGTAATATGGCTGAAGAACTTCATCGGTGATCTTGGAGTTGTACCTGCCATAAAGGAGCCCATGGAGATTTTCTGTGATAACGAAGGAGCGGTTTCCTTGACCAAGGAACCGAGGGATCATGGTAGATCACGACATATCGACAGAAAATATCACTTTATTAGACATCGTGTAGAAGAAGGACAACTCGTAGTGAAGAGGATATCATCAGAAGATAACCCAGTAGATTCGCTTACGAAGGGACTGAGTAGGGTTAAACACTTGCAGCATGCTAGGAGTATTGGGCTGAAGGATGATATTAGCATAGATTAGATAATATTAGAAACGTGTAATAGATAAATGTAATTAACATTTGATGGTTAAATAAAAGAGTTTTATTTATGAGTAATGTTACTATCTTATGTTAATTGTTTAACTATTGTTTCACTTTGCATGTTTTGACTTCCAGAATAATTGAGTTTATTAGGAATAATCGAATTGTTCAAATTGTCCACAATCGTTCATATGTTAGAAGTAGATATGAATGAAGATTGTCATGAATTGGTGTGTAGATTGTCTAAATGGTGTTAGACATAGCAAAGGGTTGCTGCAACGTTCATGAGTGCTTATGAACTAGTTTTGAGCATTGGAACAAACCCGCGCTTGCTGGAATCACCTTATGGAATATGATATAAAAGGGTGATCGCAAGACGATAATATCATATAGTCTTAAAACCTAGATATATGGTTTGTTATTTGTTAATTGATTGTACATTGATAATGCGAAAACGCATCAGTAACTTGGTGTTATAAAACGCATTGTTGTGTATAGTTGGTTAATGAATAAGTAAATGCATATAAGTCGAAGTTTATCTGTAACTTTTATCTAAAAAGGTAAAAGCGATATCTCGGCCGCTCGATGATTTGATTTGACTTATGTGCCGGGCCCGGTCAGAACTGAATTGATGTGTTCGATTAAGTTCTATGTCAAATAAATCAGAGATCGAGAAACCTAAATGCTTGACTAACCATTCCATAGGATTGTCAGCATGATATCTAACAGAGGACTGTACGATCCCTTATCTAAAGGACAAGATTGATTAGATCAGAGTTTGACAACGTCTTTGAGAGCTACAATTGCAAAACGAATTATACTTGTGCATATAGTTACTAGACTTATCCAAGTGGGAGACTGTTGGAATAGTGTCTAAGGCTGCAACTATATTAGGCAAGTATTTGACCCGGTTGTGCATGGTCCTTTTGGGTTGCCTTCAACATAGCAACTTGATAGGATGATTTATTAAGAGAGAGTAAATATTATTAGTATATTATGAGAATAATATAAATAATAATAATATTGTTATTTGATTAATATAAGTCATAGAATTAATTGGAATTAATTTGGTGACTTAAAGAGATTAATTAAATAAGAGGGTATAAACTGTCAATTGTTTGATAGTTAAACTTTAGACTGTAAATCCATATAGATATGTATTGGACGGATTCTAGAAGCTAGGATAGCTTCAAATCGTCCAAGGGGTTATCTAAGGAATGGATTTGGATAGCTTTAAGAGAAGATTATCCAATTAGGGTTTAGGTTGTAATCCTTAAGGAGTCTACAAGTATAAATAGACCCTATGGCATAAGGAATTCAGTACTTCACCTAAAGGAGAGAAGCCCTGGCCGAATTCCTCCCCTCTCCTCTCTCCCAAATCATCCTCCTTGCTATTTGGTGTTTGTAAGCCATTAGAGGAGTGACAATTGTGACTCTAGAAGCTCCAAGACAACAAGATCAACAAGGAATTCAAAGGTATGATTCTAGATCTGTTTTATCATTGTTCTTATTCCTAAATAGTCATTAGAAGTCTTGGATTCAAAGCATGTTTAATTAGAAAGCCTAGATCCAAGCATTAGGGTTTTGTATGCGCACATAGGAAAGTTCTTATGGCTAAAACCCATCAGATTTTAGTTTCAATGGAATATGAATTGGGCTATCTATATGCCAAGGGCTTTAATCGCAGGGTTCAAGGATAATGAATAAGTTTAGATTTCGATGAAAGATCAAGCCATGGTGTTGTGTCTTGGGATGGTTCTGTCTATGGGAGGAAATGGTAGGTCGTGGGAGACCAGGTATGATAGGAGACCACGGTTGGTAAGGTAGCCTTCTTTTAGCAGTGGATTGAGTGATGAGATGGTTTGGACAATTATTTCCAGATAAGGTTTCTCTCGAGAGTCGCCTGGGGTGACTGTGCATGGGTGTTTTTTTCGACTCAGCAACCGGGCTTAATTCCAGTGTCTCAGACAGTGGACAAACAAGTTGGGACCAGGGAGGTCTCGGCTGCCTTTGGAAAGCAGCTAGGAGGCAGTGTGATGTTTCGAGCAGTATCAGTGTTTTGGGATTCGTATGTGTGGAGTAGCTTGTTGTTAGGGATATGCTAAATCACTTGCAGTTTGGGTTAAACAATCTCAAAGTAGGTGATTTGATCCTGTTGCGTAGCTCTTAGATAAATCTTCTACTCGAAGAATTATTTAAGCCTTTTGTTAACCATTAGTGTCCCGATGCTGTTTATGGTCGGTGACTTTGTTTCCATTGGTCGCATCAAGACAATTAGGCTTGGAAATGTTTTGTTTAGTCTGTTATTCGATAAAGAATTGGCACGGTAATGGTTCAGCGGGGGCGGTATGTCGGAGAGTCAGACCAATGTAGATTTCAGGTCTCGGAAGGGTAGATGTGGTCCTCTGTAAGGGATTAAGGATTAGTTCTCTTTGGGTTTGGAGAGTTATGTTAGGGTTGGTTTCAGTTGCCTTGGGAAGGTTTTGGTATTCACGGGATTGTGGCTGTGTTGCTCAATTTTCATGGTATGTCGTGGATGGTATGAATGATTTTGAGGACGAAATCTAATTTAAGTAGGGGAGAGTTGTAACATCCTGTTCCAAATCAATTCCTAATTAAAGGATGTGGCCTGAAGAACAGTCATCATAAGGATTAGGGCCTTTGAAATGGTAAGATTTAGGCCTATTTTGATGTGGATAATGTAGATATTTGACCAAATAGTTTGGTTTGCGCTTTGGAGTCAAAGGGTAAAATCAGAATGTAGTGTTCAGACTTCTTTTATGAGTTACGGATTTTATTTCGATGTCTTTTAAGTCAAAAGTAATTAGATAGGGTTTTAGAGCTCCTCAATACCTTTATATGGATATAAAGAACGTCGAAAACGAAGTTAGAACGAAGCAGTTATGATTGTTTGAAGTTTGGGTGGTTTTGGGCCAAGTTGAGTACGTTGGGCATACAAAAAGGTGTACGTTAGGCGTACTAATGAAATCATGAGTACGTTGGGGCGTACCACGAGTACGCTGGGCATGCACAATCAGTGCCCAAACCATATTTTCATGGTTTGAGCCCTATTTAAGCTCCTTAACACCTCCAAACCCATTGTATTCTCAGCCTCCACCCCTCCAACACCCCTTTCATGAAACCCTAACCTTGGATGAGCCATTTGAGATAAAAGAAGGTGATTTTGAGTTCTTTGGAGTATGCATGGTGCACCTTGGAGAAGAAGGAACTTCTTGTAGAAGTGTTGGTTGCATTGAAGCTTGTAGATCTGGACTTTTTTCACCTTGATCTATCTTTTAGAGGTATAAAGTTTGAATCCCGATGATGCATTTGTTAGATCTAGCTTGTTTTGGATGTTAAGAGCTTTTGGTAATTTTTGTGCATAAAGTTTAGATCTTGAAAGTTTGTGACCTTGTTATGGATAAAGTTGGAAACTTTATCCATCTAAACATCATTATGACTCAAATTTGAAGGTTAGAGACTTGGAATTAATGGATTAAGTTGAAAAAGATTCACTTTTGGTACCATTAGATGCTTAAAGGCTAGATCTTGGGGTTCAGACCATTCTAATGGATACAGTTCGAAACTTTATCCATTATGGAGCTTTTAGGATCCATAAAAATGTAATATTGATCCTTCTATGCCTTCCATGAGAGTATCTGATGTCTTAATGGATTAATAAGTTAAGGTTTTAGCTTTTGGACCTTTACTAGACATGGAAAGTCATAAAGGTGGAAACTTTATGACTTAGAATGATGTTGTGGGACTAGATCTGAGTGTTGGATGAACGGACTTAAGAGATTAAACACTTAATGGAAAAGTGCCATTTGGTCAGGTATGTCGGGCTTACCTTCGAGTACACTGCACGTACTCGTATAGTTTCCCGATTCTGATTGGTAAGTACGCCATTCGTACGAGCCAAGTACGCAGGGTCTACTCGGCCTGAAGTTTGACTTGTTGACTTTGACTTCCGTTGACTGTTGACTTTTGACCAAGTTTGACCTCGGGCTAAACTTGAGGGTTTTGGCCTATTAACTAAGATTCTATTTGGTTCTGGTATTTATAGTTCGCGAAGCTGGCGGGGCAGCAGCTAAGGATTTCTTCCTGGGAGCTTCTACATTCAAGGTGAGTCTCCTCACCATACCAATGGGTCGAAGGCACTGAGGCCGACCAATTACGTGTTATGTGGTATGCTAGTTGATTATGTGGTACGTGATATGCTAGTTGTCATTGTGATACTTGCATGGAAGACCCCGGGGGGAACCCATGGCACTTGGATGTCATACCATGTGGGGGTGTCAATGGGATTCCAGGTAAAGACCATGGGAGTGTCTATGGCACTTGGTTATAAGACCATGTGGGGGTGCCCATGGCATTCCAAGTAAAGACCATGGGGGTGCCCATGAAACTTGGTTATAAGACCATGTAAGGTCACACATGGCATTCCAAGTAAGACCATGGGCGGTGCCCATGTCACATAGGTGTAAGACCATGGGGGGAACCTACGACATCCTTTTATGTTTATATGCATGGTTATGTGATTGATATGGTTTATGTGATTATGTGGATTATGTGGGGTATGCTCTGGGTACTCACTAAGCTTCGTGCTTATAATTTTGTTTATGGTTTCACTTGTCATTGGTTTGGAAAGGAAGGGCCCGACTTGATCGCAGTGCACACACCCGTGTTTTCTATAATATGTGATTTTGGGATGAACTCTGATAAATGTTTTTAATTAGCAATGATTTGGAATGTTGAATTAAACGATATTTGTGTTTTGACTATAATAAAAATGAAATTTTCACCCCTGATTTCTGGGTTGTTACATAGTTCCAAAGCCCAAAAGATATACCATGTCCAAGATGGGCCAAAGTACCTAAGTCCCAAAAATGGCCTAAAATAAAGCCCAAGTCCCTACTGATGAGTACGCTAAGCGTAACATCCGTACGCCCGTCGCACTCGGCAGCTTTGCATTGAGTGGATCCCAAGCGCGCACACTTATCGTACATATGCGTACGCCCCACATACGCCCCAAATGGCCAAATTCATTTTTGAGGTCTTAATCAGTTAATACCTAACGTCTAACTTCAAATTTAGGATCCTTGAAATGTATTAAGCCATAAAGTTGCAAACTTTATGCTTTTGCATGTCTTGAAAGAGTCAGATCTTGGACTTTATTACACCAACCTTATGAAACCACCTTTAACCCTTGCATGGTTGAACTTAACCCATCAAGACTCCATTTTTATGCTCAATGGACACTAAAAACCCTAGGATCGTTCATTATAACCTTATGGAGTAGTTCATACTCTAAAGAAACACTTTAAGGACTATTTTATGAATAAATAACCCCTAAACTAGAACTAACACACGGAGTCACCAAGGTAGAAGCTTTTTACCTATAAAAAGGTTGAAATGGTGAATAACTTCTGGATCTACAAGCTTCCTATTGTCCAATGCTTCTCCATTAGTCTCCTTCGTCTTCACTAAGCTCCACACACACCCAAAACACACACATAAGCTCAATCTCCTTGTAAAACTGATTAGGGTTTCGAGGTTACCTCAAAAAGGCAAGGGAGGCTGAGTAGGTGAAAGACTTGAGGGGGTTAATGAGCTTAAATAGGGTACAAACCCTAAAAGTTAGGGTTTGCCTCTGGCTTGCGTACGCCCTACGTATGCATGGGTACGCCCAACGTATGTAGGGGACACCCTGCTTCGCGCATGCATCAGAGTACGTTGTGTGTACCTTGTATACGCCCAATGTACTCAAGTCCGGACCATAAATAATCGAATAATTAATGAAAGTTTTACCTGGCGCATTGAGCGTTACAGATTTTTATTAGTTTACTCTAATGTTTGAAAGATACATTTTACTATGATTGGTTTTGGAACAAATTTTTGTGTGGATTTTATGGTTTAAAAAATGAAATTTTTATTGATATTTTTTGGAGCTTACAAGTTGGTATCAAAGCCTTGATTTGAGGGATTCGGGCACACTCTCGGGTGTGTCTGAACTCAAACTGAGGAATTGGTAATCTTTTTGAAAGAAAATAAGTTTTCTAAAAAGATTTTTTTTTACAAAGAATAGGATGTGATGCGTGTAATCATACAAGCTCAAGTAAGTGATTCCCAAAATACCCATACTTGTTGATATGTTATATGTTACTAAATGTTTTGCATGCTAGAAGTTAGCATAATGTTATGTTTAGGGTTGCATGCTAGAATGCCTATTAGCAGAGATGCCTATTAGGAAGGATGCCTCTTGAACTTTTACGACCTATAGAGTTTTACTACTCGAATGATGCTTTCTTTGTGCTTTGTAGGACTCATATTGATGTGAGTTAACAATTCAATGAATACGGTAAGTTACATGATACAAATGGTGTGCTGTTTAGCGGGTTTTGGGAGTATCATTGTAAGAAGGCGGCTTAGACGATTCTGGATGATTCTTGAGGAAAGTATGGATAGGCGTGGAATGTAGTATTGGGCCCGTACTATTGAAAGCAAATGATTTGTACTTGAATCAAGGAAAGTCACAAGGATTCTAAGAAGCCTGTTGAATAAGGAATTCTTCAAGTATGTTTTGATCATTATATCTTGGCATTTCAGTATGGTGGTGATCACTCATAAATAAGGATCTGTTTCAAGTTCAGGCTCAGGCTCAGGCTCTGGTACTTATTTGATTGATGAGAGGATACACGAGTTTGTTACGTCTGAGATCGCTCGTGGTAATTTAGAGGCGACTCAATTGATGTTTGGTACAATAAAGGAAGGAATCATGGAGTTGTTGGATGAGCGATTTGGGGCTTTTTGTGTAGATATTGTGGTTAGTTAGATCGGGGCTCAAACTCCCTCTTTTTAAGAGTTCAAGGCTTGCACAGCCCTAAAGTTCTTCGGGAAGAAGGACCTGATTTACAGTACATGGTGGATTCCTAACATGGAGAATGCTCAACGAACAAGCTTCTATCCTGAGGGATTACAGGTGGGATTTGCATCTTGCCTTATGAGGGATGGAGACCGTGAATGGTGCAAGGAGGTTGGTCACTCATTGAGAGATGAGGCTGTGGCCGCCATGTCTTGGACTAATTTTGTAACGAGATCCCGGACGGAGTATGCACCTATCATTAAGGTACAACAGTTGACGAGGGAGTTTTAGGACCTTCGCCAGACTACAGAGACTGTGGAGTGTATATATATATATATATATATATATATATATATATATATATATATATATATATATATATATATATATATGACAGAGTGGTATGCCTAATCATAAATGCTTATATGATAGAGAGGTATAATCATATATGATTATACATGTTTATATGTATATTTCTAACCATAAATGATTATACATATATGTCTGTTCACAGATTGAATAATATATGATTATGACAGTTGGTGGCAGAAGAGATAGTGGTGGCATAGGTGGCGGTGGTATAAGTGACGGAGGTGACAATGGTAGGGTTGGCTGGTGTCAGAGGTGGTGGTAGTGGTGGTGGTGGTGGTTACAGGGGTGGGGATGGTGACGGAGGGGGAAAGAATGAACGACGCTATATAATCATTTATGATTATAACAAGCATGTCGCGCTGATATGCCGGAGGGTTAGAGCATCAGATGTGAAATATGCGGCTGATGTTGAATCTCAAGATCTCTATTTTTTTAATCTTAACGGAACTTAGTTATATATATATATATATATATATATATATATATATATATATATATATATATATATATATATATATATATATATATACAGTCCAGATCCGGTAGGAACCCAAAAATTGATAGGAACCACGAAGATTATTCTTTACCAATCATTTCGTCAACGGCACAAACGTGAAACTCATTTACTTGGTCGTGACGCATTAGCATTCGCCGCATGTGCATGGAACATAATACGGACTCAAGCGAATAATAATGTGCGACGAACGTTCATGGAACGTCATTTAAATGAAGTTTTCTTTTCTTTTTCATTTATTTAGTTTTTTTCATTTTTTTATTATTATTTTTTTCGTTAAAAAAATCAATTTTTTTTAAATAGATATATGCTCGGCTTTAAATATTTTAATTTTTCTTTTTCGTTTTTTCTATTTTTTTTGTTTTTTTAAACGTTTTTTTTTTTTTTTAATATCTTTACTACATACTTGAAGATAGTAGATTTTTTTTTTTGTTTTAATTTTTTGATTTTTCTTTTTTGCTTTTTCTGATTTTTTAAACTAAATATAGTTTGAGTTTTTTTAATGTTTATAACAATTATCAATTTTTTTAATTACGTCAATCCATGGCGGAATAATGTAAGAATTATTATATATAAGCAAATCAAATGAGTAATTGCAACTATTTATGTATAAGGTAATTACTATTTGTTAAGTCTAATGACGATAATTTTTTTGCGCAACAAGAAAAGGTTTTTATTGAAAATGCTAGTGAATATTAATAGGACGGAAATCGGTAAGATTAATGGGGACGTTCACTTTAAGCACGACAGAGATGAAAGACGCATTGCTGTACAAATTGATAATCGAATGTTCTTTAAAGTGCTTGACAAATAATAATCTTTTGGCGAATGATCTCCAAAATTGATAATCACTGCACCACGAACACTGGATTTCACTTATTTATATGTAAAGGGCACCTACAAGATGTTATTTTTAGCCACATAGATTTTCCTCACTTTGCTGCTATAAATATCATTTCTGATACTAATCGGGCATGTAACCCAGGAAGGAACCGTTGTTATTGAGCTCGTGAATTCTGGAATTCTTCATTTTGGCGTTTAGTCTAACGATGGTAATTATTACTGTAAAAAAATGAATAACAACGCCTAACTATACGGGAATACCAAAAATATCAACGTCAAGAAAACCATACAATGTGCTCACAGAAAAATTCAATTATATATTTCAAAAGATAATGCATGTGTATGTAGGTACAAAGTTTATAATAGCTAGTTAAACTATGTGCTATGTGTATAAATATCATTACAATAATTTATAATTGTATAAGTGGATCAACAACATAATTAATTAAAGGGCCACATTAACTAAGCATTGCATTCTGGTGGAACAACTTTGTATCTAGAAGTATCTTTGCAATAAGAGTAAAACATATGCTTTGTTCGAGCCCAATTTAGACCAACCATTTGTTGTTTCGTTAGCTTTATATATTCGTCTCCTTCAAGTGGATCAAAGCTTGAATGAGCTATGTTTTTTGAGCATGAACCTATAGACGACGAGTTTGTTGTCTGCATCAAACTGCAGCCTTCAATTTCTAGCTCTCCTAATGATGCTACAAATGGTGCATATTTATAGTTAACCGGATATTTTCCTCCATGTGTTGCCCACTCTGAACCATCCCAAATGGTTACATATAACGACATTGGCTTTGAAGGATATACCACAGATGATGCTTGGTTGTGGATTACCTCACGTACTGGTATATTGTCTACTAAATATCTGCATTATAAATTAAGTTTAGTTCATTAATAAATTCTACGTAAAATGTAAATAAACATCGACAAATGAATGTAATTACTAATTGCTGACACAATAAACCCTCATAAAATGATATCATGGGAAAAATTAAAAAACAGATTTTCCAATAAGTATGTAAGATATGACTCTAACTTATAAGGGGTTCACAACCAAATAGTATGAAGGTACGTATGTTACGACAAAATTGTCTATGAATCTTTACAACACATTACCTTCCGACCAAAAATGTGTTCATCTTAACCATGGTTAAACCTTGGGTTAATCGATGATGAACTTATATAATCATGATGCGTACAACAAAATTGTCTATATATGTAACTCAGAACACATTATGTTCCGACCAAAAACTAGCCAAGACTTATTGAACCCTCTTCCGTGAGCGGCTTAACCATGGTTAAACCTTGGGTTAAATGATGATGAAACTTACACTATGTGATGGGTATTCCATAGTATGCTATATTGATGAAAGTCTTGTGTGGGGTCAAACCAAAGGTAAAACTTCTCTTCTCTTCCAAGTTTGACACTTCCATTCCCGTAGATATTTGTTTGAAGAACCCATTCTTTTCTCTTCTCATGCCCAAGCAATTCAAAGTCAATCTCATCATGGTTGTGTGGATACACATCTGAATTAGACATCTAAAAATCGAAAGAAAAAAATAGACATTTAACTAATAGTAGAAAAGAATATATATATTTTTTTATTTCACTAAAAATGAAGACCTCACATAGAAAGCTAGTACTACTCCTGATGTAACTCCCACAGGCAGCCTTATTGCAGCACTAAAGAATCCATGGAAGTATTTTTCTTTAGAAACCAATCCAGAACCTAAACTCAATGTAGGAAAACAATATATTTTATTTACCATCTTATATATAGACTATAGTAAAAAAGTTATAAAAATAATATATTCTGCTCACCATTATAAATGAAAAATCAGTGTTTATCAGATCGGCCTTACCTGAAGTTTTATCTAGGATGATATCAGCATACGATCCATTGCTTTTCATATGAATATTCGGTGCTCCAAAAATAGTTAACATGTTCCCAGCAACAGGTGTTGGGTGGAAATGATCTGTTAAGTGCTCGACATTCGGGGGCTTATAAATGAACCCTCGAGAAAAAACCGGAAGCAGGAAAGAACAATTAAAAAGAACAAGACATGAAAGAAGAAACCTTTGCGGCAAAAATGTCATTTTTTTGGTGTTGAAGAGGATACATTGATTGTAATTGGCAGGGCATGTTTTTGGTTTATATACATGTTTCTTTAGGTTGTTGGGAAATTAAAGTTGAATTTTATTTATTTATTTTTGAATTTGGTACTCCGTACTTGTTTTCATCGTTTAAGATGTTTGATTTTTAATGTTTGTTTATAGATGATAATTTACTTGTGGGTTATGCTTATATTTAAAGATATGCGAAGAAAATACTAAGGCTACGTTTGATATGCATCTTTCCAGGTCCAAACAGATTTTTCTGGCTGAATGGACCGGAAAGACTGTTTGATTTACACTAAAGAAGGAGTCTTTCCCGGTAAGATATGTCTTTCCAAGAAAGCTCTAAAATTATATCTTTTAGGTTGAATGGGCTGGAAACACAATTATATACCAAACACCGCCTCTTTATTTATTTATTGGATTATTAACTTTTTTAAATAACTTTTTCTAAATTTTTTTATTCAATTATTACTTTTTTTCATCATTCAACACAGTCAATCAGATATACAATCAAACAAAATGGTTTCTTTCCCAGTCAAAAAACTTTCCCAGACAGCACTTTACCAGACAACACTTTCCCAGACAGAAACTATCAAACGGGACCTAAGTTGGAAAACTCGATTTGGTAGCATTTAATTTACCTCATGCACGAAGAAAATGAGATTAGACCCTTGAAACTTAAAAGTTAACTAAAATAACTAGAGATGAAAGTTTTGATTTATTTATCTATAATCATGAATTTTATATTAAAATGAGAAAGTATAACCATTTTCTGTAGTTTCACGAACGACGTATCTTTTCGAAATTTACAAATCGTCCATTAAGTTGCAAATCGAAACCATCTTTACTTGGTTCTCCCGGCGAATAAAATGAAGATATTATTTTATTGAGTCTGAGGTCCATGTCCCTCCTTCTCTTCACTTTCTTATTACTTGGGTGGATACAATAGGTTAAATAGATTCAACATAAGGCTTTTGACCCGGTGGTGATTATTTCCTTTTGGACTTTATGGAAATTTCAGAATGCTTCTATATTTGGAACAATTACATCTAGAAAGTCTGATATCTTTGATAACGTTATCGATAAGGCTTTCGGTATATTATCTTTCTAGTTTAGTTGTTATACGTTTATAAGTAAAGCATAATATAAAGCTATCTCATTATAAATATCAAGGTTCCAAATAGGGATGGGCGTTTGGACAAAAAACCTTAACCGAACTGAATTAGGACCGAATAAGCTATTCGGTTCGGTTCTCGGGTATATATTTTAGGCTTATTCAGTGCTGATGATTTTAGTGTAACTAGATATTTTGGTATTTGGAACTAACATGTGAGCTTAGTAGCTTATTATTTGTACTCTACATTATATGTTTGATGAATGTGGAGTGCATGCATATATAATATCGAATTATAAGCCAGTACGACAGAATTGTGGGGGTTAAGGAGTCACGGCCCCTTGCATGGTCCTAGGAGTAGCACCCCTAGCGGGGTCCAAAGGGCAGAGCCCCTGACTAGTTTTGGGGTAGCGCCCCAAAAGGTTTTCGAAAATTTGAATTAGTTTCATTATGGAAAATCTAAATTCTAATATGAGATTATGGTAAGATTGACAAATAATTTTAGTTTTGGAAACCACTGATTAAGCCATTAAATTCATGATTCTCCCAACTAATTTAGAAAGTAAAAATCCTAATTTGAATTAGTTTCATTACGACTCCTATTTTGATCCGTATAGAACTCTTCTCATATCTCTCTCTCTCTCTCTCTCTCTCTCTCTCTCTCTCTCTCTCTCTCTCTCTCTCTTCTCCATTCTCTCTCTTCTACAATAAACTCATAATACGTATGACAATTTGGCTTGTGTTTCTGTGCCTAGATACACAAGTGTCCTTTTGGATTATCCTAGACTAGATTTTCTGTAACCCAGACATATGATGGAAATATCAGTTCGGAAGTGACTTTACACGACCCATAGGGAATCTGGTTCTTCACCATCACCCTAATATTCCCCAATATTTGGTTCTCTACTTATTCGTTCCGGGTTACCCGAACAATGTCTTAATCGGGCCTAAAGAACCGAACCGGAAATTGAAAATGTAATGTCCCAAAAATACTAAGTAATTTTTTTTTTTAAATCAACCATTCATTTCAAAACCATCAAAGTATGTCAATATAGAAAATAGTTATCAGAGTACAATCAAAAATCATAAAATGGAAAACACTGGTGGATGTTGTGCGATCATGTCGGACCCTTACCCTTCGAATCGGAAGTACCTGAAAAACATTTTAAACATAAACCGTAAGCAAAAAAAGCTTAGTGAGTTCCCCCACAATACCACATACCATACATACATTATCATGGGCTACCCCCATGGTCTTGCGTACAAGTGTCATGGGCTACCCCTATGGTCTTTTCCCTGGAATGTCATGGGCTACCCCCAGGGTCTTACAACCAAGTGTCATGGGCTACCCCTAAGGTATTTCCTTGAGATGCCATGGGCTACCCCCATGGTCCAACATTCAAGTGGCATAGGCTACCCACATGGTCTTTCATGCAATTGACATGGGTTACCCCCATGGTCTTTCATACAAATGTCACAGGCTACCCATGGGGTCTTCCATGCGAGTATCATAAAGACAACTATCATCTTACATAGTATAGTGAGAATTCTCACCTCAATCTGATGATAAACAAATCACACACTCGAGTGCTACAAAGGCTCCTCACGTTGTACATATCCAAAACCGACCCTAATTAATAATTAGGGTATTAACCCATAATCAAAGGTTCATTTCATGTTCTCTCTTACTAGGGTAACTGTCCATTTTACCCTTTCCAAGTTGGACCCACCCAAATATGGTCTAAGGCCCAAACTGACCTAAGTATACTTTCTGGAAGTACGACATGCATACTTCATCCTTACACCCTATGTACTGAGTGATCACATAAAAGGATATAGGCCAAACCCGTTACACCCTGCGTACTTAGAGGTTACGCCCTGCATAACCCTCTGTTGCCCAAAACCACGTTTTAAGCTCTTAATGCCTAATGACTAAATGTCCAACTCACAAATATTAATCTTGGGAAGGTCTTAACTTATAAAGTCGACAACTTTAATCTTTTTCATGCTTATTAGAGCCCAAAACCAAACCCTAAGTCCATAATACTCTTTAATAACCTCAAACTCTTGCATGAGCGAGAAATAACAATAAAGACTTCATTTTTATGACACAAGATCCTCAAAAACAACATAAAATGACAAACTTGAGCTCTATAGTAGCTTTTACTCACAAGAACGAAACCATGGGACCAAAAGCATGCAATTCTCAAAGCTAGTCTAGATCTAAGCCATAGAACCATATATATAAGAGCTTTATACCTCCAGAAGCTTGCAAAGGTGATGAAGGCCCTGGATCTTCAAGCTCTAGCCACAACAATCCTCAAGGAAAAACTTCTACTCCTTCACTATGCACCAAGAACACACAAAAGAGGCTCACACAAGTTAATCAAGGATTAGGGTTTCGAAACACCAGTTGCGGAGGATGGAGGTTGAACATGGAGAGGTCTCAATGGACTTAAGGTTCTTAAACAGGGGCTCAACCCTAAAGCTTAGGGTTTGGGGTCTATATGAGTACGCCCTGCTAATCCTCACGTACGCCCAACGTACTCGTTGAAGTCCGCGTTCCATCTTAAATGGCCTACGCCCAATGTACACATCAAGTATGCCATACGTAGGGTCTAATTTTGCAAGAAAATTAATAATTGAGTTGGAATTGAAAAAACCTGGGAACAGGTGTTACAGAAAAGTCATAATTTTTAGGGCAACTTCGAACTGTCATAGTGTCTTCGACATTTGTCCATTTTTCCCGATTTCTTTTCTAGTTCGTAGTTCATAATATAAACTACTATTTACATAGTTTACATGCCTTTTTCGGTTATATATTGAATATGATACGTTAGGCGTGACTTGGCAGCAATGTCAAACCTCAAGCTTTTATGAGATGTGGCGAGCCATTTCGTTTGTAAGGCATGACTTAAGGCGGTAATTTTGTATATATATATATATATATATATATATATATATATATATATATATATATATATATATATATATATATTCTGTTAGTATTCATTTTTATATGTATATATGATTTAAGGCGATATTTTGTTAAAGCGTGACATCAAGTACAATCATTAGAGTCATGATGCATCATGACCATGTCATGACAAGCCTTTTAGAACCTTGAGATTAAATACATTGTTTGTAATTTTTACTTTAAGATTTATATTTTTAATGCTTTTAATTTGAAGCATTTTTTAATGTTTTTTATTAAGATTATAATACTATTTTTATAGATATTTTAAGTTATGTTATTATCAATATAAAACAACTTATTATATTAATTTAAGAGATATCGACTTCATTGACCATACATGTAAATCTAATCTCATATAATAACAATTATTTACAAAATTAACTAGTTTCATGAATCTTAAAAAATCTAATTTTTGACATAAAGATGGTTCGAGAATCAAATTTTGTGAAAGTTAACTATAAATTTTAAGACGGTTCAAAAATAGAGTTATCAAAAAAGCACTCGAATTTTCGAAATCTGGTTTTCTGACGTATTAAAACCTTTAAAATAGGTTTTTTTTTTTATCAAAATTTTCAATACTCACTAAAATTTCTAAGAATATATTTTTTGACATAAAGTTGTTTCAAAAATTACTTTTTAACAAAAAATGAACTCTCTAAAATGTTAATCGAAATTTTTAAACATGTCTAAATTTTTTTGAAAGAGAAATTAAATATCCTCCTACTTTTGTTCCTACAAATCCTCCTACCAAATTAAATGATCACATGTGTCATATTAATGTATTAAAATATCATTAAATGAGCATTAAGTGATACACATGTCAATATTCAATTGCGTAGGAGGATTTGTAGGAACAAATAGTAGGAGGATATTTAATTTCTCTTTTTGAAATTATAATGTTTTTAGTCTACTTAAGTATACATTTTCTATGATATCAATGCACATTTTAAAAATTTTATGTGAGTGAGTGGTCCTCAAAGCTAAGTGATATATATATATATATATATATTAGTTTATAACCGTGGAAACCACGGTTATAAAATTAATTAAACCTTTATAATAAAAAATTTATAATTATTAATCAATTATTTTAAATAATTCATTTTTAATAAATAATTAATTAAGAGATATATCAAAATTTTAAAATTATTATAACTTCAAATTTAACATATAATTAGAAAATATAAATTTGAATTTTGAAATGAATTGCCTAATATATCTACATGGCACATGACATAATATTAATGAGGAGTTGTGTTAGAGTGACACTTGGCAAAAGAAGATTAAAACTATTCATTTATTAGAATAGGGATATATATATATATATATATATATATATATATATATATATATATATATATATATATATATATATATATATATATATATATATATATATATTGTTTTTCAAATTTCTCAAATGAAAGATTATGAAACAAGAGAATTCATTCGTTCATTAGACACAACAATGTATAAATCATGAACAACAATACCAAAATCTTGAATTATAAAAACTCACTCTTAATCCCTCACTACTTTGCAATTCAACTTTTTCGGCCGATTTTTACCTATCATTTGGCCACTAGTTTGAATATGACATAAAAGACTAAAAAACAAGTAAAAATTGACTTAATCTAGGCGGATAGTAAAAAAGATAACAAGAGTACCAATGATTTAGAAATTTGTATGGTTCAACAGCAACTTCAATGAAAGTGTGTCGGGTTGTTATGTTCCAAGATGTAGCTATAAATTCCTAGATTTTCGAAGACATTATTGTTAAAGGAAATCCTTATAAGGTGTACACGTTTGTTTTAGTGGATTCAATATTCATGATCTATTTTTCTTTAATTGGAAATATTATCGATGTTTGCTAAATAAAAGATAATGGTAAAATGGGTTTTTGAATCATACATCGAATCGAAGACAAGTATTAAAGTATATGAATGGGCTTATAATTAAAACATTAAATATATCATTACGATTAAAAACAGACATGGACACATGTAATAAAAAAAATCGAGTAACTTTTTCACATAATAGAAAGGTCAGGTTTTTTTATTTATAAATAGTAATTTATTCATCATAAGCTTGGATTTTGTAAGTTTAATCAAGCAAATGGAAATTGATCCAACATATGTTAAAATCTAAATACTAACTATTTATGTTTTATGGTATTTGATGTTGTCATTTTTTTTTTAAGTTGAGGGTTTAAATTTCATCGTAGATATAGAAAAATTTAAAAAGTAGTTTAGAAATAGGTTAGATTTAATGTTTCAAATATATATATATATATATATATATATATATATATATATATATATATATATATATATATAGGCCTAGTTTATTTTATTCAAAGTAATTATTGTGTTATTGTGTGCATAACTGTGAGCCAATCAATTTTATTTATTTTAAGAAAATGATTAATATATATTATTGAATTAAATGTAATTAAAAAATATCATCTAATTTAATTACAATGGTATTTTAGTCAATTAATATAGATTTAATAAAGGAAAATTGCATATTTTAAGGGATCATAGATTCTATTAATTTTAAAAATCCGAATTTACGAATTATAACTATTTTAATTCGGACATTCTATGTTTATTTATTTAATTATTTACTCAAAAATAAAAATATTCTTGAACAATAAATAATAAAAATATTCTTGAACATACTTCTTGATCTTGGCTTTAAGAACTTCTTGTAGAATAACAAATTTTTAAACAATCAATTAAATAATAAAAACAAAAAATACATTATTTCTTATAGAATACGGGTAACAATTGTTAAGAATTACATTTATTGTTAAAGAATAAAACTAAAAAAACTTTCAAAACGGGAAAGAAAACATCAAAATCTAACAACGACTAATACATTCTAAAAGAATAATGTGTCCGTTTCAATTTTGTGGTCCGTTCTTCAAGCATCAACTTCTGTGATTCCAACAGAATATGAATTCATGATTCCATTCCAACAGAATTGGAATACGTGATTCCATTCCAATAGAATTGGAATCTCACCAATATCATCCATTGAATCATCTACATAAACATACTTGATACATTTTCAGAATTCAACCTTGTCAAGATCCTGCAGTGTCCACATAAATGAAGTGTTAGATCAAAGAGAAAAAAAAAACATAAATTGAAATATGAATCAGACATCTTCAAAAGTTACTAACTGATTAGATCCTTGACTTAAATAATACAATTATATAACTATAAAATATGACAAGTATCATCCCACCTTTCAAAGACTTAACAACAGTTTCTCAATAGAAATTTTTGAAAACTACTTCTTAATAGGCAAGAACACTTCTAACAACTTTAGAGGACACTACTAATCAATCAATAAAGGAAATGAAAGTAATAAAGAAATGAATTTTTAATATGTTGATTACAATAAGTTTAAAGAGTAATTAACCTTTTTACTAACTTTCCTTTGTTATGTTTGTCTGCAGGAAAAATTATTAGATTTCTACCATAGAGCTTACTGAATTCTATGATCAGTGATTATTTGAAAATCCATGACTTATACAATTAGAGTCTTATATGTAGATTCCAAGATCTTTCAAGAATTCCACAAACTTGAAACTTGCTACTTGCTACTTACTACCTGCTAAAGAGCACTGACACATTACAATGTGACCAATCCATCCTAACTATTAGATGATAACAACTACAGGGACATGGGTATACATAACCATATCAAGTCGGTAAGAATCAGCTATACCACTAAACTTATTTCCCACAAAAGAAAAATAAAAGGATATACACACAAAGATAAAGAGGGAGGAGAAGAGTAAGAACAAGAAAGGGTGAAACTATTACTAGAACTTGAACTTGGGTAGCAGTCTGAATAAAGGATTGAATTCATTTGAGATGTTAGTAGGTAGCAGGGGACCATCAGAAGATTCCAGCTCAAGGTCAAAAAGTGGTGACAGAAACCCAATCAACAAGTTCAGTATGTAGATTGCAACCTAATATCCCCCGCTCATATTCAAGAAAAACTTGATTCTAGGAATCTATTGTTAATCCAAATCAAAATTTATAATGGTTGGACGAGGGAGGATCAGTTGTGATTCTTCAAAGTAGTGTGGTTCCTTTTTTGCTTATACCAATTTCAAGGAAGAGGGCAAACAGTGTGTTCCTGTGAGACAAAAGCGAATGGGAAATTGAAGAATTTTAAGGCGAGAAGGTGTTCATGAAACTGAAAGAGACAAAGACATAGGGACTAACCTGAATCAACTTCATGGGTGGCGGTGGGTTGAAGAACGTTGCATTAGATCGTAACCAACAAAGAAACTCGAACTGGACAAAAAATGGATCATCGGAAGACGAATCCAAGCTCACATGAATGACGAACTTCGTGATTCCAGAACATCGTATGTTAATGTCGACAGTGTCACTTCCGTCAACTTCTAATCCATCGGTGATGCCCACCGCCACCGTCATTTACTTCGCCTCCGCCTTCAGTATCGCGTTGTTTCCTCCGAGTCAGAATCGGAACTTGATGCAAACTGGAATAAAGGGGTAATGGCGGCTGGAGGGACAAGGGTGGGGGTGTCGATTTGTTCAATTTAGGGTTTTTAGAATCGGTTTTTAGATAAAGAGGGGAAGAAGATTTAAACTGGAGAGATATCATGATTATAGGGATTATTTTTGGAAGTTATTAAACAAATGACTAAATTACCCTTATTTATTTATTTAATTATTTAATTTTTTATTTAATTTTGATTGGCCTACATTTATGCATACGATAACACAATACTTAGTTTAAACAAATGAACCTATATATATATATATATATATATATATATATATATATATATATATATATATATATATATATATATATATATACTAGGTTAAAACCCGTGAACCCACGGGTGATAATTTTAAACAAAATTAAAAATTTGATTATATAAGAAAGTAATAAATCATTAATTGAGTAAAACAGAAATTAAAAATCGAATTAGTAAAACTACAAGCTTGCTTGTTAACCCAAAATGGCAACACTTTTATCCTATTTAGAAGCAATAATTGAGTAAAACAGAAATTGGAAATCGAATTAGGATAACCCCAGATCAACGATTGCTCTAAATCATTTTTAAAATAATTCCGAAAAAAAATTCATCAACGATCAAACTCATCATGTCATAAGAACAAAGTGAAGAGGTCGAATTCTTATGGAGTATTAGCATGTTGAATATCTGCTTCCACCTGTAAAAATAAAATAAAAGTAATTTAACTTTAGAAATTTGAAAACAATTTTTTTACATAAAAGGGCATTTTTGGAATTTTAACTTTAGAAAACTGAGTATATATATTTTTTACATAATAGGGCATTTTTAGAATTTTAACTTTAGAAAATTGAAAATAAAAAAGTTGGTGTTTCTTTCCAACTAACCTGCCAGATTAGTAGCCAGTTTTGGTATCGTAGATAAATATTAACCATATGTCCTCTTAAGTGGTATCTTCTTTAATTTGTAAAGCACATTCATTAAGCAAGTGAGGCCCTACCACCTAACATCAATCTCTTTGCAGTACATACCCAACATCAAATTACATATGATTATTTATAATTTTAGAAGAAACTTGATATAAATCTATAACTAATTTGAAAACCGTTTTGATTTGAATAGTTGGCCTTGAACAGAAGGGATCTTAGACCTATTTTGAACATAGCTGTAAAAGCTTTTCAACCATTGATAAGGGATCTTAGACCTATTGTGGAAGTGTAATATTGTGAAGGAAAAATAAATTTTATTTGGATGATGGTTAAAAAGTCTAAATCTTAAGAGATAACTTATAACCCCTAAATGTGGTTTTGTTAATAACATGTTAATTAACAATTAGCAAGACACAATATACTCTCGTATTAAAAATCTACTATCTTTATCATAACTAATGCAATGATTTTATAGAAAAATGATCAATACTTTTATTAAAAAAAATAATATTAAGCTATTATTGTATCTAATCATAACACAAAATTAACCATTATTCTAAACCCAAAATAGCATTTCTTTTGCAAATCTTTACATAACCTGTGTTACGAACACGTGAAAGTTGTTCTAGGGATTTAAATCCAAGCCACTAAGTTGAAAAAAGAAAGTGTGAAAAACCAAAATAATGGAATTTGATTAACACTAAACCACATAAAGTTGGTGAATTCTTGCCTTCTGAGAAGCAATTAGCCGTAAAATTGTTTGATGTAGTTGTATGTGCAGGAAAGGCGAGGATTTGGCCAACAATATGAGCATATGGTGAATTGGTGAATCTCTTAGCCTTGAAAGTTGCATCCGTATATCAACTTAAAGTTTGATCATACATGTCTGAGCACGAATGCTAGAGGTACTTCCTCTAAGCATACTGCATATTAACTATGTTTTATAAAATTGGTATATGTTAACTGATATATAGTAAATTGGTCATTATATTAAAAACAAATAGTAAGGATATAGTGATGCATTGATGAAAAATAAAACAATTTCTTTTATAAAATTTGATAATATTGTAAGGATATTAATTATTATCATTTAAAAAATTGAGGAAATTTTATTATTCTTTGTAGTGGCCTGGGGCTTTGTTGTTGGTTTTATGTTGTTTATTGTGAAATTCAAAAGAAAAAAACATGAGGCTATATATATAAAAAAAAAATATCGATATTCAATAATAGTGTATTAAGGTTAAAACTTTTTAAGAAAGCATACCTGAACCAAAATCAAACGTTCCCATTGAACTGGAAATTTCGATAGAAACGATACCTGACTATAGTGGATCCTTAAATGCATCAACTTAAATCATGAAGGTCTCCATAGAAAGCATGCAGATTTTATGAGGTGCCACATACACCTACTTTTAGCTCCAGCTGATATGCAAATAATGTTTCATGTTACAATTACATATGAAAATATGAAATAATTTGTAAGAATAATCATTTGAGTAGATAAACTTACTATTGATGCAATAACGCAACCAAACATCATCAGTCCCGATATAAATGAAAAACCTGTCAAATAGAGCTGCTTCAATGTTTTTGGTGTCTACAGGCATTTTATCGAACATTTTGTGTACATTATGAAAGTTACTATCATATCTCAACAATCCCATCAATGATTTCAGGGTAATTTACTGGTTCATCTCCTTGAATATTCTCATTTTCTGTCAAACAATCAAACAGGTAGAATTGCCATATGTTTTCACGTAGGCTTTGACAAGAGTAACAACAAAATCATCAAAACTTAAGGTGGAGAAAAACCTGAGGAGAATGTGAAAAATATCGTAGGGTATTGTTTTTTGAACCATAACCAAAGAAGATAACTCAACTCTGAAGCACATCAAATCAGTTAGATAGAAATTAAAACAAAGCATTCGACATTTCTAAGGTAGGAGTGGTGAAAAGATATTTAAATACTTGTATGATCATGTGTTGTCAAATCCTTTTGTTACTAACCTTGAAATCAATACCCTTGTCCATCCGTTCTTTCTAAAGCATATCAAGCCTTTAAAATCTTCATTACAAAATCTTCAAAAACGTTACATCATCAACATAGAATTCATATTCAGTAAATAATTTCTTCTTGCCCTCGTTTACACCACCAAAAAAACACATTAAAAATCGCGATGAAATCTAAAGTGAATAAAGTTCAAGGCCTTTACCTGGATAGCGGTCTGTGTGGAGATCAAGAAATAGGGCGAGAGAAACAGGAAGTAACAGGCAGGCCGACAGGGGATATGATGTGAAGTCTACAAAAGGCGGTGAAGAAGAGCCTTGGCATCCCTTGTCCATCTGTTCCTTATTTAACTGCAACCAACAAAAAATGAGTAATCTAATAATAATAATAATAATAATAATAATAATAATAATAATAATAATAATAATAATAATAATAATAATAATAAAAGTGAAGTGAGTATTGACTGACATCTTCTTGATTTTGGCAGAAACGGAGAAGAAGGGAGATGGCGAGAGTGCGACGACTTCATTTGGGTGTAGGGATTCCATAGAGAGCAATATTTCAAACTTCAATTGTAGTGATAATCGGTAGACATCTGCAAGGAGCTCAGGAAGTATCTCCATTAGATAGCGTCTCTGTTACTCTGAGATCGTGATGGAGGAAATCTACCAGTAACGTCACATGTTTACTCGAGGCAACACAACTCCAATATCAAGACGATTGCTATACTTCTTCAACTTCGTCGTCTTCACCTGAATGTTTTGCATCAAATGTTTATAAACCTTAACCTTTTTCAAGATTGAAATTATCAATCAAGAACCAACTAATTCTTTCTTAAGCTCTTTCTCAAAGTCAGAAAAAATGAGATGACAAAGAAGGGAGTTAGGGATTTTGAAATCAAATCCTGAGAGATTCAAGGTATCGAGATTTGGGGCGAAGATTTTGAAGGATTAACATGGAAAGTAACAATTTATGCATAAGATTTGAAATTCAAATTCCAAAAATCAAATCTTCAACCGTGTAATACGTGTGAGGGGTATATTTGGTACTTCACTTTGGCTTAGAAAAGGCTTAGGAGATGCCACATGGCCAAAAATGTAATGTTTTATTATAATAGGGGATATATATATATATATATATATATATATATATATATATATATATATATATATATATATATATATATATATATATATAAAAGAAGGATGTATCAATTTAATGTCTAGATTGTTTCTTTAGAATTAAAGATGTCCACAATTGGATCCAAAAAGCTAACCATGAACAACCTTGTATATTATCACTAACAATTATTTAATGCGTTTTTTAATGCTCACTGTTTTATTCATGCTTACTGAAGAATTTAATAAGTTTTTATGCGTCGATAATTAAATTATATGTATCAATTTTTAAGGGATAATACCATAAAGAAAAACCTTATGTTTAGCCGAAAATGTCGGTTTTACATTATGACGGGTTTTTGGTTCGTTTATGCCGCAAACTTGTCATTTTTCGGTTTTGCTCTTTTTACCTGTAATAGCAGGTTTCCTGGTTATTAAGAAATATTATATTATTTGCGAAAAGCTCTTAACTTTACAAATATTTTGCAAAAAAAAATACTTAAGGTTATAACTATATAAAATATAAATATATATTCAAAATTTGATAAAACAAAATTTTTTTAAAAAATTTAAATATCAAAAGTTTATATCGAACTGAGATAGACGTGAGGCATTGAGGCTCACGACGTGAGATTGACTAATATGAAAACTATTGTCCAGGAATGGTCTCACGACGTGAGACATAGAGGCTCACAACGTGAGAACTGATCCAACCTAAGCCCATGATCTTTTAGGGTTTCCTTCGTATTTAAAACCCCTAACCCATTTTAGGGTTCATTATCAGCGTCCAAACCCTCTTTCACCTCAGAAAATCCTAGTCTTCAACAAGAAGAAGAAGAAGAAGAAGAAGAAGAAGAAGAAGAAGAATGTGATCTTTTGAAGAGGCTTACAAGGAATCATCATCATCACCTTACAGTGTTTCTAGACCTTTGTAAGTGTCAAAGCTTCCTCCTTTATTTTTAGTTGTGGATAGATCTAAGTTTTGTCCCACTTTCCTCATTGGTTGAACAAGTTTGAATTAATGGAAACCATAAAGTTGGCAACTTTATAGGTTATAAGTTTGAGATTAGGTGTCTAAGCCAATATTTAAATTAGTATAATCATGAATTATTAGCAAAGTCCTTTCGGGTTACCCTCAAACCTAGTAATTGCCTGAAATGTTTTTTGGAGAGAGAGACTAGTTTATTAATTTATTATATGATTAATAAATTAATTAGAAATCAAAATAAATTATTTATTAATATATTATGAGAATAATATATTAATTAGAAATAGTATTGTTTAATTAAGAATTAATCATAAATAAATTGGAATTAATTTTGAGATTAATTGGATTAATTAAAAGTGGAATGACTAAAGGTGACAATGTTCAAAAAGTTGAACATTGACCAATTCTAGAACCTGGGGATGAAATTCAAGATGGTTTCTAGAGGTATTTTTGGGCTTTAACGAAACTTCAAATGCCTTAGGGGGGGAGCAATGGGAAAGGGTTATCTAAAAGGAAATGTGCCTTATCCTTGGCCTCCCTATCACCTATAAAACCCCCCCTTGGGTTATGATTTTAAAAATTCACCTCATTCCAAAGAGAATCAAAAATTCTCTTCCTCCTCTTCTCTCCCCTTTAGCCTCCAATTTGCTAGGGTTTGGGCGTGAGTCGCTAAAGGCACGAGACTTCTAGTGCTTGCTTTCTGAAGACCAATAAAGGAAGGATTACAGGTTTATTTGCAATAATAAAGTAAGGTATGTATTTTCTAATAACCCATTAGTGATTTTCGAAAATAGCAATGTGCTTCTAGGATTCTTGATATTCAATAGTTTTTTTTCGCAAATCATAGCGAGATCATATTAGGGTGCATGTGAACTTAGGGTTTATGTTTTTCCACCTAAAATAAATTTTTTTTGTAACATATAAAACCCATCAGTGGTATCAGAGCCATTGTTCTCATTGATCTTGCACACAGTTGAATAGATCAAAATTAGGGTTTATAGAAACTAAAGCCTAAGGATGTATTTTCGAAAATATCATAGGGTTCTGGAAACCCTAGCCTCCACCCTATATTTTCAAAATCTACAAGGTTTTTAGAAACTCTAGCCCCTTACCTAATTTTCGAAATTTAAGGATTCATTCTACGGTTTGTCTTGTTTCCTTATTTGTTATTTTAAGAGCCTTAAAAGTTGAACAATTATAACCTAGTAAACCCTAGCCTTTTTTTCGAAAAAAAATAGAAGGCTTTGGATAAGGATTAAATTGAATTAATTTATTAATATTTTAATTGTAAATAATTATTTGATCCATATTGATTTAATTAAATTAATTAATTGTTTAATTAAAAGATAAAGATTAAATAAAAATTGGTTTATTTTTAAGTTAAATTAATTTGATATTAGTTTCGAAAATTTAAACTTAAACCTAGTATTTTAGAAAAGTTTTAGAATGCAGCTTATATGTATACTATTAAACCTTTAATATATTATATGTATAAGAAAAGTCAGTCAAATCGTCAGTACGCCTCATTCACGAAACCATGTTATAAAGAGGGTATAAGGAAGCGGCCTATAAAATGATCGTTGAATGAGTGTCTATTCTCACCCACCGTTCTCCTGTGTAGCGGAGGGTCGTTAACCGAACAGATTTGATAGGACATAATATCATTAATAAGTATAATGATATAAAGTAACTAAACTATTTTTAAAATCACACTCTTAGTTACTTTAGGAAAAATGTGAAAGTATGCTAATCCTTGAAAACGCACATCATCCTTTATACTCCCTCCGTCCCAAAATTATAGTACATATTTCCTTTTTGGTTTGTCCCAAACTAATAGTCTACTTTTAAAAATAAATAACATTTTTACCAAAATACCCCCTCATATTATTTAACCAACTAAGCATTTAATGAAACATTAAATGCAAAGTAAGGACAAAACTATCATTTTATTGTATAAAGTTAATGGTAATTAATGTTTCCTTAATCTGTGTGTTTTTTGTCTGTGGACAATAATTCTGGGACAGAGGGAGTACGTCGTTAGTGCAACGTGTGTGGTTAATCGACACACTAATAAGGAATATAAAGAGATATGATAGGCATCTTGAGAATTATCATTGTTGATGGAGCGTGTGTGGTTAACTGACACATCAATATGAGATAATAAATGACATTGAGGTTTCCAAGCGGGTTTGCATGGTTATTCACATCTCGTTTGTGATCATCGGCATCCCATTCACAAAGGTGAGAGCATAATCTGAGATTAAACATGTCATTGATAAGGTTCAATGAATCTGAAAGGCTCTAGAAGTTTCATAAGATTGGAATTGGCAAAAGCCTTACCTAACTAAAATAGATTCGAATTTGATTACGACATCCCTCTTCAAATTTCGAATCGAAAATATTGATCATGGCCTTAATTTAAATTTATGGGTTACTAATTAAAGATTAAAATCAACTAAGTTGAATTCTCTTTTTCTATTATTTTACAATGTCTTATGAAGATAGAAATGGTCTTCCTTATTCTTATAGTAATAGTTTTCCTTAATCTATTAGAGATGGTCTTCCAATTTCAAGTCAGTGTGAAATTGTTTTCCCTTCCTTAGGAAATGATGGAACTAGACATCATCTTTCTTCCATGTAATACCCTGTTTATTTAATAGTTAAATAAATAAATTAATGAACAAATGGTAGCCCTAAAATAAATAATTATATATCAAAGGATGGTCTCGAAGAGCTAATTGTCACAAGTTTAGAAGATGGAGGTTAAAAGTGTAAAATCTGGATTTAATTTATAAGTATTTTGAAAGGTAGGGACTAAATGGTAATTTGTGGGACTTCATTTGAAGAGATTATGAGGATAAGGGGTTGTATGGTAAATATGAGATTAAAGTGAAAAGATTTTATGGGTCAGGGGCTAAAGCGTAAGTTTTGGGCTTGATTTGAGAAGAATTCTAGAGGGCAGGGTTGAAAAGGTAATTTATGGATTTATTTTGAAAGAGAATATGAAGAGGGGGACTGATTGTGGCATTATGGAAATATGCTTATGGGCGTCGGGTATATAGGGAACAAACCCTAACCCTATGCCTCTTATGTTGCAGCCGCTATGGTGGGGATCCTCCAGCCACCACCTCTCTTTTTCATTTTTTTTTTCGATCAGTCGAGTCGCCAAGCGCCACCGTCATCATGACTGCAAGGCATCGAAGTCATGAACTGCCACTGCCAGAGACTGACGAGTTGAATGCGTTCGCCGCCGCTGTGGTTGCTACTGCTGCTGGATTACGCGTCCATCGTCGGACACCACGACTTTCTTGCCAGAGAAACGAACTAGGTAGGAGCCCCTGTTGTTGGTCGAAGTCCGCTGCCACCACTCTTCTTCTTCTGTTCTTCTGTTTGATGTCGCCTACTGCCAAACGCCGTGACCATCGCTGCGGTAGCAAGTTCCTCTATCTCCGGACGTTATTATGTTGCGACTTGTGTCCTTCCCCGGTCATTGGTGCCGCCGTTGTGGTTGCTTGTATTGCTGCTACCGCCTTCGTGAGTCTCAGCCATTTTCCGTTCGAATGCCACATGCCACCTCAAGGGGGTGGCCGAGATTGGTGCGTTGTTAGCGATGGATATGCATATTTTGGTGTATGATGTTTATTTTCTGATAGATTGTTGTATGTGGTGTTTGTTGGCCGGAAAAGCAAGAAAAGGCCACCACCACCACCGTGAGGTGGTAGCTGCCACCGTGTACCACTACTGACCACCACAAGGGTGGTTCTGGGTGTGTTTTGCTTTAGTATAGCGTGTGTATTATTTCGCGAGTTCATTGTAATTGTAAAAATTGGAATAATGAAATGGAACTCAAACCACCACTGTAGGGTGGTGGCTGCCGCCTCCTACCGCCATGTTGGGTGGCGGTGTGCTTAGTTGTGTTGTGATTCAGTTGGGATGTTTGGACAAGGGACTAAAACCCTAATGGGCCCAATAAAGCCCTAATTGACATTAAAGCCCAAATATGTGTCTAATGGGCTTAGTGAACCCTAATGGATCTAAAGACTTAGCTATTGGGCCTAATGGACTAATGTGGGTTGGAAACCTTAATTAGGGTTTGGAAAACCCTAATAGCATAAAACCCTAATTGTTGAGAATTAATCGGATGGGACACACACACGGGACTTATTAATAACTTGGAATATTAAATAATAATCATTGGCGGAAATTAATCTAAGCAATATTGGACTTAATGGATTAAGTCCTTAATGGGTTAAGTAGGAAACTTAACCCTAATCATCATTTTATGTGAAACCCTAATTTCACTTGGGTTTATTGTTGGGCCTTTCTATTAGGATATTAAATGGGCTATCCAAGATCAAGCAAATGGTCTAGAGTAATTTAATGGGCCTAGGGTAAGGCCCATGTAAGGGGCTTGGGCCCAATTTGGAAAATTTGGCCATAGTTTGGGCCTTAATGATTATATGATGTTGGGCCTTAGATTGAGGCCATGTATAGGCCTAGGCCCAATTTTAAAAATTGGGCCATGTGTTGGGCTTTGATTCCTAATTGAATTTGGGCCTATGGTTTGGGCCTTGGGCTTGAATAAGCCAAGCTAGGGGTAATGTAGTAATTACCCAAAGAATGTACTTATGGTTATGTATTGGGACCTAATTATGAATTGGGTGTTATTTTGGTGTTGACAATTCGGGAATCTGTTAGAGGTAATTGGTTTTGTGACCCAGCTTTATGGTGGGAACCACATGCTATCAGAAGTTAAGTAATCAGTTGAGGGATGTGGTCTTGTTGCAAGGAATTCGGCACCTGCGGGTTTTAGGGCTTTACGAGGATTGGTCGTGGCTACCCTGGGAAGGCTAGGGCGTGACCAGATTGGTGACCATGCTACTAGAGTGGTTGGGCGAGTAAGGAATGGTAAGGAATCATTTCGAGGATGAAATTTAATTTAAGTGGGGGAGAGTTGTAATACCCTGTTTATTTGTTAGTTAAATAAATAAATTAATGAACAAATGGTAGCCCTAAAATAAATAATTATATATCAAAGGATGGTCTCGAAGAGCTAATTGTCACATGTTTAAAAGATGGAGGTTAAAAGTGTAAAATCTAGATTTAATTTATAAGTATTAAGAACGGTAGGGACTAAATGGTAATTTGTGGGACTTCATTTGAAGAGATTATGAGGATAAGGGGTTGTTTGGTAAATATGAGATTAAAATGAAAAGATTTTATGGGTCAGGGGCTAAAGCGTAAGTTTTGGGCTTGATTTGAGAAGAATTCTAGAGGGCAGGGTTGAAAAGGTAATTTATGGATTTATTTTGAAAGAGAATATGAAGAGAGGGACTGATTGTGGCATTATGGAAATATGCTTATGGGCGCCGGGTATATAGGGAACAAACCCTAACCCTATGCCTCTTTTGTTGTAGCCGCTATGATGGGGATCCTCCAGCCGCCACCTCTCTTCTTCATTTTTTTCCGATCAGTCGAGTCGCCAAGCGCCACCGCCATCGTGACTGCAGGGCATCGAAGTCATGAACCGCCACTGCCAGAGACCAACGAGCTGAATGCGTTCGCCGCCGATGTGGTTTTTGCTACTGGATTATGCGTCCATCGTCAGACACCACGACTTTCTTGCCGGAGAAACGAACTAGGGAGGAGCCCCTGCAGTTGGTCAAAGTCTGCTGCCACCGCTCTTCTTCTTCTCTTCTTTTGTTTGATGCCACCTGCTGCCAAACTCCGTGACCATCGCTGCGGTAGCAAGTTCCTCTGTCGTCGGACGTTATTCTGTTTCGGCTTGCGTCCTTCCCCGGTCATTGGCGTCGCCGTTGTGGTGGCTTGTATCGCTGCTACCGCCTTTGTCAGTCTCAGTAGTTTTCCGTTCGACTGCCTCACGCCACCTCAAGGGGGTGGTTGAGATTGGTGCGTTGTTAGCAATGGATATGCATATTTTGGTGTATGAGCATGTTTATTTTCTGATAGATTGTTGTATGTGGTGTTTGTTGGCTGGAAAAGCAAGAAAAGGCCACCACCACCACCGTGAGGTGGTAGCTGCCACCATGTACCACCACTGACCACCATAAGGGTGGTTGTGGGTGTGTGTTGTTTTAGTATAGCGTGTGTGTTATTTTGTGAGTTCATTGTAATTGTAAAAATTGGAATAATGAAATGGAACTCAAACCACCACCGTAGGGTGGTGGCTGCCGCCTCCTACCGCCATGTCGGGTGGCGGTGTGCTTAGTTGTGTTGTGATTCAGTTGGGATGTTTGGACAAGGGTCTAAAACCCTAATGGGCCTTGTAAGCCCTAATGGGCCCAATAAATCCCAAATTGACATTAAAGCCTAAGCATGTGTCTAATGGGGTTAGTGAACCCTAATGGATCTAATGACCTAGCTATTGGGCCTAATGGACGAATGTGGGTTGGAAACCTTAATTAGGGTTTGGAAAACCCTAATTGTTGAGAATTAATCGGATGGGACACACACACGGGACTTATTAATAACTTGGAATATTATATAATAATCATTGGCGGAAATTAATCTAAGCAATATTGGACTTAATGGATTAAGTCCTTAATGGGTTAACTAGCAAACTTAACCTTAATCATCATTTTATGTGAAACCCTAATTTCACTTGGGTTTATTGTTGGGCCTTTCTATTGGGCCTTGATGATTGGGTTATTAAATGGGCTATCCAAGATCAAGCAAATGGTCTAGAGTAATTTAATGTGCCTAGGGTAAGGCCCATGTAAGGGGCTTGGACCCAATTTGGAAAATTGGGCCATATATGGGCCATAGTTTGGGCCTTAATGATTATATGATGTTGGGCCTTAGATTAAGACCATGTATATGCCTAGGCCCAATTTGGAAAATTGGGCCATGTGTTGGGCTTTGATTCCTAATTGACTTTGGGACTATGGATTGGGCCTTGGGCTTGAATAAGCCAAGCTAGGGGTAATGTAGTAATTACCCAAAGAATGTACTTTGGGACCCAATTATTAATTGGGTGTTATTTTGGTGTTGAAAGTTCGGGAATCTGTCAGCCAGCACTTGGGGTCGAGTCTGTGGGACTTCAGCAAGTGTGGGATTGTGTCTTCAAGACTTCAACAGTGTGAGGTGAGTTACCTTCCAGTAGCGGTGGGTCTACGGCCACAATGCCGGCTCACCAGTAGGAGTTGTATGTTAGATGATGGTCTTTGTGATATCATTTAGGTTTTCTACTACCTGATATGTTATATGCTAGTATGATATGTTATATGTGATAGCAGTAGAGTTCAGTTGTTAGGACCGAAGGGTAGGTCAGACACCCCAGATATGTCTGACAGTATGTGATGATATGTTTATATGATGGCATGATATGTTATATGTGATAGTGGTAGTAGGAGGGGAATAGTCCCCAAGTTCGGTTGTTAGGACTGAAGGGTAGTTCGGACACCCCATATATGTCTGATAGTACGTTTATGTTATGATATATGTGATAGTAGCAGTAGGGGGTGGAATAGTCCCCGAGGGTCGGTTGTTAGGACCGACGGGTAGGTCAGCACCCCAGAATGGCTTGACACGGGTAGGTCAGCACCCTAGAATGGCTTGACATGGGTAGGTCAGCACCACAGAATGGCTTGACACGGGTAGGTCGGCACCCCAGAATGGCCATACCAGGTAGGTCGACATTCCAAAATGGTCGTACCGAGTAGGTCGGACACCCTAGAATTTCCCGACAGTATGTATGCTTTGTGATTGTATCGTATGTGGTATGATGGGGGAACTAACTAAGCTTCGTGCTTACGGTTTTCAGTTTTGGTTTCAGGTACTTCGTGTTTAAAGGAAAGGAGCCGGCTTGATCGTAGCGCATCACACTATGTTTTCCGCACATGAGATCTTTGGGGATTACACTATGATATGGTTTTATGATAATATGTTTTGATTACTGACACTTTGGTTTGACACGAGATATTACTATGAATGTTTTTATACTGATGGTTTTATGTAATAACTTATTTAAAAATGAAAGTTTTGGCCTTGAATTTTGGGATGTTACATTCCACCTCCTCCTCCTATGACTCTCCCAACGTCACATTTTCCTCAAAGTTGAAAGACACGAGACTACTTAATCCCTATCGGCATGTAGACATCGAGATATAAACTTTTTGTGTGCGTTTATTCTGAAAAGAAATCGTACATTGACAAGTTGGATATAATGGTTGTCGATTTCCTAATGAAGCAAGCCATTGATTTGGTTCTTCTTTCGCTTCCAAAGTTATATAAAAGTTCATTGAGAACTTTTGTATGAGAAATAGCAACGTGACCCTAATTGATCTGACCCAAAGGTTGATTGTTGTTGAAGCATAAATTCTTAAGAGCACATCTAAAGTAGAGATGTTCTATATATCTAACCCAAGGTTTCCATGGACATTGACAATGGTAACAATAGTGGTCTAGAAAAGATTTATATTCCCAATGGAATGGGTTCAATCCAAGATCAAAATGTTTGATCATATGCTAAAGAGAAATGACTAGTTCCGGGATCGTTCCATACTTCCATGTGTTGACCCCAAAGAGTCCATTTGTTTTTACTACTAATTTAAGGGACCTTAGAAACAAAGCTGCGCAAAATACCTAAAAGATCTTAGATATAGTAAATTCAAGTCGTGCGACTCTACTTTAGAAATATCATTTATCTGACTCCATTGTTTTATAGGTTCTTATTCATAGACTCTTAACACACTATGTAATGATCACATTTTGATAGTATTAAAGGAGCTAATAGAAAGATGGAAGCTTGAGCAAGGTGAGCTAAATCTGATCGTGGGAAATGGACTTTGACACATGGTTCGATGATCATAATTTGGAGCTACTACTAAGGAGTTAGGATAATTTAATAGATTGTTATTATTCTTAGGAGATGTCTAGAAACACAACTTTTCATTTTATGCGTTTTAAGGACAAGTTATGATTTTTCGTTTATTTTCAATAAAAGAAAATTTTTGGTTTATCTGGTTACCTTATTTTTATATTTCCTTGCAAAGGAATTTATAAAAGTGTTGGTTATGTTTCAAATATTAAAAATATTAAAAATACTTATTGTGGGTTTGATGCTTATGATATCGTTTGTGGTATTGTCATAATCGACCAAGTAAAAAGAAATATCATCATTAACTGGACAAATATATGGTGTTGTACAAGTCGTATTGTATAGTGTATGAGAATCTTGTTCACTGGAAAATTATGACTAATTCATCGATTACATGTTTATGTGAATCAAGTGAAGGACTAATGGATCTAGTACATATTGTTATGGCCTATTCAGATCCACCTCAAAGGAAAATAACTATATTCATCATGATTTACTAATCTTTCAGTAAATATGGTTGTGTTTATAAGATTAAGCATAATTCTGATACTTTAAAAAGATTCAAAGAGTAGCAGAACGAATAACAAGAATTAATTAATAGATTGCTATCACTCTTAGGAGATGTCCAGAAACATATCTTTTCATTTTATGCTTTGTAAGGACAAGTTCCAATTTTCGTTTATTTTCAATAAAAGTGAAATTTTTGTTTATCTGGTTACCTTATTTTATATTTCCTTGCAAAGGCATTTATAAAGTGTTGGTTACATTTCTATTATTAGTAATATTAGTTGTGGATTTGACTCTTATGATATCTCTTGTGGTATTGTCAGAATTGACCAAGTAAAAAGAAATCTCATCACCAACTGGACAGATACTTGGTGTTGTACTAGTCGTATTGTATAGTATATGAGAATCTTATCCATTGGAAAATTATGATTAATTCATTGATCACATGTTTATGTGAGTCAAGTGAAGGACTAATGGATTTAGTACATGTTAATATGGACTATTCAAGTCCACCAAAAAGGACAATAACTCTATTCGTCATGATGTACTTATGTTTCAGTGAATATGGTTGTGTTTATAAGATTAAGCATAACTCTGATACTTTAAAAGATTCAAAGAGTAGCAGAACGAATAAAAAGAAGCAATTAGGTAGAAAGATAAAAGGTTCTCTAATCCAAGAAGAAATGATAATGCTTTAGTATCATGTTTTATGATCATCTTAGTGATTGTGGATTTATATCACAACCGATCCTCGAAGAACATCTTAGTACAATTGTATGACGAAGAAAAATAATCAGATTTTGTTGACAGATACTTTAATCAAGATATGAGCCATACTTCATTCCAAATCAAGTTGTAGAGCCAGGCTTTGATAACTATAAATCATATCTTGAAACTCATTTCAAACTAAGAAGGTTGAAAACACCTCAAAATATGTGGAGTAAAAATATTTTTCTTACTCTAGCACAAATAGAATTGGAATTGTGATGTTTTTCGTTAATCGAGAAACAAAAGATAAACTGAGACCTATTCTGTGAAGTCTTTTCTTTTCGGGAATCCACACGAACTTTTAAATATTTGTTTTAGCTTGTTAATGAATGATCCTTGAGAGAATACTCATATGTCAAGAAGTCAGTGAGAGTTGTATTGATCTTGAGAGTTTCAAGATTCAATCGACAATAAACCTTTTAGTTATCACTAGCACGCGACCTAAGGTTGATAACCTATCGTGTTCAGTTGGCACATTCTTATTTCAATGCACTTCTAGTTGAGTTGGCAATGCTTATGAGTTCTATGTTTTCATTAAACAGCAAAAGCAGAAAGTACATTGTTCAGTGAATGTACATTGATCAATATGGGTGAGCTTCTAACAACATGGAAGACTTGGTAGGCCCTTGAGCTACTAGAGCGCAAGAAATTTAGAATTGCAAAGTTCAGTCCATGTAGGAAAGATAAATTTGAATTTTTTTTGTCCTAAACCTTATGATTGTAGGTTACAGATGATAGATTCACATGGATAGGAACGTGTGCACCTTGAAATCTATGTAGTAAAGATTCGCTCTAATTCATAAATGATTATAAGTAATCACTTTTGCTAGTAGATTTTAATGATTTGATAAAGATCAATATGGATATTGGCTATTGCATTCTCAAATTCATAATATGATTACGACATTCCTCTTCATATTTCGAATTGTGAGAAATGGCAAGCAAATGTTTGAACTTTCATGACATATATCTACAAGTTCTGAAAGGGTTTAAACTCACACACATACTATCCAATAAAGGCGTATAAGCTTAAGAAGTCTAGTTTAAGACCTATTAAAGCATCGTGTAACGTAAATTTATACTTTAGTTAGAAAGTCAAGAGTATAGATTTCTTGAATTCCAATGGATTTATGGGTACATGTCAGAGTTATTAGAAGCATAACTGTTATGCTAGTACTGAAGGTTGACAACAATGTTTGTATGGAACAAAGTTCTCAATTTGTAAACTTCAAGGTTTGGAATAGTTTCGGTATGATAAACTTAAGGGAGAGGGCACTCATACTTTGTTTCGAATCTAAAGGATTAGATTGTATAGTTTAATAGAACTTAATCATAGACATATGTGAATATCATGTTGAAATGGTTCAACATAGGAAATTCCATATATGAAAATATTATAGCAAGAGATTAAACAGATATCACATATAATGAATCGAGTCACATATGATTCGGATATAGGATCGATTACATATGTAGTAATATTCACTTATTCTGGTTTTTCACAATGCTTTGAGCTTTAAGAGGAAAAGGATTATAATTTTTATGTGATTAGAGTTGTTAAACAACTATCAATAACATTTTAAGGTTTACTGAAGATTGGTTTCTTGTGGACAGTTGGAAGTATGGTATTAATTTTCACAAACCTTAGTGACATGATTCTGGATTAAGATGATTTTTTATCAGAATTGATGGTCATATGGGAATATGGAAATGTTTCCATAATGCGAGTTGATTATTAAATCTACATGTGAGTTGGAAACTTTAATTATCATGAAATTGTTTCTAGTAACAAAGTTCCAATGGAACATTCTTTAATATCATTGGCTCAGTCTCTATGGCTTTGAAGGCTCAACATCACAGAAGGTCAATCTATGTAAGGTTGGAATTCTAATACATTTTAGATAGTGACAAGAATTTGGAATTGTGAAATGAGCATTATTGGAATAGTAACCAGTTGATCTATTCACAAAGGAAGGACCATAGAGAGGCATAGTATGCATGTTCATAACATAGCATAACCGATGTTATTTAATTCAAGTGGTCAGTTGATTACTCAAAACGTTATACAATGAAAAAAGTCGTAATTATTATGGTGATTAAATAATAGAGATTTATTTATTTCAATAGGTTTGAGACCATATTTAATTAGTTTAATATTATGTTTCACTTTGTATGTTGTACTTCCTGAATGATTTGACTATTTAAAATCCCACAGTCGCTCATACTTTTGGAAGTAAGTAGTGAATTAAGGTTGTTATGAATTGGATTGTAAATTGTCTAGGGAGTTTAGACATAGCAATTGTGTTGCTACAATATTCAGGAGTACTTAGAAAATGGGGATTTTGAGTATTGCATAAACCCATGCTCAGAGAATTACTTTGTGGATTTTATCACGAGTAATTCAGAGATGATAATATCTTATATTCTTGAAATGGATATATATGAGTTGTAAATTACAAATCAGTTGTGCATTGGTATTGCGAAACGCATTAGTAATGCGATGTTATAAAACATAGTGTCATGTATAATTTGGTGAGTAAAAAGATACAAGCATATGTGTCGAAATTTATTCATTCCTTTATCCCTAACAGGAAAAGCAATATCTTTGGGCCCCTTGATCACTTGATTTCGACATCTGAAGTGCTTGTCGGAGCCCAGACTAAATTGATGTGTTCAATTAGGAGTCTGAATTCAATCATCATAAATCGGGAAATCGAAAAACATAATTTTGGACAATGAGACAGATTTCAATCCATGTCTCATATACATATGATATCTAGAAGAACGGAGGAATATTTGATCACTTATCTAAAGGAAAAAAATCTGATTAGAACAGAGTTTGGCAGTTTGTTTGGAAAGCACCCTTTGTTGTTTAGTTTAGAAGTTATACCAATAATTTAGTTTTAGACTTATCCAAGTGGGAGAATTTTGGATTAGGTATCTAAGCCAATAACTAAATTAGTATAATCTTGAATTATTAGCAAAGTCCTTTTGGGTTTCCCTTAAACCTAGTAATTGTCTAGAATGCTTTTTGGAGAGATAGACTGATTTATTAATTTATTATATGATTAATAAATCAATTATAAATAGAAATAAATGATTTATTAATGTATTATGAGAATAATATATTTGTTATAAATAGTATTGTTTAATTAAGAATTAATAAGAAATTAATTTGATTAATTTTTGGATTAATTGGATTAATTAAAAGTGAAATGACTAAAGGTAACAATGTTTAAAAGTTGAACATTGACCAACTCTATAACCTCATTAACAGGAGGGACAAAATCCTAGATGGCTATAGGGATTCTAGATGGTTTCTAGAGGTATTTTTCAACTCTAAGAAAGTTTGGAATGCCTTATGGGGGAATCAATGGGAAAGGGTTATCTAAAAGGAAACCCGCCTTATCCTTAGCCTCCCCATCACCTATATAAAGCACCTTGAGTTATGATTTTCAAATATCACCTCATTCCAAAGAGAAAATTAGGAAATTCCCTTCCTCCTCTTCTCTCCTCTTTAGCGTCTAATTTGCTAGGGTTTGGGTGTGAGCCATTAAAGGCACGAGAATTCTGGTGCTTGCTTTCTGATGAACAATAAAGGAAGGATTACTAGTTTATTTTCAATAATAAACTAAGGTATGTATTTCCTAATAACCCTTTAGTTATTTTCTAAAATAGCAATGTACTTATAGGGTTCTTGATATTGGATAGTTGTTTACAAATCATAGTGAGATCATAGATCTTTTAGGGTGCATGTGAACTTTGGATTTATGTTTTTCCACCAAAAATAGATTTTTCGTAACATATAAAACCCATCAATAAGCACCTTAAGAGTGTCATGAAGTTCAGATCTAGTGAATGGTTGGGTTTTGAAACCTTGCATGAAAGTTGGATGACCTTTTCTTCAATTAGTGACCCAAATGAGATCTAGACATGTATTGGACATATATTGTCACACCTCCAAACGGTAACAACGGAAATGTTCGGAGACGGAGGACGTCATGTACAGTATCACAACAATTGAATAATAGTAATCAAAGTAACAACAACCATTGCATTGATAATATAGTGTTTACATTGAGTTTGTAACACTGTTTGTATAACACCAAAATGTATAGCAAATACTATAGACAAGACACCATGAATGATCCGTCTTCTCAAAAACCTATAGTGTACCTGACTACTTGTTCCCTGAGAATACAAGTGATTTTGAAAGTGTATCAACATTTAAGCTGGTGAGTTCATAAGTATGTTTTTGTGATGGAAAGCTTGTCATTGTTCTTTAAAAAATGTTAGTATGTTCTTCCATAAAATCCAATATTTTCTATAGTAAATGAAATGTAGTCTTAGGCCTTAAAACCAAAATGTATGTTTGTTACTGTACTCTATAATAGTATATTATGTTTCAGTTGTGGTCAGATGGGTCATTACAGTAGGGATTGCCCTCGTGGATTGGTTCCGAAGTGTTTTCGCTACAACCAGGTGGGCCACAAGATGGATGACTATCTGAGGTTGATGGGGGAGTAGTGAGTGCAGCTGCTCTAGTTACCTTGAGGATTACTGACGTTCGTTAGGGCATGACGGAAGCCCTAACATTGAGGAGTCGAGCTTTGCAGTTTCAGTCAAGGGAGGCCAGAGTTTCATCAGATGCCATCGCAGGTATTGCTATCTTTTATTTTCCTCGTGCCTTGTTATTCATATATATACATGCTTTTGAATCATGTATTTGTATGTGTAAGGTATTATCTTCGGTTTAGTTTCTCTGTAATTGCATGGTTAATATTATCAAGGGTGGTTATATGCCGTTTTGCATGACGAGAGTTATGAGTGGGGCACATCTTGTTGAGACGGATTTAGATTGTCAGGTAGTTGTTATGGTCCATTAGTGGAGGTGATTTTAGGGTACCACTTGAAAGATCAGTAATCAAATTAGTGTGATTAGTTCAGCAACGAAGTCAGAGTTCCAAAGTGTTTGGGTCGCTCTGTAGGGATGGCAGTTGTTCATGGAAGGACTCTTGGGTCCAATCATTACCGTTACTAGGAAAGGAGCGGTAGTAAGTGAATGATGATGTCGGTCGCATGGATTTGTTCCGACATTAGAGTTGTCAAAGAAATTTATAAATTTTACTGGTTGAAGATGTTTAGAATGCATGAATCCTTCGATATGTGGGATGTTGGAATGTTCAGGGTTCATTATTCATTGTTTTCGGTAAGGTTGTCATGGTGTAGCTAAATCCAAGTGGGGGAGAATCGTTTTGATTTTCGGGGATAGAATCGGGTGCGGAACCAAGAAGAGTTCCACATCCTAGTCGAGAGGAAAGTCGGTTCAAGTGGCAGTATTGATCGAGGTTGCTAAAGGTTAGGGATTCAGAAACTTTCAGCGACATGTTGGGTTATCATAGTAATGCATAGCAGATTTATGGTTGGACCCAGGTTTAGGGTTGTGTTATATCCTCTCTGCCTATTCTTGTTTGATGAAGGCTTTAGGGTCTGAAGCATGACCCGAACACCTGAGTGGGATACAGTCAATGTGGTTTTGACCAGTGTTTGATCATGGGTTTGCATGGTAGATGGAGAAAAAGACTATGAGTCGGGCTGATGGCTGATAAGGGAGTGTTGTAAGACTGTGGGGGTATCCGTAGCATACACAAGGATGATAGGCGGTCGAGGAAGTGTTGTAAGTCTACGATGTAGTCGGAGCATTCACCAGAATGAGGTAGGCCATGGTAGGAGGGGTCGTTGGGCTGAAAGAGGATCAACGCATGCCTAGGTTAAGGTGGACAGTATTGTCGGTGGATTTCTCTTTGTTTTGGTATGAGGATCATTGGATTTGAGGCGAGGTTAGGCCTGTACAACACTCAATTGGTGAGACCCGTGGGCAAGTCTTGTTTGATTGTGCAGAATCGGTGAGACCCGTGGGTGAGGCTCGTATGATTATGATATAGTGGGTGAGACCCGATGGAAATTGGATTGAGCAAGGTATTGGATCACATTTAGAGTGGGATGACTTTGTGGTGAGTGGTTGGTATTTGTGTAATGATTAATTTAAGGTAGAACTTGTCATCTAGACTTTTAGTTAGTGCCTTGAGGCGAGACTAGGTGTGAGATTGTCGGTCTCCACGTTTGATTGGGGACTTTATATCTCAATTTAGTGGGAGGTCACCATGGATGCAGGAGATCTCGGATAGATTGAATTTGCAAATTTTTGGTTATCATGATGTGAGTTTTTAGATTGGTCTGGCACTTAGGGGTGAGACTAGACCTGGCAAAACATGACACGACATGAAAACCCGACACAAACTCGACACAAAATTAGCGGGTTAGGGTTAGAGACTTTCAACTCGAAGATGACTCAAATATGACCCATTTAATCATATATTATTTATTATAAATTTCATTTTTTTATAAATGTATTATATGTTATAGACTTATAGTGGGCAAACTCGAGAATTAGAAGTAATATTCAAATTTTCAAAGTTACTTAATTATTTTTATAAATATATTATATGTTATAAATTTCTTATTTTTAAAAATATGTTATATGTTATAGACTTTTAGTCATCCTCACCACCTATCCCTTTACTCTCCAATTTTAACTATTTTCATTTTTCTTGCTAAACTTACTATAAATTTTGTCATTCCATTTCATAATTCAAGTGTTTCACTTTTTCCTTTCTGCCTCCACAACTCCTCCTTTCTAACCTATAAAATATTTCAACCCGACATGACACAACATATTTACAAGGTCTAAACCTTAACCCGAAACTCGACACGAAAATAAACGGGTTGACACGGCATGACACAATAATTAAACGGGTCGGGTTAGGTTCAAATCCTTTCAACTCGTTTAATGTCGTGACACGACACGAACCCGACACGACACGAAACATTTTCCAGGTCTAGGTCAGACTTCTGTTGGGAATCACCCTTGATCTCAAATAGAAGGATTCAACAGTGATGAATGGTTAGGGTTTTGTTTTCCAGTGGTATCAACAAGATAATTCAGGTTTGGAAGGGGGTTTTGTTTGGATGGGTTGTGAAGTAGATTCATATTTGGTTTTGTTTCAAAATGGTTTTGTATGTTGGGAAGTCAGACAAGGTAGTCGATTTCGGGATTTTAGGCAGAGTAGTGTTGGTTGTTCTTCAGTGATTAAAGTTAATAGAACAAGGATCCGTTCATCATCGGGGTGTGTGAGTCCTGATAAAACTGGGTTCGATTATAGTTTTGGAAGGCTGTTGTATGTATGAGTCAACTTCTCAGTCCGTATCGGGGTTGTAAGAGTATCGTCCATGTTGTCTGGCGTATCTGGAAGGTAGTAAGGAGTGATTTCGAGGACGAAATCTAAATTAAGTGAGAGGGAGTTTTAACACCCGTTTCCTAGATGAATCAAATTAGGGTTTCAAGGAATCAAAAGGTTGGATTTTGGAAGGAAAGGAGCCTCACCACGTGATATGGGCTAATATGAAAACTTTTGTTCGGGACTGGTCTCACGACGTGATACATAGAGGTTCACGACATGAGAAATGATGCAACCCAAACCCATGATCTTTTAGAGTTTCCTTCGTATTTAAGAACCCCTAAACCTATTTTAGGGTTCATTATCAGCCTCCAAACCCTCTTTCACCTTAGAAAATCCTAGTCTTCATCCTTTGTTTAATTCTTGGCCATTTGGAGCAATTCTTGGTTTGCAAGGAATCATCATCATCATCACCTTACATTGTTTCTGGAGCTTTGCAAGTGTCAAAGCTTCCTCCTTTATTGTTATTTGTGGCTAGATATAAGTTTTGTCCCACTTTCCTCCTTGGTTGAGCAAGTTTGAATGAATGGAAACCATAATGTTGGAAACTTTATGTGTTATAAGGGCTTAAGAGTGTCATGAAGTTCAGATCTAGTGAATGGTTGGGTTTAAAACCTTGTATGAAAGTTGGATGACCTTTTCTTCAATTAGTGACCCAAATGAGATCTAGACATGTATTGGACATATATGTCTTAAAAGCATCGCCTTTCAACTGTATTATGGAGTTATAAGACCTTTTGGAAAGTTAGAGTGATAGACTTAATGGATTAAGGACTTAAATGTTGGATTTTTTTTCTTCAGATTGTGCTCATGAAGTAAGACTAAAGATCTCCTGACGTGATGATTGAATGATCCCGTTTATGTTAAGCTCCTTAGGGCTCACGACGTAAGAGAAGGATGCTCACGTCATGTGGTCAGCTCCAATGACTTTTCATGTCTGAGTTGGCTGAGTTGAGTCGAGATGAGTTGGAATCGGACCGAGTGATCTCTCACGACATGACCAAGGTCTGGTCATTACGTGAGGCTGAATAGTTGACATTATGGGGTGTTGACTTTGACCGTTGACTTTGGCCTTAGGTTGACTTTTGGTCAACTTCACTTTTTAGAAGGTAGACTTAAGGTTTACCTTGTGTGTCTTGGCAGGATGTGTCGAGCACCCATCTTTTGGCAGGAGAGCAGTTAGTTGTGGTCGTCTTTGTGATTCAGGTGAGTCTCCTCACTATGCCCCTAAGTCGAAAGCACTAATGGCGGCCCACTAGGATCTTCTATATGCTAGCTATCTTGGTGACTCTTGCATGGTATGTTGGGCTAGACCCATTATATGACGGGCTAGGTAATGTAGGATGGTAGCTGTCTTTGTGACTCTTGCTTTGTATGTTGGGCTAGACTCATTGGTTAGGAAGTGAGGCCTATTATTATGGTTTGGGCCCAGTATAAGGGCTAGACCCAATGATATGTATGGTATGTGGTGTTTTGGGGAAACCCACTAAACTTTGTGCTTATAGTTTTATGGTTATGGTTTCAGGTACTACCGGTTCGAAAAGGAATGACCAGACTTGATCGTAGTGCATCCACCCATATTTTCGCAACTTTATGAATTTGGGATTGTACTCTAATAACTATCTTTACTTTGATATATTTTTAAATGATTGAAAACGATAAATGGTGTTTATGGTTGAATTAAAAATGAAATTTCTTACCTTATAATTTTTGGGACATTACAGTTTATGTTTGTGTTTCAAAAATAATAACTTATACAACTATATTTGTTTTTACGAAAAAAAGATATATTATTATTTATGTTGGGTCGTGTTTTGTATGTTGCGTCTATTGGGCTCGTCAGTTAGTCCGTTTTTGTATCTCCAGCATGGGCCTGTCCATCCGTGAGTCTAGTAGGGTTTACTATAAATATAGGTGCTTGCATGAATCTTAGGTTAACGATAGTAACGATAGAACAGATTGATCAGAACATTCTTCAGAAGTTTATTATCGTTCTTGTAACCCTAAATCCTCTACAGCGGAAGTTCTTAGTCGAGCTCTGCTGAGGATTGTTTCATTTAATCATTCGACACATTGTGATCCATACTTGTCTTATTTGTTGTTTTGTGTTCATCATAATACCTGTTACAAAGATCTAATCGATCTTCAAGTTTGATTTATAACTTATCAATTGGTATCAGAGCAGGAGGCTGTGTAATTCATACACATCATTTCTGTGAAAAAGGTTGCGATTAGGGTTATTCCGCATTAATTAATATTTATTGAGCCGTCATCCCATAATTGACGTAACTCAACATTTATTTGTGTTGCCCTAATTTAATATATTACAAGTCTGATCTTTTAAACAGGTTATTCGATCAAGCATGGATGAGTCACAATCTAATCCCATTAACATCTCAAACAGCATTGGATCAACGAAAAAGATTCCCATCCTTTACACCCAGGATTACGAAGTCTGGGCACATCACTTTGAAGATTATGTCATCAGATCTGAGGACAATGGATATCTCATCTGGGAAGCAATCGTATTTGGACCATTCTCTCCTTCAGCAACTTCAAGAATTATTAAAACTCAGAAAGAGTATAATGATCTATTGAAAGATGTTAAAGATATTGCTCAAGACGAAAAGGATAAATTTCAGTGCAATATTAAAGCATTGAGACTTATCAGATTCGCTCTTCAATCTGATACTTTTAGGCTAGTGAGTTCGTGCAGCACTGCTAAAGAAATATGGGATAGGCTGCGAGAGTTATATTCCGCAGACGAAGATCTCGAGCATTCCATTCAAACCTTGCTTTTGTCCGAGTTTGGTGAATTCAAGCAGAGTCTCGAAGAAACTATAACTCAAACGTTCGATCGCTACAATCATCTTCTTAGCAAGATGATTAAACATGATATTGAAAGGAAGTTGATTGAACAAAAGGTTACGTTTTTAAACGGTCTTAGATCTGAGTGGAGAGTGGTTGTGTCCACTGTTAAAGCGCATGAGCTATTCAAATCTTACTCTTTGGCGAAACTGGTAGGGATTTTGAAATCCCAAGAAAAGATTGTATTACAGGAGAAAAATGTGGTTTCAAGCTTGGGATCATTGGCCCTTCTGTCCAAAAGCAAAGCTGTGATGGAAGATGAAGACCTTAACCTAGAGGATTATGACCTTACCTCTGAAGATTATGCAATGATGGTGTCAAACCCAAAGAGGTTCATCAAGAAAAGGTTCCCTACCAACAAGAACCGAAACTGGCAGGGAAGTCATAGTTCCGAAAAGGTCAGGGAAGAACCGAAGGCAGAAGAACCAAAGAAGGAACCGAAAGCTGAAGGAGATTCAGGTGTTAGCTACTATTATTGTGGAGGAAAGAACCACTATGCCAAAGATTGTGTCCTCAAGAAAATGGCAGAAAAGGATGAGGAGAAAGATGAAGAAGCTATGTTGATGAAAAAGCTGGAAGAGATCAAGAAAAAGAAAGTTGTCACTAACCCTTCAATGAATGCTTTAATTGTGCAGGGTTCAGTAGCAGATGATGAGTTCGGTGGCGTGGAGGTCTGGTCAACCGATTCTGAGGATGATGAAGTAAGGAAGCCATCTCATGGAAAGGCTTATGTGGCAAAAGATGAGGGAAGCATTGGAAAGTGTTTAATGGTGTCAGATGTATCTCAGATGAGAGGATACAACACAGATGGTGGGAATGAAGACACAAAGGAGCGAGAGGATTTGTGCTTCACAACAAAACCTCTCAACGTGCAGTTTAACGAACTTGATGAATTAATCAAGAAGGTACAATCCATTTTTGTTTCATTCAAAGTCCTACAAAGTTCATATGAAAAAGAACTAAAAAATGTTAATTCAAGAATCTCTCATCTAGACAGCAGTCTAACTCAAACACGGGTCACCAATTCTAACCTAACTGACCAAATAAGCTGGGTGTCTTCAAAGAGTGAGGAACGGAGGATGTGGATCGAGCTGAAGGAGTCGGAGTTAATCGAATCCAAGGACGAGAACATTTATTTACAAAGAGACAATTTAAAACTTTTAAAACAGAGAAATGTCTTTTGTTTAATTGCTAAGCGTCTTTACACTAATATCACTCAACTTCATTTGAACTGTGAAATAAGGCAGAAAATTCATCGCATGATTTTGCCCTTCCTTGAGTTTAAGGAGGATGAAATTGACGCTGAAGCATATAATTGTGAAAGTGTAGTCTCGTCTGAGGATGTTAATCCGACATATATGTATGGTCTAGACAAAATCAAATCTTTCATAAAGTCCAAGGACCATAAGGACATGCTAAAAACTCTTTTGGATGAAAATGATAAACTAAAACTAAGAACCGAAACCATACAGAAGTTTGACTCATTGAATGCCAACTTGAGCTTAGAAAATAAAATTGATGTTGAAAATGCATCTGAGCTTAATGAGGATGATGATATGAGTGAAATTTCTGTAGAGGACATAGTTGACTGTTCCGAGTTTGTCAAGAGCGAACCCAAAAACCACAAAAATCTTATTTCAGAAAATTCTGTGGAGTTTGCTCGTCTGTCCCAACAAAAGTCCCCGATCCTTGAAGAAAAGGCTGTTGTATACCAAAAGGTAAGGACAACTCCAAATCAGGTATATAAGGTCACAGGTGTAACCGAACATCAGACAGCCGAACTCACAGCTATTGTAAACGAAGATAATGTTGATGGTTGCGATGAGTTCTTCTGGTCCGCTCCTATCGACATTGCTGACGAAACAGTTGGTCTGTCAGAAAGGACATCATGGAAAACCAAAGGCAGATATGTGCCAGAGCCTTTGAACAAACCTGATAGCTTCAACGTGCCAAGTACTAGTGGTACAAAAGATGTTCCTGAAGAAAAAGGAGTTCCTGCAAAAGAAGTCACTCCATCAACCGATACATCATCAGTACAAAGTGAACCAGCTGACAGAAAACAAAAACAAAAAGCGAATATCCATTGTCAGCCGAAGCAGGTGAAAAACCAAAAACAGCAAAGGAATCAGAGATACAAGAAGAATCTCTCTGAAAGAAAACAGTTTTGGCAATCTCAAAACGCCCATTTCTCTTATCATGACAGAAATTTAAAGTCAGAGAAAAGTATTGTTAGATCGCAAGAGAGTAATAACAACCGAAGAGAGAGGTTCGGTTCTGAAGGTCATAACAACCGAAAGGATATGTTCGGTTCTAAAAAATATGATAACCGAAAGCATAAGTTCGGTTCCGAGAGCAAAAGAGACCAAAGTTCTAGGTTCGGTCCCACTAATGATCAAAAACAAAAGGGTCACTTAGAATCTCAAGCCAAGAAATCCTCTCAGTCTAAATTCTCTCAGTCTAAATTCGCACTCAAAAACCTAAATCTTCAATATATCAGAAAGGAAAATCGAAGGTTTCATCAGTCGAAACAAATCAAACTCATCCCAAAGTCCAAATTCCTAAACCAGAATCCAAACCGAAAGCAACGAATCCCAATAAAATTAAGGTTTTCACCATCAAAAAGAAAGATAAAACAACGTTAATAAAAAGAACATATCTTGTTGACATCTCTCTTACTATTCCTGTTCCTGTGAAAGGCTCACGTGGACCCAAGAAACTTTGGGTTCCTAAATCTGCTTAATTTTTGCAGGTTATCAGTGACGAGCAGTTTGACGAAGAATGGTATATTGACAGTGGCTGCTCACGTCACATGACAGGAAGGAAGGAAGAGCTGAGGGAATTTCGGTCTCTTTCAAATGGTGGAAATGTCAAATTCGGGAACAACTCATTCGGCACAATAAAAGGCTATGGAATGATAACAAATGGTGATTTTACGATTAGAAAGGTGGCATACGTTGAAGGACTACAGCACAACCTCATCAGTGTATCTCAGCTTGTTGGAGGTACCGGTCTCAAGGTCTCATTCGATGATGAGGGTTTGGAAATAATTGAGAAGAAAACAAAAAGAGTTATTCTCAAATCGGAGCGTAAAGGCGAAATGTTTCCCCTGAACCTCAAACCCATCAAAGGGAATCCAGCTATCTGCCTGTTATCCAAAGCACAATCTGACGAAAGCTGGCTGTGGCACCGAAGGCTCTCTCATCTCAACTTTAAGGACATCAACAAACTTGTCACAGCAGGTCATGTTCGAGGTCTTCCATTGCTCAAGTACGATCGAGAACATTTGTGTGCTGCATGTGAAATGGGGAAGCAGAGTCGTCAAAGTCACCCACTAATTATAAACACTAAAGTTGTTGAACCATTAGAGTTAATTCACATTGATTTGTGTGGTCCATCATCTATCGAAAGCATCGGCGGTAGCAAGTACATTCTTGTCATTGTTGATGACTTCTCGCGTTTTACATGGGTGTTCTTTCTGAAGCATAAATCTGAAGCGACTCTCAAGCTAAAGGTGTTCATCAAGCAGGTTGAGGTGCAGCTGAAGAAAGTCGTTCGCAACATCAGGAGCAACAATGGTCTGGAGTTCAAAAATAAAGAACTCGAAGAATTCTAGGCCGACAAAGGAACCAGTCACAACTTCTCAACTCCCTACACCCCTCAACAAAACGGAATTGTCGAAAGAAGAAACCGATCTTTGTGCGAGGCGGCCCAAACCATGCTAAGTTTTGCTTCTTTACCTTTATATTTTTGGGCTGATGCTATTGCTGCAGCATGTTTTACGCAGAACAGGTCATATCTCAATAAGCGATTCACTCTCACTCCTTATGAGATCATCAACAACAGGAAGCCAAATGTCAAATTTTTCCATGTGTTCGGATCACGGTGCTTCATCTTCAACTCAAAAGAACACCGTAACAAGTTCGATGTCAAAGCCGACGAAGGGATATTTCTGGGCTATTTTCTCACTTCTAAAGCGTACAGGGTATTAAACAAGCGCTCGAGGAAAATAGAAGAGACGTATTATGTGACTTTTGACGATAGCTATGTCAAAAAGCTAAAAGCCAACGAAAACACAGTAGGAGAAATCTTTCCTCAAACAGGCCAAGTCATAGCCTCGATCGCAAATCTATTTGAGAAGTTTGTCGAGCTATTTGATGAACCAGAAAAGGCTACTCTCTCGGAAGTCAGTGCAGCAGACAATAAAGTAGATCATTTGAAGCAACTCATTGAAGATGCTGCCAAGCAAATGAATGAAGGAAGATCAAGTTCCAATGAACCTCTACAGCACAATGCTTCAATCGAGGGGGAGGATCCATCTTCTTCATTACAGACGAGTTCACATGTTGAGGGGGAGGACAGTTCTCAAGCTACTCCCGAACGCTCAACAGTACCCGAAGGTGCTTCAACACCCGAAAGTGTTACAACACCCGAAGGTGTTACAACACCCGAAGGTGTTACAACACCCGAAGGTGTTACAACACCCGAAGGTGCTACAACACCCGAAGGTGTGTCAGCACCCGAAAGCTCGACACCGCCCGAAACCCCTGTAGCTCTAGAAACTCAAGACACACCAGAAATATTATCTGTCGAGGGGGAGAATGCCGACATGCTTTATGACGATGACAGTCAATCTGAGCTAGAAGAGATGGTAAATGCTGAATTGGATCCATCCTATGATCCAAATTACCCTCCTTTGTCAAATGGACCAGAGATCATCCTGTCTCCCAGGTTGTCGGTAATGTCTCTGAAAAGGTTCTAACCCGATCACAACTTAAGGCAAAACAAACTTCATTATTTTCAAAAGTAGAATTCTGTATGTTTAACTCCTTTGTCTCAAAAGTTGAACCAAAAACAGTTAACACTGCTCTTGATCACTCCGATTGGGTTCAAGCTATGCAAGACGAACTGAATGAATTCGAAAGGAATAAAGTTTGGCGCCTCATTCCAACTCCTCAAGATGCCTCAGTTGTTGGTCTCAAATGGGTCTTCAGAAATAAAATGGACAAGGAAGGCAACGTGATACGCAACAAAGCATGTCTGGTGGTGAAAGGATATTGTCAGGAGGAAGGAATCGACTATGAGGAAACTTTTGCTCCTGTAGCTAGGCTGGAATCCGTTAGAATATTTCTTGCCTATGCTGCACACAAAAACTTTGAGGTCTACCAAATCGATGTCAAGTGCGCATTTTTAAATGGAGAACTTGAAGAAACGGTGTACGTGGAGCAACCTCCTGGATTCATAAATGAAAGGTACCCCAATCATTGTTACATTTTGGACAAAGTCGTATATGGACTGAAACAAGCTCCGAGAGCCTAGTATGAAACGCTAACCAAGTTTTTAAAGATGTCCAAATTCAAACAAGGTTCGGTACACCCAACCTTCTTTCGTAAGAAGGAAGGTAACCACCTTATGATTGTTCAAATTTACGTCGATGATATCATCTTTGGCTCAACGAATCCTAGCTTAACGGCTGAATTCAAAAAGCTGATGGAGACTAAATTTGAAATGAGCACAATGGGTCCAATTAACTTTTTCCTTGGTTTAAATATTAGACAGGGACCCGAAGGCATCTTTATTAATCAGGAAGCTTACACAAAGACTCTCCTTGCAAAATTTGGCATGATGGAAGATTTAAAGGTTAAAGTTCCAATGGCGTTCGGCACCAAGCTCACTCCATCCTTGGATAAGCCAGCAGTTGGTATTACGCTATATCGCCAGATGATCGGTTCTCTGATGTATCTTACTGCTAGCAGGCCTGATATAATGTTCTTTGTATGCTACTGTGCTAGATTTCAGGCGAATCCACGTGGACCTCACATGCTTGCCGTAAAGAACATACTCCGTTATCTCAAGCGAACTACCTCTTTAGGTCTATGGTATCCATCCAACTCAGGCTTCTTCGTTCAAGCCTACTCAGATGCAGACCTTGGAGGATGTGGACTAGACAGGAAAAGCACCACGGGGGGCTGCCAATTCCTTGACGGGAAGTTGCTTAGCTGGCAATCAAAGAAACAAACGTGTGTGTCTTTGTCTACAGCTAAAGCAGAATACATTGCAGCTGCCTCCTGTACTTCTCAAGTGATTTTGATCCAAAGTCAACTCCGGGACTATGGACTCAATATGAAAAAGATCCCACTATATTGTGACTCTGAAAGTGCAATTAGGATCTGTCATAACCCGGTGCAACACTCCAAGACCAAGCACATAGCACTGAGGTATCACTTCATTAAAGATCATGTAGAAGATGGGAACGTCGAAATTCATTTTGTTCGAACCACTGATCAACTGGCTGACATCTTCACCAAAGCTCTTCCTGAAGCGTCTTTCAACAAAATTCTACAAGGGCTAGGTATGATGGAATCGGAGTCAGTACCACAAATTACCTCTCAAACTCAAAAGAAAGAAGCAAAATAGACCGAACGTTCGGGTTCGGGTCTTGCACTAATGTACCGAAATGAACCGAACGCTCGGGTTCGGTTGAACCATCTGGTTTTCGCTCCTCAATCAAAGGTAGTTTTGTTGGTTGTAGATCTTATGTATAATTGTTCCAAATGCATTTATCTTATTGTCAAAATTATTCTCTTTTTGAAAATCTATTTTCTTTGGTAACCGAAATAGACCGAACGTTCGGGTTCGGTTCCAAAAATTTTCTCACCCGAAATAGACCGAACGCTCGGGTTCGGTTCCAAAGTTTTTCACAACCGAAATGAACCGAACGTTCGGGTTCGGTTCCAATTTTTTTCTCTGTGTTTTTTTTATTTCATTTTTTTTATTATTTATTTCTTTTAGTTATCAAAAATTCCAAAAATATTTTCTTTATATATACATTCAAAAACTCCAAAAATATTTTGTTCTTTATTTTCTTTTTGGCTTTAATTTTATTTGTGTGTTCGTTTATGGGAAAATTGTTAAATTAGCTAAGTGTCCCTAGAAGCATGCTGCTGTATGTGTCCAAAGCCTCACCTGACTCTGAATAATAGCCTTAATGACTTGGTATACACAAACCTTGTCTTCCCAATTAGGCTATCACATTTATTCTAATCATGAGCTACCTAACTCTCTTCTCACATGAGATAAGAATTTTCTGCTTGGTCCTAGTTTTCACAGCAGAGGTACTTTGATCTTTTACACCATCTAAATTTCATTTCTCCATCACACTCTTTTCACAAACGTAACCCTTGAGACTCTCAGAAATTACCCCTGAGGTTTATGGTTACACAATAACTGTGTTCATGATCTTAGTTTCGTGCCACTACGAGCTACGTGAAACCCAAAATTCAATACCCAATACGAATTGACGGTGAACAATTAATTTGCTCTAGTTTTCACTATTGAATTGACGGACGTATCTTAATGAAATCTCAAAATTTTCTTTTGTGTGATTCCTATGAAATTGTTACAACCAATAACATTTCTTCCCTAGGGGTCCAGTTTTAATTTTTTTTTGAGATTTTATATTCCTAGCCAATTTAAATTATTCCCAACCTACTTGTTCAACAGACTACACCGGTCTCATAAGTACTTCGTTCGCTTTCTATCTTATATCAAGATTAGGAAGTTGGAATCGAAACGATAGTCACCCTAATAAGCCTAGTTAAAAGAAGCCTTTCAACACTTCTTAATAAGTGTTTGATCGTTATTCAACGGGAAACCACACAAACACTTTAAGGTCTCTCTTGAATTTGAAGAAAGAGATTCGTGCCCGGGATCATTTGTTTCGTGTCTTTATTGACATCACATATTTTCCCAAAATGTTGCTTTATTTCTTTTCTTTTACACCCTTAGCACGAAAATCTTTAATTTTCCAAAATTCAGGTTCTATGTATTACATGCATTTTCATTGGGTTAATGGTTGATTAAAGGCTGTGGTTGATTTTAATCCACGTGAGGTATTCTTCAAAAGATGTCGTTACACTTTAAAGGGATAAGATGAAGACATGCTAACTCAGGCGGGAGTCTAATCGATTTGATTTCAAACGACGCTAAAAGGGAAAGCGTGCGAATCGGAACCGTCTCATCTCCAAAAGGCGCAGGAGGGGCGCGTGTGAATCTGAACCGGTTCGGATCCAAACGGCGCTTGATAGGAGGCGTGTTCTTAGGGGTCTGACATTCTCTCTCATACGTGATCATCAGCAACCCCAACTGTCACGCATCAGTCAACTCTGAAAAACCCTTCGATTTTCAATCGAAGATTTGGGAAGATCTTTCTCTCTCCTAAAACCCCAGTATAAAAGGCAACATAATCCTTCATTTACCTCTTTACCGCAATTAAAATTCCCAGAGAGCAAAAATTCCTTAATTCTTCCCTGTTCATCATCTTCTCCACTCTCTTCAAGCAATGGCAGATTCATCTTCTATTCACGCAACATCCCACATACTACCCATTCGCCCACAACAAAGCCTCATCATTGATTTAACCCCTGATAAGATTAAAACTTAATCTTGAAGATCGATTAGATCTTAAACAGGCGATATAAAGAACAAACAGCAAAAACACGAAAACAATAAATAACTCAAGAATGAATCAAACGTGTTGAATGATTATAAAACAACCCTCAAAAGAGCTCGATCAAGAACATCAACTGTAGAGGGTTAGAAGGTTTACAGGAACGATAAAGAAAATCAAAGCTATCGTAATTCTCTCTATTGTATTCTAGATCGTTTTCCTAATATGCATGCAAGCATATTCTTATATAGTAAACCTAACAGCTCACGGTTGGACAGGCCCAAACTGGAGTACAAAACAATTGGACTATTAGCCGAGCCAAATGACGCAATACTAAACGAATCTGCAACCCAACAATCTCCCCCTTTGCATCAATTGGAGCGAGATCTTCACTTCTTGCCTGGGCCAGCAGCAGCGGCAGGTACCTTCTTCTTTACGGTCTGAACAGACGAGAGATAAGAGCGAGTATCGTCTGTCTAAATCTGATGTACCATTGAATCATATCGTTGAAGTATTTGACATCATCCGCTGCATTCTCTTTACACCGACAGATGATCGACAGCACATGCTCTAGACAAGCAGTGGTATAAAGATGTTTATCCGCTAAAGCAAAGAGACATTTCTGTCCTTCTGCTCTAGTGAACATGACCGAATTACGCCTCGGGTCAATCTTTCCCATCTTCATCTGATTGAGATCACTGGCCGATCCAACAGGAGATATCTTCGGTTTCTTCTTGAAGACTATGGCTATCTCCTGATCCATCAAGGCGACCTCCATGATGTAACAAACTATCATCCTTTTGAGATGGTCTATAATTGGACCATATTCAGCTTCATTCGTCAAAAGGATGTTATGCAGAACGATCCAATCATGCGGGTTGAGGTTCGGTAGATCTGCTAAGGATATAAGATGTTCGGTTCTTGCAGACCCTTTGATCACCCTGAACCGAACGTTGATGAATCTCCCTTCGGTATATGGCTTTAGAACCTGAACGTTAACAATCTTCTAAGCGCTCCATGTTTGGTACTGTGGTTGAGCATCCTTCAGATAGAATTCGATTAACTCCCGATCAACGTCACGATTAGGATGAGGGACTTCAAAAATGTTGGAGAAGGCGTGGAAGATAAACGCCTTTCGGGTCAAGGGCATATCGAACTGCGAATCGACAGAATTGTAGCAGTCGAAGGAGATCACCGGTTCAAGCCATAGGATGCTAGGAGTATCTATGTCCTCCTTTATCATTCTCTCCCGAGTCCAAGCAGGGAAAAGAGTCTTCCTGCTCTCGAGGAGATCGTGGGCTTCTTTCTTCTTGCGTTCGGCTTCTTCAGCTTCTCGCGCCACACGAATGTTTTCATTTTCAACATTGCGACTATTTTTGCGTTTAAGCAAGTCAGCAATGGTTTCTTTATCATCTTCATCTTCTTCCTCAGCTATTTTCTTTCCTTTATCTTTCACACCCGAACCCGCAGTTTGACCAGTGGGAGGAGGTTCGGTTGTGTGAGCAGCTTTTGAGGAAGGAGGTGGTTTCGATCCGGACTTCACTTCTCCCCCTTGTTTCGGAGTGGACACGAAACTAGGAAGCCCTTCAATTTTGCTGAGAAGGTCCAGGGCAGGAGCAAGTTTTTCAGCAAGGGTTTGCCTCACCGAATGATTGAGAATCGGACCGTGTGCTTCCAGGATGTTGGATAGGGCAGAGTGTACATCCGAAACACATGTTTTGATAACCTCCCGTTCGGATCGAAGAGCTTCAATCTGTTGCTGAGAGTTTGAAAGCTGAGCGCTCTTGACCTTGAGGGCGGTGGTTTTACTTGCCAGAACGTCCATTAACGAGTTTTCGGCAGCGAGATCCTCTTGAAGTTTAGCGAGGCGCTCGTCAATGGAGGCATGAAGAGCCGAGTTGTCGTCGCTGATGGATTGGCGAAGGGTAGCGAACGACTTCAACTCCGTTGAGACGAACGTGGCCAATTGTTGAACGATTGGTTCCAGCGTTGTCTTTGTAGCAGCAGCGCTCTCCTGTAAGGACTTCAACAGGGAAGAGGCTTCAGAGAATAGTTTATCGACTTTTGCGGTCGCAGCCTCACAAGCTTTTGTGGAGGCGTCTATTGCTGCAGTGGCAGAGGCGACGGAATCATGCTGAGCCCTGGAGAAGGCATCAACAATCTTCTGAAGAGCGGCTTCAGAGAGAGAGGACTGAGTGTTAGAGGATGAAGCAAGAAGCAAGTCAACCTTCTCATTTAGCTCTTTAAGATGCTTCTTTGTTACTGGAGCATCATCCTCGTCGTCGCTTTGGACCTGAAACGGACTAAAGTAGACCGAATCGAAGGTCATATTTTCCCCGCCAAGGAAAGGGTTATCTCCATCAGAGGCATGATCTGGAGATGTTGGGGGTGGTGAAGCTGAGGGTGTGGTGGTTTGTGTAGGTTTAGGTTGAGTGTTGGTGGGGGTAGTTTCGGGTGGTGGTTAAGTGTGGATAGGTTCAGTTGTATGCTGGGTTTCGGTTGTATGAGAGGGTTCGGTTTGAGGTTGTGGTTCGGTTGCATCGGTATGAACCCCCGTATCAGATACGTTGGTTGTAACCTTTGTAGTTGTTGTGGTTGTATCAGTGAAAATGAGTGGTGGTATAGGGAAAGAAGTTTTAGGAATGGTGGTAGAGGGGTTTATGGTGGGAATGGAAGTTGGGATTGTTTGAGTAGGAGAGGGAATGGGTGAGACATGAATTTCCATGTCTGGGGTAGGTGATCGGGGTGGGGTGTTGCCTCTGGGAGGGGTTTCGCCTCTTTGAGAGCCGTCCGAACCCGAACTCTCGCCTTCTGAATCACTCGAAGAGGAAGCGATTACAAGCTTTCGCTTCGGTTGAGTCTTTCGCCTCTTCGGCTGCGGGGACTGTGCAGGTTTGGTGGGTTTCCTCTTCCTGGGAGAAGGACCTTTAGCAGCTTTGGTCACTTGCTTCCCTTTATCCGCCTTTTTGCCTCTATTAACTGGCTTGTCAGCATCATGGATGGATTTAAGCATTTCCTGTGTGAGTTCCCTCGGTCCAGACGCCTTGAACTCCTTAATAGTCCGGATGAGCCGGCTGTCAGATGGAACATCGTCGTACATGGACTCCGGAATTGAGCCAATGAAAGAGACCTTGGATGCATCTGAGACGATGATCTTCGTGGTATGAAAAGTACCGATCGAAGACATCGATGCACCGGCAGCAGTGGGGACATTGAACTTATCCATGGCCCACATGGTGATTAGAGTCCAGAACCGTGCATACGACACCTCAGAGTGTCGTGAAGAAGAAGAGAGGCTCTGGATGAGTTGTTGCCAGAGAACAAACCCATAGTCAAGATTGACTCCGTTGTAAACGCCATACATGATCGACAAGAAAAGTCGACTAGAACCATCGGATCCTGAGCTCCGTTCAGATAAGCCCTTGAAGAGGACTGTGAACATGCCGTTCCACTGTGGCGGCAAGCAGGATTTTTTAAACTTCGCTACGGAGGTGAGCGCCTCCGTGTACCCCATGTTGTAAAACATGTTGTAAAGATGCCCAATCGGAATCATCTCCGGATTAATTCTTGAAGGGTCAGCAGCAAACCCTAGCAATGTGCCAAATCGTTGTCTAGAAATGGAGGTCTTGTGATCAGAAACCTCGAAAAACACCCTATCGACTGCTTTATCATAATGTGCAGTCGCATACACCTGCGATAGGAGCTCCATGGGCACAGACTCAACCCTAGAAAGTGCAGGAGCGATTTGTGAGTACTTCAGGCACTCGATGATCGGAGACATGTAGGAATCGTACGCCAGAGGGGTTAGGTCAATCACCAAACACTGTTGAGGGCGAATGGGAAGGAGGTGTGAGGTGGCATGGACGGAAGATGATTCTGCCATTGTTGAAGGTAGGAAGAAAAAGATGAACAGGAAAAGCTTTAGGGAATTTTTGCTCTCTTGGAAATTCGGAAGCAGTAAAGAGGTAAATGGGAGTGGAGACTGCCTTTTATAGTGGGTGAAAGGAGAGAGAAAAATCTGTTCAAATCTTCTATGGAAATACGAAAAGGTTTTCCGGAATGACAGATGCGTGACAGTTAAGGCATGCGATGATCACGTAGGAGAGAGAGTGTCAGATTCCTAGGAACACGCCGCCCAACAAGCGTCGTTTCAGAAGAAACCGTTTCAATTCCACACGCGCCTTGATGTGCCAGAGAGGAATCGCTTGAAATTCGCACACGCGTCCATTATGTCAGTTAAAGAATGGGCGTTTCAAATTCGCATGCGTCCCTTTTTAACTGCCATTTGAAATTCAATCTTTTTATCTCCCGCCTGAGTCAGCAACCCTTCATCTTATCTTTTAAATGGCATCTTTTGAATTAATTTCCCACGTGGATGAGTTTTGACCACAGCTTGATAATTAACCTCCAATGCAATAATACAGCCTGTAATTATTAGTACCAGAATTTTGGAAAATCACAAATTTTCGTGCTAAGAGTGTAAAAAGAAAAGAAATAAAGCAACTCTTTTTAGGATTAAATGTGATGTCAATAATGACACGAAACAAATGATCCCGGGCACGAATCTCTTCCATAAAGATCAAGAAAGACCTTAAAGTGTTAATGTGGTTTCCCGTGAAATGACGATCAAACACTTATTAATAAATGTTGAAAGGCTTCTTTTAATTAGGCTACTTAAGGGTGGCTTTCGCTTTGATGCAAAAATTCTAATCTTGAAATAAGAAAGAAAGTGAACAAAGTACTTGTGAGACCGGTGTAGTCTGTTAAACAAGTAGGTAGCAATTAATGTTAAATTGGCTTGGAAAATATAAAATCTCAACAAAAAATTAAAAAACTGGATCCCAAGGGAAGAAATGTTATGGTGTTTAACAATTTCATAGGAATCACACAAAATAAAATTTTGAGATTTCATCAAGATACATCCGTCAATTCTTTGGTGAAAACTTGAGCAAATTAATTGTTCACCGTCAATTCAGATTTGGTTTTCAATTTTGGGTTTCACTCAGCTCGTAGTGGCACGAAACTAAGATCATAAACACAGTTGTTGTGTAACCATAAACCTCAGTGGTAATTTCTGAGAGTCTCAAAGGTTACGTTGATGAAACGAATGTAATGGAGAAATGTAATGGAGATGGTGTAAGAAATTAAAGTACCTCTGCTGCGAAAATAAGGACCAAGCAGAAAACTCTTATCTCATGTGAGAAGAGAGTGAGGTAGCTCACGATTAGAATAAATGTGATAGCCTAATTGGGAAGACAAGGTTTGTTTATACCAAGTCATTAAGGCTATTATTCAGAATCTTATGAGGCTTGGGACACATACAGCAGCATGCTTCTAGGGACACTTAACTAATCCAACAATTTTGATCCCCATAAACAAACGAACCCACAAATAAATAAATAAAAAACAAGAAAAAAAAATATTTTTGGAGTTTTTGATATATAGAAAAAAATAATAAATAAATAAAAATAAAATAATAAAATAAAAAAAATAAGCAAGAAAAAAATAAGACTTAGAAAAAAAAAACTTTGGAAAAATTTGGTAACCGAACCCGAACGTTCGGTTGGTTTCGGTTGAGAAAATTTTGAAAAACCGAACCCGAGCGTTTGGTTGGTTTCGGTTGAAGAAAATTTTGAAAAACCGAACCCGAGCGTTCGGTTGGTTTCGGTTTAAGAAAATTTTGAAAAACCGAACCCGAACCTTCGGTAGGTTTCGGTTTTGAAAAATTTTGAAAAACCGAACCCGAGCGTTCGGTTGGTTTCAGTTTAAGAAAATTTTGAAAAACCGAACCCGAACCTTCGGTAGGTTTCGGTTTTGGAAAATTTTTTGAAAACCAAGGAATTTAGGCTTGCAATCAGAAAATACTTTTGACAATAAAATAAACAACTTTGTACATGAAATTTACAACCAAGAAAACTACCTTTGTGGTGATGAGCGAGTCAGATGATTTAACCGAACCTGAATGTTCGGTCAATTTCGCTTCTTACGTTTGAGGTTGAGAGATAGTTTGAGGTACTGACTCTGATTCCATCATACCTAGCCCTTGTAAAATTCTGTTGAATGATGCTTCAGGAAGAGCTTTGGTAAAGACGTCAGCCAGTTGATCAGTGGTTCGAACAAAGTGTACTTCAACGTTTCCATCTTCCACATGATCTTTGATGAAGTGATACCTCAGTGCTATGTGTCTGGTTTTAGAGTGTTGCACTGGGTTATGACAGATCCTAATTGCACTTTCAGAGTCACAATATAGTGGGATCTTCTTCATATTGAGTCCATAGTCTCGAAGTTGACTCTGGATCCAAATCACTTGAGAGGTGCAGGATGCAGCGGCTATGTATTCAGCTTCGGCAATAGACAACGACACGCACGTTTGTTTCTTTGATTGCCAGCTAACCAACTTCCCGTCAAGGAATTGACAGCCGCTAGTGGTGCTTTTTCTGTCGAGTCCACATCCTCCAAGGTCTGCATCTGAGTAGGCTTGAACGAAGAAGCCTGAGTTAGAAGGATACCATAGACCTAAGGAGGCAGTTCGCTTGAGATAGCGTAAAATGTTCTTCACTACAAGCATGTGAGGTTCGCGTGGGTTTGCCTGAAATCTAGCATAGTAACACACAGAAAACATGATGTCAGGCCGGCTAGCAGTAAGATACATCAGTGAGCCTATCATTTGACGATAGAGCGTGATATCAACAGCCGGTTTGTCCAGGGATGGAGTTAGCTTGGTGTCGAATGCCATTGGGACTTTGACTTTGGAATCTCCCATCATGCCAAATTTTGCAAAGAGAGTCTTCGTGTAAGCTTCCTGATTGATAAAGATGCCTTTAGGTCCCTGTCTAATATTTAAGCCAAGGAAAAAGTTAATAGGACCCATTGAGCTCATTTCAAATTTAGTCTCCATCAGCTTTCTGAATTCAGCTGTTAGGCTAGGATTCGTTGAGCCAAAGATGATATCATCGACATAAATTTGAACGATCATAAGGTGGTTACCTTCCTTTTTGCGAAAGAAGGTTGGGTCAACCGAACCTAGTTTGAATTTGGACATCTTTAAGAATTTAGTTAGTGTTTCATACCAGGCTCTCGGAGCTTGTTTGAGTCCATACACAGCTTTATCCAGAATGTAGCAATGATTTGGATATTTTTCGTTCACGAACCCAGGAGGTTGCTCCACATACACTGTTTCGTCGAGTTCTCCATTAAGAAAAGCACACTTGACGTCCATTTGGAAAACTGCAAAGTTTTTGTGGGCAGCATAAGCAAGAAATATTCTTACAGATTCCAGCCTAGCTACAGGAGCGAAAGTCTCTTCATAATCAATCCCTTCCTCCTGACAATATCCTTTTACTACCAGACGAGATTTGTTCCTTATAACGTTCCCTTCCTTGTCCATTTTATTCCTAAAGACCCATTTTAGACCAACAACCGAGGCATCTGGAGGAGTTGGAATGAGACGCCAGACTTTGTTCCTTTCAAATTCGTTCAGTTCGTCTTGCATCGCTTGAACCCAATCGGAGTGATCGAGAGCAGTGTTAACTGTCTTAGGTTCAACTTTGGATACGAATGAGTTAAACATGCAAAATTCAACTTTGGAAAATAAGGATGTCTGTTTTGCCTTTAGTTGAGATCGGGTCAGAACCTTTTCAGAGACATCACCAACCACTTGAGAGATAGGATGATCTCTGGTCCATTTGGTGAGAGGAGGGTAGTTTGGATCAAAGGTTGGATCCAGTTTAGCATTGATCATTTCTTCTGGCTCGGACTGGCTTTCGTAGTCGTATGACATATCAGCTTGCTCCCCCTCGATATGTGAGCTTTCTGGAATGCTTTGAGAAACTTGAGGTTCAGAGGTTTCTTGTGGTGCTGGGCTTTCAGGCGATGATGCACCTTCGGATGGTGAAGCACTTTCGGCTGGTGAAGTGCTTTCGGGAGCAGTTGGAGACCTTGGCTCCCCCTCGACATGTGAGGTCGACTGAGTTGATAATGGTGGATTCTCCCCCTCTACTGAAGCATCGTTTGATGGAGGTTCGTCAGAATTCGATCCTCCTTCATTCATTCTCCTGGCAGCTTCTTCGACAATTTGTTTCATGTGATCTACCTTGTTATCTGTTGCGCCTGCTTCTGAGAGAGTAGCTTTCTCTGGTTCGTCAAATAGCTCCATAAACTTCTCGAATAGATTAGCGATCGAGACTGTGACTTGGCCAGTATGAGGAAAGATTTCCCCAACTGTGTCTTCTTTGGCCTGTAGCTTTTTGACATAGCTATCATCGAAAGTCACGTAATAAGTCTCTTCGATTTTCCTCGAACGCTTGTTTAGAACTCTGTATGCTTTGGAAGTGAGAGAGTAGCCCAGAAAGATTCCCTCGTCGGCTTTGACATCGAACTTGTTGCGGTGTTCTTTAGAGTTAAAGATGAAACACCGTGATCCGAACACATGGAAAAATTTCACATTGGGCTTCCTGTTGTTGAGAATCTCATAAGGTGTGAGCGTGAATCGCTTGTTGAGATAAGACCTGTTCTGTGTAAAACAAGCAGCAGAAATAGCATCAGCCCAAAAATAAAGAGGTAAGGAAGCGAAACTTAGCATAGTTCGGGCAGCTTCACACAAAGATCGGTTTCGTCTTTCGACAACTCCGTTCTGTTGAGGTGTGTAGGGAGCTGAGAAGTTGTGACTTATTCCCTTTTCTGCCAGGAACTCTTCAAATTCTCCATTTTTGAATTCCAGACCATTGTCGATCCTTATGTTGCGAACCACCTTCTTCAGCTGTACTTCAATCTACTTGATTAACACTTTCAGCTTATGAGTCGCTTCAGATTTAAGCTTTAGAAAGAACACCCATGTAAACCGTGAAAAGTCATCAACAATAACAAGAATATACTTGCTACCACCGATGCTTTCAATAGATGATGGACCACACAAATCAATATGAAGTAATTCGAGTGGTTCAACAACTTTAGTGTTAATTACAGATGGATGACTTTGACGACTCTGCTTCCTCATTTCGCATGCAGCACACAAATGATCTCTGTCGAACTTGAGCAATGGAAGACCTTGAACATGACCTCCAGTGACAAGTTTGTTGATATCTTTAAAGTTGAGATGAGAGAGTCTTCGGTGCCACAACCAGCTTTCGTCAGATTGTGCTTTTGATAACAGGCATATAGTTGGGTTTCCTTTGATGGGTTTGAGGTTTAGAGGAAACATTTCACCCTTACGCTCTGATTTGAGAATTACTTTCTTCGTCTTCTTCTCAATAATTTCAGAACCTTCATCGTCGAATGAGACCTTGAGACCGGTACCTCCAACAAGCAGAGATACACTGATGAGGTTGTGTTGTAGTCCTTCCACGTATGCAACCTTCCTTATAGTGAAATCACCATTGGTAATCATTCCGTATCCCTTTATGGTGCCGAAGGAGTTGTTTCCAAACTTGACGTTGCCACCATTTGTAAGAGACATGGATTCCCTGAGCTCTTCTTTCCTCCCTATCATGTGACGCGAGCAACCACTATCGATGTACCATTCTTCGTCAAACTGCTCGTTACTTATAACCTGCAAAAATTAAGCAGATTTAGGAACCCAAAGTTTCTTGGGTCCACGTGAGCCTTTCACAGGTACAGGAATAGTAAAAGAGATGTCAACAAAATATGTTCATTTTATTAGTGTTGTTTTATCTTTCTTTTTGATGGTAAAAACTTTGATTTTATTAGGATTAGGTGCATTCGGTTTAGACTCTGGTTTGGATGCAGAAACCTTCTGTTTGCCTTTTTGTTCAGCTGACGGATGAGATTTTTGAGAATGAACAGAATGAACTTTAGAGCGAGATGGAGATGAATTGGAAGAATTAGAAGAATTAGATGAGTGAGATTGAGAGGGCTTAGATTGAGATGACTTCTTGGCTGGAGACTCTAGGTGACCCTTTTGCTTTTGATCATTGGTGGAATCGACCTTAGAGTTTTGATCTCTTTTGATTTCAGAACCGAACCTTTGCTTTCGGTTGGTTTCGTTCTCTGAACCGAACTTCTGCTTTCGGTTGGAGTCATTCTCAGAACCGAACCTTTGCTTTCGGTTGGAATTATTTTTTGAACCGAACCTTTGCTTTCGGTTGACGTCTTTCTCCGAACTGAACCTTTGCTTTCGGTTGTTGTTGCTCTCTTGCGATTCAACAGGACTATTCTCAAACTTTAGGTTCTTGTCTTGATGTGAGAAATATGCATTCTGGGATTGCCAGAATTGTTTCCTTTCAGAGAGATTCTTCCTGTATCTCTGATTCCTTTGACGTTTCTGATTCCTCATCTGCTTTGGTTGATGATGGATGTTGGCTTTTGGTTTCGGTTTTTCTATTGCTGGTTCACTTTGAACTGAGGAAGTTTCATTTTGAACTGAGGAACTAGAGGGAATGTCTTCTTTTGCTGGACTTCCATTTTCTTGAGGAATGTCTTTCGTACCACTAGTACTTGGCACATCGAAATTGTCTGGCTTGTTCAAGGGTTCTGGTACGTATCTACCTTTACTTTTCCATGAGGTCCTTTCAGATAAGCCTACCGTTTCATCAGCACTATCGATTGGAGCTAACCAGAAGAACTCATCGCAGCCATCAGCATTGTCTTCGTTTACAATTGCTGTGAGTTCAGCAGTCTGATGTTCGGTTACTCCTGTGACCTTGTACACTTGATTTGGAGTAGTCCTAACCTTTTGATATACCACAGCCTTCTCTGCTAGAATCGGGGACTTTTGTTGGGACAATCGAGCGAACTCCACAGAATTTTCTGAAATTAGATTCTTGTGGTTTCAGGTTCGTTTTTCACAAATTCTGAGCAGTCAACCGTGTCCTCTACAGAAATTTCACTCATATTGTCATCCTCATTAAGCTTAGATGCATTTTCAACATCAATTTTGTTTTCTGAGCTTAAGTTGGCGTTTAAAGAGTCAAATTTTTGTATGGTTTTGGTTCTCAGTTTAAGTCTATCATTTTCATCCAAAAGGTTTTTAAGCATGTCCTTATGGTCCTTGGATTTAATGAAAGATTCTATTTTGTCCAGTCCATACATATAGGTCGGATTGACGTCATCAGATGATATCACACTCTCACAATTATAAGCTTCAGCATCAATTTCATCTTCCTTAAACTCAAGGAAGGGCAAAATCATGCGATGAATCTTTTGTCCTATTTCACAATCCAAGTGAAGCTGAGTAATATTAGTGTAAAGACGTTTTGCAATCAAACAAAAAACATTTCGCTGTTTTAATAGCTTTAAATTGTCTCTTTGTAAATAAATGTTTTCATCTTTTATTTTGACTAATTCCGACTCCTTCAATTCGATCCACTTGCGCCGTTCCTCACTCTTCGAAGACACCCTGCTTAATTGATCAGTTAGGTTAGAATTGGTGACTCGAGTTTGAGTTAAACTACTATCTAGATGAGAGATTCATGAATTAACACTTTTTAGTTCTTTTTCATATGAGCATTGTGGTACTTTAAATGAAACAAAAAACGATTGTACCTTCTTGATCAGTTCATCGAGCTTGTTGAACTGCACGTTGAGCCCTTTGGCTGTAAAGCACATATCCCGCTGCTCCTTCGGTTCATTGCTCCCACTATCAGTATTGTATCCCCTCATCTGAGATACGTCAGACACCATCAAGCACCTTCCTCCACTGCTTTCCTCTTTTGCCACACAAGCCTTTCCATGTGAAGGCTTCCTCACTTCATCGTCTTCAGAGTCGGTTGGCGAAACTTCCACGCTACCGAACTCATCATCAGCAACCGTACCCTGCACAATTAGAGCATTCATGGAAGGGTTAGCGGTAGATTTCTTCTTCCTTATCTCATCAAGCTTTTTCTACAGCAAAGCTTCCTCATCCTTTTCAGCCATCTTTTTGATAACACAATCCTTTGCATAGTGGTTTTTCCCTCCACAGTAGTAACAGCTTACTCCAGAATCACCCTCTGCCTTCGGTTCCTTCTTAGACTCTTCAACCGTCGGTTCATCTTTAACCTTTTCTGAACTATAACTCCCCTGCCAGTTTCGGTTTTTGTTGCTGGGGAATCTCTTCTTAATGAACCTCTTGGGGTTAGACACCATCATAGCATAATCATCAGACGTGAGGTCATACTCCTCCAAGTTGAGGTCTTCGTCCTCCAGCACAGCTTTACTTTTTAACAGGAGGGCCAGCGAACCTAGGCTTGAGACAACATTCTTCTCCTGCAACACAATCTTCTCCTGAAACTTGAGAATACCTACCAGTTTCGCCAAAGAATAGGATTTAAACTGCTCATGGGCTTTCACTGTGGACACCACTGCTCTCCATTCTAATCTTAGACCATTTAAAAACGTAACCTTCTGCTCAATAAGCTTCCTTTCGATGTCATGTTTGATCATCTTACTGAGAAGATGATTGAAGCGATCGAACGTTTGGGTCACAGTTTCTTCAGCTCCTTGCCTGAATTCTCCAAACTCAGACAAGAGTAAGGTTTGGATAGAGTGTTCAAGGTCCTCGTCTATAGAGTACAATTCACGAAGCCTATCCCAAACTTCCTTTGCCGTCGTGCATGAACTTACCAACCTGAAAGTGTCGGACTGAAGGGCGAATCTGATCAATCTTAACGCCTTGATATTGCACTGGAATTTATCTTTTTCATCTTGCGCAATATCTTTAACATCCTTCAGTAGATCATTATACTCCTTTTGAGTTTTAATAATCCTTGAAGTTGCAGAATGAGAAAACGGTCCATTAACAATTGCTTCCCAGATAAGGTATCCATTATCCTCAGATCCTATAACATAGTCTTCAAAGTGATGCGCCCAGACTTCATAATCGTGGGTGTATAGGATGGGAATCTTCGTTGTTGATCCAATGCTGTTTGAAATATTGATGGGATTCGATTGCGATTCGTCCATTATGATCGAATAACCTGTTCAAAGATCATACTTGTAATAAATCAAATTAGGGCAAAACAATAAATATCAAGATACGTCAATAATGAGATGACGGCTCAATAAATATCAGTAATTGTAGAAAACCATAATTGAAACCTTTTTCACAGAAAAGAAGTGTATCGATTACACAACCTCCCGTTCTGATACCAATTGATAAGATTAAAACTTAATCTTGAAGATCGATTAGATCTTAAATAGGCGATATAAAGAACAAACAGCAAAAACACGAAAACAATAAATAACTCAAGAATGAATCAAACGTGTTGAATGATTATAAAACAACCCTCAGAAGAGCTCGATCAAGAACATCAACTGTAGAGGGTTAGAAGGTTTACAGGAACGATAAAGAAAATCAAAGCTATCGTAATTCTCTCTATTGTATTCTAGATCGTTTTCCTAATATGCATGCAAGCATATTCTTATATAGTAAACCTAACAGCTCACGGTTGGACAGGCCCTAACCGGAGTACAAAACAATTGGACTATTAGCCGATCCCAATGACGCAATACTAAACGAATCTGCAACCCAACAACCCCTCAAGCTTACGATGCCTTCATGTTCCCCGTTATCGAGTGTTTGAAGTTTTTTTCCGATCGCTCCTGCACTTACAAGAGCTGAATCTGTTCCGATGGAGTTCTTATCGCAAATCTTTGCGACTGCTCATTATGACAAGGCCGTTGACAGAATTTTCTTTGATGTTTTTCAGCACAAGGCATCAATTTCAAAGCAAAGGTTTTGCTCGCTGCTAGGGTTTGAACCTGATTCTACGAGGGTTAACCCTGAAACGATTCCAATGGAGCACTTGTTCAACATGTTTTATAACATGGGTTATACGGAGGTGCTTACTACAGTCACGAAGTTCAAGAAGTCGTGCCTACCTCCACAGTGGAACGAGATGTTCACTGTTCTATTCAAAGGGCTATCTGAAAGAAGTGCTAGATCTGATGGTGCCAGTCGGTTATTTTTATCAATAATGTATGGTATCTACAATGGCATCAATGTAGATTATGGGTCTGTTCTATGGCAACAACTCATCCAGAGTCTCTCCTCTACTTCCAGGCATTCAGAGATTTCTTACGCTAGGTTCTGGACTTTGATCACGAAATGGGTAATGGACAAGTACCACGTCCCCATTGTCGCTGGTGCTCCAATGTCTTCGATTGGTATATTCCATACCACGAAGATCATTGTCTCGGACGCTTCCAAGTTTCCATTCAACGGTTCAATTCCGGAAACTATGTATGGAGATGTTCCTGCTGATAGTCGAATTATCAGGACATACAAAGAATTCAAGCGTTCTGGTCCGAGGGATCTCACTCCGAAGATGTTGAAGTCCATTCATGACGCCGACATGCCTGCTCCAAGAGGCAAGAAGGCTGATAAGGGGAAACAGGTGGCAAAAGGAGCTAAAGGCCCGTCTCCAAAGAAGAGGAAACCAACCAAGGCTACTCAGTCTCCGCAGCAAAAGCGCCGAAAAACTCAGCCCAAGCGAAAGCTGATCATTGCTTCCTCCTCAAGCGAGTCTGAGGGTGAGAGTTCGGATTCTGACGACTCTCCACGAGGCAACACTCCACCTAGATCTCCTACCCCAGAAGTTCATGCCTCTACTTCTCCCATTAACTCTCCACCTAACACCATTCCTTTTTCTATTCCCCCCATAACTTCCACTACTTCAATACCACCCACTTCCATCCCCATACCAACACCAATATTCACCGAAGCAACCACAACATCCACTGCAGATGTTAGAGCCAACGTATCTGATACGGGGGTTCATATTGATGCACCCGAACCCACTCTAGTACCCGAAACCACAAAAGCACCCGAACCTACACCAACACCCGAAACAACCCAACCTGAACCTACCCATACTTCTGCACCACCAGCTTCACCACCCCCACCCTCTCCTGATCATGAAGAACCACTCCTTGGCGGAGAGGATATGACGTTTGACTCGGTCTACTATAGTCCGTTTCAAGTTCAGAGTGATGACGATGACGACGCTCCCGTAACCAAGCGACATCTCAAGGAGCTCCATGACAAGATTGATTTGCTCATCGCCTCCTCTTCCACTACTCAGTCATCCCTTTCTGAAGATGCAGTTCAGAAGATTGTTGATGTTTTCTCCAAGGCTCAACAAGATTCCATTGCTTCTGCAACCTCCGCCATCGACGCCTCAACAAAAGCTTGTCAGGATGCAACCGAAAAAGTCGATAAACTATTTTCTGATGCCTCTGCCCTGTTACAGTCTTTACAGGAGAGTGCAAATGTTGCTAATACTACGTTGGAACCGATTGTTCAACAACTGACAACGTCAGTCTCCACTGAGTTGAAAGTCCTTCGCTTCATTTCGTCAAACGCTTTCAGACGACAACTCAGCATTTCGCGCAACCATTGACGAGCGTCTCTCGAAGCTACAAGAAGATTTGGCTGCCGAGAACTCTCTCATGGATGTTCTAGCCAAGAAGACCACCGCTCTGAAGGTCAAGAGTGTTCAACTCTCCCACTCTCAGCAGGAGATTGACTCTCTTCGGTCTGAAAGGGAGGTCATTAAGATGTGTGTTTCAGATGTCCACTCTGCCATCTCCAACATCCTCGAAGCACATGATCTCATTTTAAACTACTCCGTGAGGCGTACCCTTGCAGAGAAACTCGCTCCTTCCCTTGCCCTGCTAAGCAAAATTGAAGGGCTACTTGATTTCGTGTCCATTCCGAAACAAGGGGGAGAGAAGGAGTCAATGTCTCAACCACCTCCTTCCTCAAAGGCAACTCACACAACCGAACCTCCTCCAGTAGGCCAAGCCTCCGGTTCTGGTGTGAAAGATAAAGGCAAAAACATTGCTGAGGAAGAAGATGAAGATCAAGAGACTATCGCTGATCTGTTAAAGCGAAAACGTCGAAATGATGATGCTGATATCAGTGCTCGTGTGGCTAGAGAAGCTGAAGAAGCAGAAAGAAAACAGAAGGAAGCCCATGACCTTCTTGAGAGTAGGAAAACTCTTTTTCCTGCCTGGACTCTCGAGAGGATGATAAAAGAAGTCATCGACACTCTGAGTATCTTGTGGCTGGAACCTGTAATCTCACTTGATTGTTCCAACACTGTCGACTCTCAATTCGACATGCCTCTGACCCGAAAGGCGTTCATCTTTCACGCCTTCGCCAACGTTTCAGAGTTCCCTCATCCTCATCCACAGGTTGATCGGGACTTGATCATTTTTTATCTGAAGGCTGCTCAACCTCAATATCAAACTTGGAGCGCTCAGAAAATTGTAAACGTTCGGGTCTTGAAGCCGTACAGTGAGGGGAACTTCATCAACATTCGGTTCAAGGTACTTAGGGGATCTGCCAAAACCGAACATGCCATCTCTCTTGCAGATCTTCCGAACCTTAATCCCCATGATTGGATAATCTTGCACAACATCCTTCTAACCAATGAAGCTGAATACGATCCGATCATCGACCATTTCAAGAGGATGCTCGTGTGCTACATCATGGAAGTTGCACTGATGGATCAGTAGATAACGAGCGTATTTAAGAAGAAACCAACAATATCTCCTGTTGGCTCTGCCAGTGATCTGAACCAAATGCAGATGGGTAAAATTGACTCGAGAAGGAATTCAGTCATGTTCACCAGGAACGAAGGACAGAAATGTCTTTTCGCCTTGGCTGACAAACATCTGTACACTACTGCTTGCTTAGAGCATGTTTTGGGGATCATCCACAGATGCAAGCAAAACGCAGCGAACGATGTCAAGTACTTCGATGACATGATACATTGGTACATTCGGTTCAGACAGACCATTCTCGCGCTAATCTCTCGTCTGTTTGATACTACGAAGAAAGTTCCTGCTGTTGGCCCAAGCAAGAAGAAGAAGTAGTCTCGCTCCAATTTGATGCAAAGGGGGAGATTGTTGGGTCGTGTTTTGTATGTTGCGTCTATTGGGCTCGTTAGTTAGTTCGTTTTTGTATCTCCGGCATGGGCCTGTCCATCCGTGAGTCTAGTAGGGTTTACTATAAATATAGGTGCTTGCATGCATCTTAGGTTAACGATAGTAACGATAGAATAGATTGATCAGAACATTATTCAGAAGTTTATTATCGTTCTTACTAAATCCTCTACAGCGGAAGTTCTTAGTCGAGCTCTGCTGAGGATTGTTTGATTTAATCATTCGACACATTGTGATCCATACTTGTCTTATTTGTTGTTTTGTGTTCATCATAATACCTGTTACAAAGATCTAATCGATCTTCAAGTTTGATTTATAACTTATTAATTTATGAAACACAAACATTTTAAACATATAAAATATTTTTATTTTCCTTTAAAAAATATTTGCAAGGAAATAATGACACCATATTGATTATTATCACCTCTAAAACTTCTTTACGAGCCATGGATAAATACAACGAATCCAAAAAACCACGTAAATCACAGAGAAGAATAAAATTAGATAAATCTATATTACACCAATGACTTATCTTGAGAAGAATTTGGGACGCCACTTCACACTCGATCAGAACATGTCGGATACCTTTGTAAAGTTGTTACAAATCGAGCATAAAGAACAAGGAATATCAATATCACAATTAGACAAGTTTGTTTTGCTAGAAAAACATTCAAGAAAGCTCTCTATTGAAATATATTAACCTTATTAAGAAAGATTTTATTCCATTCGGTCTTTATAGGAAGTGATGTCACTCCGTGTTCATCGATACGAATCAAAAATCTTTAACATATTCCAAATCACTATCAAGATTTATAATCTTAAGGGTTTTTTGCAAAATATTTGTAAACTTAGGGTTTTTTTGCAAATAATATTTCATGGTAATCTAGAAACCTGTTATTAAAAGTTAAAAAGACAAAACCGGAAAAAAAAAAAAAAAAAAAAAAAAAACCCGACAATTTTACAGCATAAATAAACCAAAAATCCTTCGGAGGATAAAACCAATATTTTTGGCCAACCTTAAGTTTTCATGGTATTATCCCAATTTTCAATGTTGATCTACAAACTTTGTCAAAATATTAAACTAAGTGATCGAAACTCCGACACAAAGTACTCGGATATTTATAACCTTTAAGTTATTTTATTAATCAAAGTTGAATAGCTATATTTGTAAATTTTCAATTTTATTGAATACATTAGGCTTGAGGGAGTGAATGCGATTAGAAGATGCACTCATTTACCATATCAGCTTGGAACACCGCCCCCTCCTTACGGTTTTGGTGTGGTAGAGACCGCAGTGTGGCGCTCCAAGGGAGTGCTCCTCTCTTCCGTATGCCATTCTAATTAAGCTGTGATTGGTCAGATTTAATATATATATATATATATATATATATATATATATATATATATATATATATATATATATATATATATATATATATATATATATATATATATATATATATATATATATATATATTTCTTCTTATAAACCTTTTAAATTGAGTGGGGCACCACTCCTAGGTGTGGCATGAAACCATATTTTTATGGTAATTATTGACGTGTCGCCTACGTGGTAACGAAGAGAGTGCAACTTTTATATCACCACTCCCTCTAACATTATTTATTCAGAGAAATTAAAAATATAAATAAGAAATACCTGATAAGCGAACTTGTTAACTGCCCCACCATTTTTAATACGAAATTAAATTAAAAGATTGTGTGTTTTGACTAATTACCAAACTTATCAATTAATCAACTAATTTGTCAAACTTCATATTAACGAAATTGGTTTAAATTATATTTTATTTTACTACTCCTTGTTAGTTTTATTGAAATGTTCATCTTCTAAAGAAATTGAACCTAATAAAAGTTCCAGTGGATTAAAATACTTCCAATCTCCTACAAATTTATATTACTCCTTCCGTCCCATAATAATTGTCGACTTTTGATTTTTAAAGTTTTTATTCATCAACTTTGACCTTAAATATTGTTATTTTTGTTATGTATTACTCATTGAAACTTATAGCAATGAAAAAACATTTAAAATACAATTCATTCATAAATTTTGCATTAAGTTTTATATATCAAGGACAAAAATATTTAAGGTCAAAGTTGAATAATAAAGACTTTAAAAATCAAAAGTGGACAATAAATATAGGACGGAGGTAGTATTAATTAATTGTATACTCAACAAAAGTCAACCCAGTTTAGTTTGTATTAAAGTTAGATTTTTTCATAAGTCATTTATGCTCTTGACAATTCATCTGAAAACTCATTGATTTTTTTAAAAAGTCTATAATATTTCAAAGAAAAATTAAAAAAATCATTCATATCTAAAAATATTTTCAGAAAAATCACTAATATCTAAAAACAATTCATTTTTTCCAAAAATTTTGCATGTCCGTATTAACCTTCAACTTCATTTTTTTTTTTCATTCATAAGGCTTTCGACATACCTCATGTTATTTTTCTTATAAAGTTTGGGATTATAATGTTCTTGCTCAGTTTGCCATATTTGTATATCAAATCACAAACATTCGATGATTTCAATATGAGTGCATGGCATAGTAGTTTCTGTAAATATATTTATGAGTTATATTGAAGATTAAGCATAATAAGGAAAGTCTATTAACAAATAACAATGTATGTCGTTGTAAAATCACCATAACTCTAAAGCTTTATAAAAACATGAGTATGAAATAGGCCGGACTTCGTGTGATTGATAATTAAAAAATATTGTTTTATAGTAGAAATTACGTTGCATTTTAAAAAATAATGTTTTTTAAAACTATCTTTTAGATTTGAAAACGCTTTTGATATAAATTTTTTCTGAAAACTTTTTTAAATATGGATGACTTATGAAAACGTTTATAAACATGAATGATTTTTCTGATAAAACCAAATAAATCGATTATTTTTTAGATAAATGGTTGAAAATGGCCACCGTTTTGTCATGTTTGCAAACTATCATTAAACTTCTATTTTGTTGATTTGTGTTTAGTTTTTTTGTCAATTAATATTTTGGAATTTTATACCAATATGGATGATAAAGACATTTTGGTATAAAGCAAATTGTAAGAGTGTTTACAGCTATTTAAACAGAAAGTTTACAGCTATTCATGGTTTTGTGACATATATGACATAAATGGGTCCAATTTTGCCCTTTTTCCTACTTGCTCTCATTTATTTTGTGGTAGCCTATAGGTGGGGTTAGTCTGGTAATAAGCCAAAAAAGTAAGCAGCTGGACACCATATTAGACATTTAGACCAAAATTCTTGCCTAACCCTGGTTATTATTTTTTGCTAGATTATCGTAAATTAAAAAATTTTAAAACCTTATTTTAACTTACATTTGATTTAGTTTGCAATCTCTAAATATTATTAAAAAATAATCTTTAATTCACCAACGAAGAAAATCAGGACCTTTAATTGTATTTCAATCATCTGTTTTTCATCCTTAGATCAAATTGCTGACATTATCTTCCACAAATAGAATTCAAACACAATTACATTTAATTATACAGTCTTTAATAATTATAAAATATTTAAATTCAGCAATTATTTTATCAATTAAAGCATATCATTCTATTTATCTATCAGATATCAATTTCTCTAATTAATATTGTTCATAATTTAACTTCCTTATTTATAGCTTGTGGTTTCAAAATTAAAATTCGTTTAACTTTTTTTTTTTTTGAAAAAACTCATTAAATAAGCATATCAATAATTCGGTTATCTCTAATTGTGACATCCCTATTTTTACGGCCAGAAAAGACCGATTTTCTTTATGTTTTTTTAATAAAAATCAGAGTAACTTCTTAAGAAAAGTATTGCAGAATTTGTTCCTAAAACAAAATATGTTATAAATTTTATCAAAGCATTTCTTAAAGAAATGTATTTTCATTACATTACAGAAACTCGGGATGTCAATTATCGATACAGACCATAAGCATAAACCAAAAAGAAATAAACATCTTAGGCCACAAAACACTATCTGGCCTCAAATCCGTAATCTCTCGTCAAGTCATCCAACTATGCTTTTGCCACTACCTGTAATACAAGAAAACTGAGTGGATCAGGCTGCGGAGGCTGGTGAGCATATAGGGTTTTCAACCCACAATAATAAGTTCATTATTTATTTTCATCAAATCATTATCCCAATTACCCGTTCCCGTTATCCCCACTTTACGTCCCTAAAGCATCTATTATAAGGGACCTATCCTAAGAAGTTTCATCGGGATGGACACTACTGCTAAGTGGATTCCTCAGCCATATATGTCCGCAAGGCAACCATTGGGGGGGGGGGGGGGGGGGGGGGATGGAGTACATCTTCAAAAACACCTACAGGTTGCGAGCCTGCTAGCGTTCCACTGAACTGCCTAGAAAAGTCTGTGGTCGTCATCTATACTCCGCTAGATGACTAGATCATCTTAAACATCGTAAACATCGAGGCCTCTTATCATTTTATCACACATCATATATATTCGTCTACCCATGTTCTACCCATCATATTTGTAGATATAAAATACATACATGGTCCAGATCTATAAAACAAAGCTTACATCTTTCATCCAGCATAACTTTCCAAGCATAAAATACATATACAGTATAGATCTGAAAAATAGTGTTTACATCTTTCACACAGCATAACTTTCAAAACATAAAATACATATACGGTCCAGATCTAAAGAAAAAGTTCAGATCTAAAGGAATAAGGTTCAGATCTTTCATCCAACATGGATCTAAAAGTATAAAGTTTAGATCTGAAGAAAAAGTTTAGATCTGAGATGAGAAAGTGTAGATCTGAAAGAAAGAAGTATAGATATTTCATCCAGCAAACATCTCAGGTAAATAGATAATATATATTTACACATAGCACATAATTTATATAAAATACTTCATATCTATGTGTATGATGAAAATGACTATACACTCACCTGATACGGAGTGATTCGAACAACATCTCGCTTCTAAAAATAATCTTCTTTGACGAAACCGGGAAGTTTGCTTGAAAACCAGGCTCCACGCGGGCAGAGTTTCAAACCGAAAAACTCTTTTTCTTGGAGCCTTCGGGCTCCCCGGGGCTTCCTTCGGAGGCTAGGGGGTTTTCCTAGGCTTTAGGGGGTTTAGGGAGGTAGTGAGAGAAAGTAGAGAGAGAAAGAAGGTTGAAAATGTGTGAAAAACGAGCTGCCTTCGCAGCCCTTTTATAGTCGTGCGAGGCCTCGGTACGCTAGGCGTACCTCGGACCTACGCGAGGCGTAAGGGGGCACACGTCGGTCTTCTGCTTGGGCTACATGGTCGTTTCAGAACCGCACAAAAGATCAAACCGCGGGGCGTACCTCCTTCGTACGCGGGACGTACTTTGGTACGTTGGGCGTACCCTTCGGACCAGACTCGCAATTTGCACACTCGACTTCTAAAATTCATATCTTTCACATACGAGCTCCGTTTTCAACGTTCTTTATATTCACGCATAGGCGGGACCGTACTCTATGACTTTAGTTTAGACTTTGTTAGCTAATTCTCGACTGATTTTGAATTCATATTCTTTAACAGACCGGGACCAGATTAGTCCGTCAAAAACCCATAACTTCTTCATCCAACGTCCGCTTTCATCTGTCTTTTTACCATTGCGCTACTATTAACGAGATCTTCGATTCTCGTTTGGGTTGTGCAAGCCAACAATCGTTCGATCTATAATTCGAACTTCGGGTTGTGCACTGCTGATCCGAAACATAGAAAAATCATAACTTCCTTATACGAAGTCAGATTTGGGCGTTCTTTTTATGCACGATCTCGGTTTTATGAACACTATGAATTTCGTTCAGATTGTTAGGGCTAAAAAGTCCTCTATCGTAAATTCACTATTTATGTCACGCAGTGTCGTGCCGTTTCTGTCGCGAAACTTCGACAGGCCATAACTTCTTCGTTATAACTCTGATTTTGGTGTTCTTTATATGCCCGGAATACTTGTCACGACCACTACAAATTTCTTTATCGATATCGGGCTTATCTAACATTTTGTTTTTGATGCTTATTTTATCCTTTATTTATTATATTATTATAAACAATTAATAAGCACACAAAATCACATAATTCACATAATATTCAAGTAATTCATCTTTATTACTTTAAAATGGGTTACAATGGTTGACCTAGACTATTACATCGTCTACTAATGTTTAGCCCAGAAACACGGGCGTTACACTAATATTATTAAAAGAGAACTCTTAATTCATCAATGAAACAATCAAGGCATTTGATTGTATTTCAATCCTTTGTTTTTCACCCTTATATCAAATTGTTGACATCATCTTCCCCAAATAGAATACAAACACAATTACATTTAATTATAAAATATTTAATAATTATAGAATATTTAAATTTAACAATTATGTTATCAATTAAGGCATATTATTCTATTTATACACCAGATATCAATTTCTCTAATTAATATTGTCCCTAATTTAACTTCCTTATTTATAGCTTTTGGCTTCAAAATTCAAATCTGTCTAAATTTTTTTTTTTTTTTTTTGAAAAAACTCATTAAATAAGCATATCAATAATTCAGTTATTAACATATAAAATCTGATCTAACCCCATTAAATCAGCAAACTATTTGAGAGTTAAAATAAAAATCAATATTATTTATAATTTATCTCACAGTATATCCCACATAAAATAAATCAGTTTGAGATATTGGTTTGAATTTTAAAACTCGTTATATAAGCAAGTCAATTAATTTGAAATTTTGAATCAATATAACTGATATCTTAATTTTTTTAATAGCCGATAATCTCCAAGATAATATCTCAGGATCCCATTTTTTTTGGAAGATAATAATTTTTTTATTCAAAAACATCCTATATACGATTACACTGAAGTTGTTATTCTTAAGATTTTGGATTGAGCCTTACGATTTACAGTGTTCTTCTTCAGCGATCTTCTTCTCCAATTCTTTTTTCCAGGTTCTTTCTTTACTTTGTTCTCCTTCTTCTTCTCCAATTTCTTGCATTTACACTGTTCTTATTACCTGTTATTATTGTATTCCTGTTGAGAGGTCATGAAAAAAATTAATCAATCTACTTTAAGCATATTAGTTTCATTCATTTACAAAAACAAAATTATATCCTTTATATCGATTTTTTTAATGTGTTGACCTATGTTTGTTTTGTGAGTCTGTGTATAATCAATATTATATCTTCTATTTGCAACATTCCTGAAACTTGTGTAATCAAATGTAATCATGAATCAAATACAACAGTATATATCAATGAATGGAACTGATATATTTCTATACACCACATAAAAAAAATATTCTTTTACATTGAATACTATTTGCATGATGAATGAGGGTAGAACAACATCTATGTATAAGTTCTCTTTACCTGAAATACCCCTACCCCTGCCACTGATGCCCCTTCTATTGCTTGATATGTTTTCTGATGAGCATCACAAAAAAAACTATTTATACTTACTTTATTGTCAGGTTTGCATTATGAGGTTTTTAAAAAGTATATAACAACATTCATATTTGGATGATAAGAATTTTATTTTATTTTTATAATTTGATTTTGATTACATACAAAAGAATTTCTACATTATATGTTTTAGACTAAATTACATTCGGCGTCCTTGAGTTATGTCAAAAGTTATAAATTTTGTCCCTAAAACTATATTTTCACTTTGGCCCTATAATTTTGAATTGTTCCTGTTTTGCCTATTTTACCCGAACCATATTACTTGGTTGAGTCACATGTGTTTAACAATGATTATTTTTTTCACAAACAGAAACATGGCTCAAAGCAACATTACATTCATATACCAACTTAATGCTTCAAAAAGTCAATTTACCATGAGAGTAAGAATAATTTGTCTCATGAAACATCTTGTTTATGGATCTTCAACAAAGACTTAAAAAATTGATATGATTCTCATTGATGAATAGGTAATAACAATTTTTTTTTATTAAAATTTCACTTAAGACAATGTCACATATTAATGTGATATGTATTTAATTTATGTTCCCCGTGTTTAACACAGGTCATAATCTAGTTCTTTTCTATACATAAAACAAACGGTTTTACATTCGTATTGGCTCAGTTACAATCATTTTGTTTATTTAATCATTTTACTTGTTAAAATTATTAATTCCATGGTCGAATCACGAATATATATTGTTTTGGTAAAAAAAATCTACTCATAATTTTGTAACCAAATTAGTACGTGAGTTTTGAAGATCTTGTTTAGAGATTTAAGAAAGAAAAAGTAGAAAATGGTTAAGATGTTGAAAAACTAAAGATCTTGACGAACATTCAAATCTTAAAGATAAACTAAAAATGCAAATAAATATTTTAAATACTTTATATGTTTGATATATTAAGATTTTCAATAAAATCCAGATTGCAAAGCTAAACATGTTGTAAATATTTTACCGTAAGAAATGAATAAGCAGCGTAAAATGTTTGAAATGTTTTGGATATGCTAGAAAGTCTCAAGATGTTCAATATAAGTAAAACTGTAGAGATGTCTAAGATCTGTGAAAGACTTCAGATGATTCAAATTTATTAAAATGCAAAAAAAAGTACGAAGATCATGTTAACTGTAAGACTAAGAAGTTGTAACATAAGATAGTCGATTTAGTGCCTGTACGTTGGAAACTTATAAATGGGCCAAATCCCACCTGGGAAACGGAGAGTGGCATAGTGAGTCGCTACCCGTAGTTGTTTGTCGTTGTGTGATTCCGGGGACGGAATCATCCTAAGGGGGAGAGAGTTGTAACACCCGTGTTTCTAGGCTAGACATTAATATTGACATAATGGTCTAGGTTAACCTTTGTAACTCATTTAGAAGAAATGAAAAGGAATTATGTGAATTTTATGTGAATTATGTGTTTTATGCTTAATTATTAGGGTTTAATTAATTAAAAATAAAAATAAGCGTCAAAATTAAAGTGTGAGATAAGCCCGATATCTGTACATAAAGTTGTAGTGGTCGAAACAAGTATTTCGGGGATATAAAGAATACCAAAATCCGAGTTATAACGAAGAAGTTATGACCTATTGAAGTTTCGCGACAAAACCGGCACGGTGCTGAATGTCGTAAAAAGTGAGTTTTTGATAAACTACTTTTTAGCCTTAGTAATCTAAACGAAAGTCGTAGTATTCGTTAAACCGAGAAGTTCAACAAAAAGAACGCCCAAATCTGACTTCGTATGAGGAAGTTATGATTTTTCGAAGTTTCAGCGCAGCAGTAGACAGCTAAAAACTCGAATTTTAGATCGAGCGGTTTTTAGCCGACACAACCTAAACGAGAATTGAAGGTCTCGTCATTAGGAGCACAACGGTAAAAAGTCTGACGAAAACGGACGTCGGATGAAGAAGTTATGAATTTTTAACGGATTTCCTGTCCCGGTCTGTTAAAAATAATAATATAAAATTTAAAGTCAAAATTAGCCGACGAAGTCTAAACAGAAGTTGTAGATCGTAATTTTAGCTACGCGTGCATATAAAGAACGTCAAAAACGGAGTTCGTATGCGAAAGTTATGGATTTTAGAAGTTTTGGCACGAAAACTGAGAAATTCCGCATAGTCACACAATTGCCACGTCACCCTCGCTTAGAAAGTGACACGTGTCCTGCTGAGTCACCTGGCTGCTGAGTCATTAGGCTGCTGAGTCACCGAGGCTGCTGAGTCATGTGAGCCACGTGTCCTCTTCTGATTCGACCGAGGAGGAGGCCCAATCCGAAGCAGCCAGCTCCCCAGCCGAAGCTTCGCCCAGCTGCCGCGTGTGTCTGAGCCTCGCATAGCCTAGCTCCGAGCCTCGCAGGTGCGCCAGCAAGTCGCGGTCCACTTAGAAGCCGACAGCGAGCCCTCGCATGTGCGAGCCAGGTGTGAGCCATGCGAGGCATGTGCGAGACCCTCTGCGAAGCCTCTTAGCCGTCGGATCCGGAGACTTCTCAGCCGTTGGATCAAACTTCGGACCCTATAAATAGAAGGGTACCTGCGAGGGTTTCCGGTTACTTTTGGAATTTAGCCATTTTAGCCCCTCTCTCCATATTTTCTTCATCTTAACATCCCGCAAAGCCCCGGTATCAATTTTAAAGCCCGGAATACCCCACGAAGAGCCCGAGAAGCCCAGAAAATTGATCTTTTCGGTTTCAAAGCCCGACCTTTCGCAGAGCCCGGTTTCTCAATAAAACTCCCGGTTTTATTAGAAACGATCGTTTTAGGAAACGAATTGCTGCCCGATTTTCACCAAAATAAGTGAGTGTGTAGTTACTTTCAATTTACACATATATATGAAGTATTTACCTTGAAATACGTGTTATGTGTAAATATATTAATTGTTTGACTGAGGTGACTGTTGAATTGATGTTTTATATAAGTTTTAAACTGTATATGCTTTTTATCTACAAAATATGTTGGGTAGAACATGGGTAGATGAAGTAGTGGGTATGATGAAAGGTGAGTTGGATAAAGGAGATGATCAATAATATTGATCATGAGTTGAGGGTGAGTGGTGAAAATTTGAGAGAATCACTTACCCAAATTGTTGGCCCCCGTCATTCAGCAGAGTATGGATGACAACCATGGACTATTCTAGACAGTCTATGGAACACTAGCAGGCCCGCAACCTGTAGGTGTAATGAACTATATGTTCATTTGCTGTACTCTAAAAACCCATTGACATGTATTGCAGGAGAGAACACCTGTAAATAATATTGTCGATAAATGAGAGCTATGGACTTAGCACATGTTGAAAAAACTTTGGCAGCTATGGAATTAGTGCCCGTTGTATAAACCCCGATCACGAGGTGACTTTGTGTCTATTCCTTAGGATGAATCCTTAGGAAGGAGTGATAGTTGATTCTTAGGGTAAACCCTTAAGAAATAAATAAAATAATGGGGTTTGGGGTAGTTAGGTTGATTGATTGATGTATAAACATAATAAATTTATGTATTGTGGGTTGAAAACCCTATATGCTCACCAGGCTTCCAAGCCTGACCCACTCAGTTGTTTATATTACAGGTAGAGGACCCCGAGCATAGTCAGATGATGATGATGAGTGAATTTTGGATTATAAGCTAGTAGTTACAAATGATTGTCGTAAGGCTTATAATGTCTTGTTTATGCTTTTGATCTATATTGGAACATGACATCTCGAGGTTTTGATATAAAAGGAAATGATATATTTCTTAAAGAAAGATTTTGACAAACTTTTATCATATTTTGTTTTGGGGACCAACTCCGCAACATCTTTTATAAAGATTTCTCTGATTTGATTTTTAAAAAGCATAAATTAAATCGGTCTTTTCTGGCGAGAAATTTGGGGATGTCACAGTTGGTATCAGAGCATTAGTTTAAGCGAACTAAGAAATTGTAGAATTTCTAGACTTGAACTTAGAATGCTAAGTGATGATTGTGAGATGAGTGTCTACCATATTTTAGACACGAGCACTAGTTTATTTTAGGGAAGATGCCTAAAATGCCCTTATGTGCTAAATGTTTTGTGTTATAGCTATAATGATGCTATTATTTGTTCGGATCTATGGTCTGTTGCCGACCGGATCTGGAAACCTTATGTGTGTAGGATTCTAAACGTATGACTACGATATTGGAACTAACATATAAACGTTTCGAAGACTTAACATCTAACAAAAATGAAGATCTAAATTCACCTACGATTGGTGTATAGATCGAAATGCCGAGTACTCAAAGTGGGTTCAAAAGTGATAATCCACAGCCTGAGCCAATCACGATGACTGGAGTGCAGGCAATGGTACGTACGATGTTAGGTGAACAGATGGAAGAAACAAAACGTTTACTTCAACAAAGTAAGGATGAACTTATTGTGCCAGTACTTCAGGCATCTGTTCTTGAGGCAACTATTAGGGTTGCTAAGTCTATTGAGAAAATGATCAATGACACAACCGCCAACAAAGTGAAGTTGGCAAGAAGAGGAAATTTGAGGGGTCTTCAAGGCCCAACAAGAGCAACATATCCACAAAGTTTGGCAAAGAAGAGATAAAGGAAAATGGTGCGGGAAGTGCAAAATTAAACACTCTGGGAATTGTGACGGGAAGGTGAAGTGCTTTAAATGTGGAGAAATAGGGCATTATGCCAATAAGTGTACGATTCCCAAGGAGGTGTGCTACGGATGTAAAGAAGAAGGCCATATTTCTAAGAATTGTCAGAAGAACAATGAAGTAACAAGGCCAAGTGCACCATCAATGCCAAAGGAATTTCAGGATATCCTTGAAGAAGCGATTAACAACACTAGGAAGTAGAAGTCAAGACTTGATACCCGAAGATCAAGTTACGAAGTAGTAATGTGAATAGTAACAAGTAGTTTAGCCTATGAGAGGCATATTATAGGGTAAACTTGAACCTTTGTGTAACCGTTTCAAGGAAATAAAATAAACCCTGGTTTTTTCGTCTGATGAATAGAATGGCTGGTGTAATTCTTGAAGTTGTCCTAATCATCTAAAATTTCCATCACCAACCAAGTTGAAGTAGAGTTGATCATTGAAGATACGCGTGAAAGAAGTCCTAGTAGAGTCTAGGAAAATTTTATGATTAATTGGACACATTTGTATGTGTTAAATTGTTTTGTGATTTTAGGACTTGGGGACTGTGAGACAGTACTTGGGACGAGTATGAGTAGGTGTGAATAGTAGTAGAGATCTATACTACTGGAAGCACAGGACTCGCACTTGGATCAGGGAAAGTCACAAGGTTACCATGAAGCTATTATTTGATTCCGTCTTGTTCTAGTCTGTCGTTACCATCGTTTCGGTAATGACTAAGAAGATGATTGTTATTCCGACCTTAGAGGTCATATCAAATTGAGTCCGACTACGAGGAGTTTATTATGTGGTTCAGAGAACCAAGTTCGATGTAACATTCGACTTAAGCCAGAAGATTGAAATGAAAGATGATCAAAGCGATCAATAGAAGTATCGCACTCATTGTTAAAGAAGTTGGTAGTTAGAAATGATACATTTTGAACGGTGATTGTATCGCATTAGAACATGAAGGAAGGTATAATTTGTTCTTAAATTGTCCCTAGGAGATCTGAGTCTAAGTAGTGCAGTATACAATGAGAGATCATTAGAACATGACCCATCGGTCTGTTACAATAAATACTTATTCCAAGAAGAAGGAGGAGTCCTCAATAAGGATTTATTTTGTAACTCGAAGGTTACAATTGGAAGTCCTATGGAGATCTGAAGCTTTTTAGAATTAGCTGGATATTATCGTTGATTTATCCAAGGCTTTTCTTCGATCGCGACTCCATTGACAGCTTTGACCCACAAAGGAGCTGTCTATACTTGGAATGAGAAGCATTGAAAGCTTTGAGAAGTCAAAGAAGAAGTTGTGTGAAGCACCGATTCTTTCATTACCCAGAGGAGTTGATGACTTCACAGTTTATAGTGATGCCTCTAGAGTTGGGTTAGGATGTGTTCTGACCCAAATGGATAAGGTGATAGCATATTCATCGAGGCAATTGAAAGAGCATGAAAAGAACTCCCCCACTCATGATTTGGAGTTGGCAGCGGTAGTATTCGCCCTAAAGATATGGAGGCATTATCTTTATGGCACAAAGTGTAAACTTTTCACTGATCATAAGAGTCTTCAATATCTCTTTAATCAGAAGGAATTGAACATGAGGCAACAACGCTGGCCAGAGTTACTCAAGGATTACGACTGCGAGATACTTGACCACCCTGGTAAAGCAAATGTGGTTGCTGATGCTCTCAGTCGGAATGTAAACCTTGAAAAGTAAAGGCCAAGAGCGTTAAGAATTGAAGTTGTCTTGACAATTGTGGAAAGTATAAAGAAAGCTCAAGAGGAAGCTTTAGAGAAAAATGACCGAAAGGAAGCACGTTTGGGCAAAACGTTAGTATTCGGTACAAACAACCAAGAGTTGAAGGTATTCCAAGATAGGATTTGGGTACCTAAGACGGGCGAAGTAAGAGATCTTCTGATGGAAGAAGCTCACAAGACCATGTACTCGATTCATCCCAGCGGCAGAAAAATGTATAGGGATTTAAAACCCTATTATTGGTGGCTGACGATGAAGCTCGATGTTGCTAGGTATGTGGCCGAGTGTGTAACTTGTGCTAGGGTTAAGGCACAACATCAGGAACCGTATGGGAGTTTAGAACCTTTACCCGTACCCATGGGTAAATGGGAAGACGTCACCATGGATTTTGTGACTAAACTGCCCAGAACAAGGAACGGTCACGACATGATTTGGGTAGTCGTTGATCGCTTCACTAAGAGTTCACATTTCATAGCAGCCATCGAGAAATGGTCTATGGATAAACTCGTGAATTCTTATGTGAAGGAAGTGTGAGGCTTCACGGTGTTTCGTTAACGATTGTATCGATCGTGACAGCCGTTTTACCTCAATGTTTTGGAGGAGTCTATAAGAGGAAAAGCAGTTTATGGGACTTGAAATAGTCCATTAAATTGCTGAAAAGTTGTAAGTGATTAGGAAAAAGATGTTAGCTGCTCAAAAGAGCTATGCTGACAAGAAAAGACAACCGATATCATTCGAAGTTGGAGATTCGATTTCACTTAAAGTCTCGTCGTGGAAGGGACTTATAGGATTTGGTAGAAGGGGAAAGTTGAGTCCAAGGTTTATTGGACCATTTAAAGTTCTTCAGAGAATCCGGAATCAAGCTTACAAGCTAGAGTTACCGGAAGAACTAGAGGGTATTCATAACACCTTTCATGTGTGTTATTTGAGAAAGTTCACGGGAGGTGTGCCCGACATAATTCCCATTTCTGAGTTAAGGTTGGACGAGAACAAGAGATTAATTGAAGAACTTGAGGCAATCGTTAACTGTAAGACTAAGAAGTTGTAACATAAGATAGTCGATATAGTGCCTGTACGTTGGAAACTTATAAATGGGCCAAATCCCACCTGGGAAACGGAGAGTGGCATAGTGAGTCGCTACCCGTAGTTGTTTGTCGTTGTGTGATTCTGGGGACGGAATCATCCTAAGGGGGAGAGAGTTGTAACACCCGTGTTTCTAGGCTAGGCATTAATATTGACATAATGGTCTAGGTTAACCTTTGTAACTCATTTAGAAGAAATGAAAAGGAATTATGTGAATTATGTGTTTTATGCTTAATTATTAGGGTTTAATTAATTAAAAATAAAAATAAGCGTCAAAATTAAAGTGTGAGATAAGCCCGATATCTGTACATAAAGTTGTAGTGGTCGAAACAAGGATTTCGGGGATATAAAGAATACCAAAATCCGAGTTATACCGAAGAAGTTATGACCTATTGAAGTTTCGCGACAAAACCGGCACGGTGCTGAATGTCGTAAAAAGTGAGTTTTTAATAAACTACTTTTTAGCCTTAGTAATCTAAACGAAAGTCGTAGTATTCGTTAAACCGAGAAGTTCAACAAAAAGAACGCCCAAATCTGACTTCGTATGAGGAAGTTATGATTTTTCGAAGTTTCAGCGCAACAGTAGACAGCTAAAAACTCGAATTTTAGATCGAGCAGTTTTTAGCCGACACAACCTAAACGAGAATTGAAGGTCTCGTCATTAGGAGCACTACGGTAAAAAGTCTGACGAAAACGGACGTCGGATGTAGAAGTTATGAATTTTTAACGGATTTCCTGTCCCGGTCTGTTAAAAATAATAATATAAAATTTAAAGTCAAAATTAGCCGATGAAGTCTAAACAGAAGTTGTAGATCGTAATTTTAGCTACGCGTGCATATAAAGAACGTCAAAAACGGAGTTCGTATGCGAAAGTTATGGATTTTAGAAGTTTTGGCACGAAAACCGAGAAATTCCGCATAGTCACACAATTGCCACGTCACCCTCGCTTAGAAAGTGACACGTGTCCTGCTGAGTCACCTGGCTGCTGAGTCATTAGGCTGCTGAGTCACCGAGGCTGCTGAGTCATGCGAGCCACGTGTCCTCTTCTGATTCGACCGAGGAGGAGGCCCAATCCGAAGCAGCCAGCTCCTCAGCCGAAGCTTCGCCCAGCTGCCGCGTGTGTCCGAGCCTCGCATAGCCTAGCTCCGAGCCTCGCAGGTGCGCCAGCAAGCCGCGGTCCACTTAGAAGCCGACAGCGACCCCTCGCATGTGCGAGCCAGGTGCGAGCCATGCGAGGCATGTGCGAGACCCTCTGCGAAGCCTCTTAGCCGTCGGATCCGGAGACTTCTCAGCCGTTGGATCAAACTTCAGACCCTATAAATAGAAGGGTACCTGTGAGGGTTTCCGGTTACTTTTGGAATTTAGCCATTTTTAGCCCCTCTCTCCATATTTTCTTCATCTTAACATCCCGCAAAGCCCCGGTATCAATTGTAAAGCCCGGAATACCCCACGAAGAGCCCGAGAAGCCCAGAAAATTTATCTTTTCGGTTTCAAAGCCCGACCTTTCGCAGAGCCCGGTTTCTCAATAAAACTCCCGGTTTTATTAGAAACGATCGTTTTAGGAAACGAATTGCTGCCCGATTTTCACCAAAATAAGTGAGTGTGTTGTTACTTTTAATTTACACATATATATGAAGTATTTACCTTGAAATACGTGTTATGTGTAAATATATTAGTTACTTTCAATTTACACTATATGTTCATTTGTTGTACTCTAAAAACCCATTGACATGTATTGCAGGAGAGAACACCTGTAAATAATATTGTCGATAAATGAGAGCTATGGACTTAGCACATGTTGAAAAAACTTTGGCAGCTATGGAACTAGTGCCCGTTGTATAAACCCCGGTCACGAGGTGACTTTGTGTCTATTCCTTAGGATGAATCCTTAGGAAGGAGTGATAGTTGATTCTTAGGGTAAACCCTTAAGAAATAAATAAAATAATGGGGTTTGGGGTAGTTAGGTTGATTGATTGATGTATAAACATAATAAATTTATGTATTGTGGGTTGAAAACCCTATATGCTCACCAGGCTTCCAAGCCTGACCCACTCAGCTATTTATATTACAGGTAGAGGACCCCGAGCATAGTCGGATGATGATGATGAGTGAATTTTGGATTATAAGCCAGTAGTTACAAATAATTGTCGTAAGGCTTATAATGTCTTGTTTATGCTTTTGACCTGTATTGGAACATGACATCCCGAGGTTTTGATATAAAAGGAAATGATATATTTCTTAAAGAAAGATTTTGACAAACTTTTATCATATTTTGTTTTGAGGACCAACTCCGCAACATCTTTTATAAAGATTTCTCTGATTTGATTTTTAAAAAGCATAAATTAAATCGGTCTTTTCTGGCCGAGAAATTTGGGGATGTCACACTCGGTGCAAGTGAATTTCATATATATATATATATATATATATATATATTGTGTCAGTGCACAAATAGTATAAGAGCAATTCTAACCGTGAAATACTATTGACGATTGTTTAACATTATAATGGAGTTTGCATTCCAACGAAACAATAAAATGGTGGTTTCTAGAGACCATACAATTTGGCCTTCATATATGGTATCTTAAGCTATCTCAAACACTAAAATGTTGTTTTTTACAGATTGGTTTGAATAATAATACCACTTTATTAGCCTTTATAATAGTGTTTTAGTGGTTGGTTGGAGTTAGTCTAAGCATTTCTTTAATTTTTTTCAATTCTTTATTATATTTTTTCAATTAGAACACGGTGTTTTCCATTTTTTACGAAATTTTAACTATTTATGTAATGTATTAATTTCCAAACAGTTTGTTTTAGAACATAAATACAACATTCGTTTTTCCATAAAGATGAATTTGATAACTTAAGGAAACAAGTCAAGATACATCAAAACACAAATATACCATAAGTCAATCCTCCTCATCACCATCATCATCGTCATCATCATAGTCATCACCTTCCTCATCATCATCATCATTATCATCATGTTGTGTCCTGAATATACCAGCTTCGTCACCTGACCGTGGACAAAGTGGATAATCAATCCCCTACTGAGCAAGCAAACAACTCAGGGCTCCCATCATCCACTGGTGATCTCGCTGGAACTCTCGTTGAATCTCTTGCTGATCCATTTGCGACTAATGTTGCTCCCTACTCATCATATCCATGTGTCAAGCTAAATAGCATACGTCAATCTCGGGCTTAGTATTCTGCTGAGTAGCCATTGGTGCATGTCGAACATGATACCTACAAGGAACAGGCATAGGCTCAGACTCCTGCTCAAGCTCCACCGAAGGATGGGTATCACAATGTCATCCGGAGGAATCCTCAAGATCCCATTAGCCCGACGCACAACCACACGCATCTGGTGCAGAACCCCATGATCCATGTCCTTATGATCAAACTCGGACATCCCCTGAGTGGCTATACCATAAGAATGGACCAAACGACTAACAAAATAACCCCCCACATATCTTGATCCAGGGCAAGGAACCCACAATAAGGCTGGATAAGTAAACAACCAAAGTATAGGAAAGGTTAAGACAAACCTCCGGATGAATCAAGCACCACATCTAGAATAGGTCGCCAATAGGAACCTTGTCACTCTCCTCATGGTGATAGATGGTAGAAGCGACAATACGATGGGTCAACTGCATGATATTAGATCTGAATTTGCTCTCATTGGCCTCTCTGACCACATAAAAACCACGAACATGCGCCCACACATCCATAGAGTTGTACCCTAGATATGAGGTTGCTCTCCTTGGCAACTTTATGGATCCTAGAGGTCCATTTGAGGTTATATGATCCAGATCTAGTGTTCCTTGGTGTATTTGGCCTCAAGCACAAGTTTAAGTTCATTTATTCCATGGCTTTGAGCTAGTATGGGAGTGAGATGCATTATGCATCCATGTCCATAAAAGCACTGACCTTTATGATGCTTATGGAATCTAAAAGTCTTTTGGAAAATTTTATTGGGTGACTTTAGTGATTAAGAGCTTAAAGGAGGAGCTCATGTCTTAAGATGTCATTAAGGACTTAAGGTTAGAAGTTTTGGCTTATTGGGATGACTTACAGGATAAAGTTGAAAACTTTATCCATCAAGACCTCAGGAAGAAACAAATATGAGCTTTGGAGCTCTTAGAGTGGAGGAAAATAGCTTGACCCATTAAGTTGTCCAGACATAGTCTCCACGACGTGGCGTTTGGTTGCCACGACGTAGCGACTGGGGATGAAGCGCGACTATTATGTTCGTATTATGCCGCAACATGACTTGTAGAGGGTAATAACATAGCGACCCTCTAAAGTCAACTTTGGACAGTTGACTTTTGACCTAGGTTGACTTTTCGTCAAAGATTTTTTGGTTTTAGTGTATAAAATAAGGTTAGATCTGGTATGATTAGATAGGTGTGTTGTAGCATCGATTGTGTGGCTTTGAGCGGTGGTTTAGCTGACTGTGTGAGTCAGGTGAGTCTTCTCACTAACTGTCTTTGTGACTTTTGCATTGTGTGTTAGGTTGGGCGTAGTGGTATGTATGTTGGGTTGGACCCATTTTAATGTTGGATTAGGCCTATTGATATGTAGTGTTGGGCCCATTTATATGTTAGGTTGGGCCTGTTGATATGCAAGATTAGATCCATTGATATGTTGGGTTTATCCCGTTATTATAAGTTGAGCCCAAGATTCATGATGGGCCCGATGATATGTATGATATGCGGTATTTTAGGGAACTCACTAAGCTTTGTGCTTACGGTTTGTGGTTTAAACATTTTTCAGGTACTTCTAGTTCTAGAGGAAAGGGTCTGGCTTGACTGCACATCATCCCCTGATGACTTTTTCCACACTAATTACTTATGATTTACTTTGATGTTTGAGAAATATGTTTTATGTTGTTTGCTTTTGTTGTATGACTTGATGGTTTTAAACGAAAATTTTTACTACTATTTTTGGGACATTACAATTTCCATCAAACAAACACAAAATGAAAGGATTTTGGCAAACCCCTAACCATACACCTAAAACCCTAGAACTTCAAATCGGAGCAAATAGGGCCAATTCAACAGAAACTAAGCATGGGTATTTGTTAATCGAACCATATAAGGGGGATTTAACCAAGTAATTTCAAGTATTACAAGTTGAATCAATAAATCATAAAAAGGTTTCAAAAACACAAAAATCTCGAATATGTGAAATCAGATGGATTAGAGGTGTTTGGATTGGAAAGAATACATACATTAGAAGTAGGGAGATCGAGAAATCAAAGATAGAAACAACAAAAGTGTCGCATGCTTGTTGCATGTGGGAACCATCCGAGAGAACGGGGCATTTTAGGAAGCGCGAGGCGTCAAAAGGGGCCCAAGTGGGCGTTTTATCTCTGGACCGGCGAAGGCGCATGCGGCGCTCCCAACATGCATAACACGCGGAGCCAAGTTTTCTTTTTTGGATACTTTTAGTCCCTGATTTTTTCACCTATTCCTTTTACACCCCAATAGCCAAATCTTTTCCTAAAATATCTACCATATGAGTACATGGAATCTAGCATATCACACACGACAAAGAAAAGGACAATATAATGCAAAATAATCCCCGTAAACAACATGAACTTTCAAATCAAACTAATCATTTAAGGAAATCATCCAAGTATTTTGGAAATGGGGAAATCCGATAAGAAGACAAGTTACAGAAAGTTAAACGACTAGACACAATTTGCCTCCATAACAAGAATGCATCGAGAGCTACCTAATAAGTAAAGTAGTATCACAATCATGATCAAGCTAATTAAATTAAGTAAAGTCAATTGAGATCTGCAATAAATCAATCCAACTTAGTAATCATAATATATCTACTACTATAGGATGGAACCATGCCAACACAAGGACTAACACTGATAGACCCAACTACCATCAAGACAATAGTAAAACAATAGATTTCCGAAACCCTAATAGCCTATGAAGTCAACCGAAACAACACCCCAAGACTTAAGGAAGGGGATGACGAGTGGAACCCTAACAAGAGCAACCAAAATGCATACACTTACCAAAAATTAATAAGCGACAAACCTAGATCCTTCTATGGAGATGAAGGAATAACTTGTCTAACCCACTGGATCAAGGAGACGAAATCGATCCAACGAACCCACGACTGTGTAGCTCTTAATTGGTGAAATACCAACATCAAGACCATGGGAGTGGATACAGCCTACACAATCTCTTCGGAAGAAATGAAAAGGATGATAGTAGCCAAAATTTTCCCCAGGGGAGAAATATCAAGGATAGAGCAAGAGCTTTGATATCTAGTTGCTGAGGAAACAAATTAGTCAATGTATACAAAACGTTTTGAGGACCTGGCCACCATATGTATGCAGTTGAAAATTTCAGAGGACAAGAAGATCAAGAAATACATCGAAGGACAAACTCCATCAATTCAAAGAGCGATAACCAACATTCAACCTGACACCGACCACGATACTAAAGAATTGGCCTTCAGCATAATAAAGAAGACCACCCACAGAAGACAAATTGTTGAACGAATGAAGGCAAAGGAATTCAAGGCTAACAAGAGAAAATATGATGGAAATTCAAGAAAACCCTCAGGGGAGAAACAAATTATCAAGAAATTCCATATCATGACGCTGAAACCTTATGTCGGAAGTCTTTCACGATGCAATAAGTGTCAATACCACCATGTCGGAGAGCGTAGAAAACTAGTCTATAAAAATTATGGTAAAAAGGGCCATACCACTAAATCTTGTAGAAGCCCGGCTCACACCAAGAACAAAGAAGTTGGTTCTAGTAGTTATCACAAATGTTTGAAGTGTGGAAAGCAAGAACACTTTAAAAGGAACTACCCGGAAAATTAGCGAAGAAATGCTTGAGGCAAGGTATGCAGAAGTAGAATAAACTATGTAACTCCAAGAGATACATAGACAAGCTAGCATGTTACATGTTAAAAAATAATGTACCCAATATAATGAATAAAGGAGCTTGTAGTCTTTTAGTTAAATAAACATAAGGTTGGTAGGATACATGATACGCCCATCTTCTTACTATCCTAATATATAAGACCACGTCATTTGAATCTTTTAGGGACTCAAACGCTCAACAAAAAATATCTCAAATCTAAGACTAAGTTTGGAAATAAACCTTAGAATGGACATGTAACATCTCGATATCCAGGTAAAGCTATTATGTCCTTCCATTTTGTCAAGTTGTCAAAAGTGGTCCTTATGAGAATTATTGTAGCAAATGAGTACGATGGGCGTACTGGGAGTACGCTGCACGTACTCAAGCGCTTAATTTGGACGTGGACTTGCCTGCGTACGCTGGGCGTAATGGGTCCAGATGCAAACCCTAATATTTGACTTGTGCACTATATAATGGATGCTAAGGCTTATTTCTTAGCCTCCATATCAGTTAGTAAAACCCTAAGAGAGCCTCCCAATCGTCCTTAGCTTGAGAGTGAGTGTTTTGGAGCTAAAAGTGCCTTGGGGTGTGTGTGTGTGTGTGAAGAAGAAGGAGAGAAGCTTGTGGAGGCTAGCGCTTGAAGTGCAAGGTTAGATCTAAGATCTACAGAGGAAGGAGCTGCATTTGGAGGTATAAAGCTCAAAACTTTCCTCTTCTTTTTGGTTAGATGATTTGTTGGACCATTTTAGGGTTAAAAGTCCCAAGGTGGAGACTTTATGAGTGTAATGTGCTCCATGGACCTAGATCTGTCCCATTTCAGTGTTATTTGTGTTCTAAATCCATAAAGTTTCCATCTTGGTCGTGGATATGAGGTTATGCATGAGTATTGAGCTTTCTAGTGTGAGGAAGTGGAGTGTTATGGGTGTTAGTGACTTGTCCAGCCATGCAAAGTCTTAAAGTCACCGACTTTATAGATTAAAAGGGTTATAAGTGGTCAGATCTAGAAGTTGGACGTGGGTCTTAACGGATTAAGACCCCAAAATGCATAGAGTCTGAAACTGGGAGTTACGATGGGCGTAATCCCAGTACGCGCGGCGTAAGGGGTCGCGCACCCCACTTTCTGTGAAGACACCGGGTATGCCCAGCGTACATGTGTGGTACACACAGCGTAACCCGAGGAGTTGACTTTTGTTGACTTTTAGGGTTTGGTCAACTTTAGGGTATTTGAGCCATGAGAGGGGTAAAATGGTTTTTTACCCTTCTGAGAGTACTAAGAGGAGGAATAGTCTAGCCTTGAGAGATGTATTGATTTAGAGTGTTTATTTCATATGAATAGGCGGAGGCTAGATCAGATTTCAGAGCTCGAGATTTCACCGAGTTACCCGAGGTGAGTCTTCTCACTATACTTTACCTAAAGTGGTAATTAGAGTTATGAGACAGAGTATTTGTATGTTCTTGCATGATGTGATTTTTATGTACTTATGCTATGTATGATACAGAGTTTACAGAGTTAGGACCGGAAGGTCCACAGAGTTAGGGATAGAGGGCCCACAGAGTTATGGGACTAGAGGGTCCCACTGAGACACATTGACCAGAGGGTCAAACAGAGTTATAGCCTCGAGTGGCTAATATGTGTTATGTGTGGTATTTTGGGGAACTCACTAAGCATTTATGCTTACACTGTTGTGTTATGCGTTTCAAGTACCAGCGAGGATCACAGGAAGGCGCCAGCTTGATCGTTACACACACGAGGAGTTTTATATTTTGATCTTGGGACATGATGTTATGTTTTGACTATGTGATACAATGGTGTTTTTAGAACGATTATGACTGGAAATGTGTTTTATAAAATGTGAAAAATTATTTTTAAAATTTGGGTGTTACAAGTTGGTATCAGAGCCTTGGTTGAGGGATTCGGGTACACCTTCGAGCGTATCCTAACTCAAACTGAGGATTTGGGAGATTTTCAAAATAAAATTTACAAAATTTTCTCAAGAGTAAGAAGTTTTTGAAAGAGCAGAGCAGAGCAGTGTGTACGATCAGTCAGCGCCCGAACGGTGATTTCCCAAAATGCCCTTACATTATGAGTTATGAGATATGTTATGATATGTTATGCATGCTAGAGTAGGCTAGGTAATCTTATTGGGACTAGAGTGGCCTGATTTGTGATGCCTTAGCCTAGGGATTTTGCTGCTAGCTGATGCTTGAGAGTGAAAAGATAGCAGCGAGGAGCTTATGAGAGATCTGCTTGAGAGTAGACTATGCATAGAGAGAGTAGAGTACTTGGGATTTGGGATCCTAGGAGGAGGACTTGGGGTGAACAGTGATGCGGTGTGGACGGTAGTATTGGGCCCGTACTATCGAAGGCACCGGATCAGTGCGCATCCCAAGTAAGAATCCTTAGGGGACCAGGGATCAAGTAGGATTGGGATATCGAGTGTGTGTACACTCGAGTGAGTGTTTGATGTTTTGTGTTGTATTTCAGAGAGACATCATGGTGGGGACACGTATAGACTAGGGTCTAGTGAGGGGTGCTGTGAGTGATGAGGAGCTCCGCCAGATGATTCATGATGAGGTGGTTGCTGCCATCCGCGCTGAGATTCCTGAGATGTTCGGGTCTATCAAGACCACCCTGATCGAGACTTTTGATGAGCGTTATGCTGCTCTTACTGATGCTGCTATTGCTGCAGCCACTGCGGCCGTTGTTGCTGCCAAGCCGCAGGGGGGTGACACGTTGCTGTACTGGGAGTTCAGCAACACGAAGCCATCAGAGTTTGATGGGACTCAGGACCCGATAGCTGTGATGAGGTGGATCTCTTACATTGAGAGGTGCTTCTACGCATGTTCATGTCCGAAACATCTGAGGGTTCGGTTCGCGCTGAACCAGTTTCATTTGGGGGCGAAGGACTGGTGGAACTATTCTTCTGCAGAGCTTGCTGCGATGACCTAGGAGAGGTTCACCGCTATGTTTCATGATGAGTACGTTCCCCCGGTGGAAAGGGAGCGATTGGCCCAGGACTTCTTGACCCTCAAGCAGGGTACAGAGTCTGTTACTGTGATCACCAGGATGTTTCATGAGAGGGCGATGTTCTGCCCTGAGCACGTGTCTTCTGAGCAGGCACGTATGAGCCGGTATTTGAGCATTTTGAGGAGAGACATCCGCCAGTTCGTCGCGAACTCGACGTAGCGGACATTTGCCGAGCTTTAGGCAAATGCCCGGAAGAGGGAGATTGACCTAGAGACTCAGGCCAGGGAGGAGGCAGAGTCTCAAAGGAGGGATCGGCGACCGGCACAATCCCAGCCGGCCGCTAAGCGGGCTAAGCCCGCCGATTCGAGATCTGGGAACCAGAGGGGCCACACTTATGGAAAGTGCGGAAAGAGTCATGAGGGGTTGTGCAGAGCAGGGTCTTGCTACAAGTGTGGCAAGGAGGGACATATGGCCAAGTATTTCCCCAAGGGGTTTGTAGTGTGTTTCCACTGCAACCAGATTGGACACCGGAAGGCCGAGTGTCTGCAGTTGCGAGGGTCAGCTCAGGGAGCTTCTCAGGGGTCTGTCCCTGCTGCTGTTCGAGCTACAGAGAGTCGGCCGGTGAAGGTCGAGGCGCCGAAGGCTCGCGGGAGAGCCTTCCAGTTGACAGCAGAGGAGGTCCGCGCAACACCCGATGTTGTAGCTGGTATGTATTCTTTCTTATGTTTATTCTGAGTTTGTGGTGTTATGCTTATATTGTGATATGCGTAGGTACATTTCTTGTGTGTTTTGTGCCTTCTTTGGTGTTATTTGACTCGAGTGCGAGTCGGTCTTTTGTGTTGTTAGCCTTTAGTCAGCACATCAGTATTTGTCGTGACGCGTTGAGTCGACCTTTGCGAGTTTCCATAGCTGACGAGAGAGCAGTGTATGCCACTGATGTGATTCGAGGATGTGTACTCGAGATATTCGGCGTGGGGTTTCCGATTGATTTGGTCCCGATTGCTATGGGAGATGTCTGTGTCATCATGGGCATGGACTGGTTGAGCAGATTTGGAGCGGTTATCGACTACGAGTGGCAGTTGGTGACCATACGAGACCCTAGTGAGGGATTTCTTACGGTTTTTGGCGAGGGTACCCGTTCTGGGTCGGCGTTTTGTTCAGCCGCGAGGGCGAGGTAGAGTCTACAGCAGGGCTGTAGTGGGTATGTGGCTTATGTGATGGATACGAGGGTAGGTGCAGAGAGACCGAGGTCGGTCGATGAGGTCCTGATAGTGCGTGAGTTCCCGGATGTTTTCCCCGAGGAGTTGTCGGGTGTGCCTCCCGAGAGGCAAGTGGAGTTCCGTATCGATTTGGTTTCGGGGGAAGCGCCTATCGCCAAGGCGCCCTATTGCCTTGCACCTCCGGAGATGCAGGAGTTATCCTCGCAGCTCCAGGAGCTGCTGGGAAAGGGGTTTATACGGCCGAGTAGCCAAACGTGGGGAGCACCGATCCTTTTTGTCAAGAAAAAGGATGGTTCACACCAGATGTGCATTGATTACCGGGAGTTGAACAAGCTGAAGGTTAAGAACCGTTACCCCTTACCGAGGATCGACGATTTGTTCGATCAGTTGCAGGGAGCGTCTTGGTTCTCCTAGATTGATTTGAGGTCTGGATATCATCAGATGAGGGTACGTGATGAGGATATCCAGAAGACAGCGTTCAGGACTCGTTATGGGCATTACGAGTTCGTGGTGATGCCTTTCGGTCTCACCAATGCACTAACGGCGTTCATGGATCTCATGAACAGGGTGTGCAGGCCGATGTTGGATCGTTCGGTGATAGTGTTCATTGATGATATATTGGTGTATTCGAGGTCCAGAGAGCAGCATGAGGGAGATCCTCGGAGTTCTAAGATCGGAGAGGCTGTACGCCAAATTCTCCAAGTGTGATTTCTGGTTACAGGAGGTCCAGTTTCTAGGGCACCTCGTGAACCAGAATGGGATATTGGTCGATCCGGCCAAGATTGAGGTGGTGATGAGCTGGGAAGTACCGAGATCCCCTTCGTAGATCAGGAGTTTCCTGGGGTTGGCCGGATATTATCGGAGATTCATTCAGGATTTCTCCAGGATTGCAGTTCCTCTCACCAAGCTGACCCGGAAAGGCGTACCTTTCAGTTGGGGTCCGGAGCAGCAGGCCTCATTCGAGACACTTCGCCAGAGATTGTGCGAAGCTCTAGTGTTGGCCCTTCCGGAGGGAATGGAGGACTTTGTGGTATATTGTGACGCGTCGATATCAGGTCTGGGCGATGTGCTGATGCAGAGAGGGCATGTTATAGCATATGCATCGAGGTAGCTGAAGCCTCATGAGATGAGGTATCCTACGCACAATCTGGAGTTGGGGGCTGTGGTGTTCGCCCTCAAGATCTTGCGTCACTAATTGTATGGAGTTCGGTGTACCATATACACGGAGCATAAGAGCTTGAAGTATCTGATGGATCAGCCCAATCTGAACGTGCGTCAGAGGAGATTGTTAGACGTGGTAAAGGACTGTGAGTGTGAGATCATGTACCACCCGGGCAAGGGTAATATGGTAGCCGATGCTTTGAGTCGCAGGGCAGAGAGTGCCCCTTTGCGAGATGTTTGTATGAGGTTGACAGTGCTGACTCCGGTGTTGGACACCATTCGAGAGGCCCAGGTGGAGGCCATGATACCGGATAACCGAAAACGAGAGCGGGTGACTGGGCAGATATCAGAGTTCATTGCCAATATCCGGGGTCTTATGACCTTCCAGGGCCGGATTTGGGTTCCATTTGAGGGTGGGGCACGTGCTATTTTGATGGAGGAGGCGCATTGGTCGAGGTTTTCGATCCATCCCGGGGCCACTAAGATGTATTTGGACCTGAAAAGAGATTATTGGTGGCCCTGTATGAAGAGGGACGTGGCTTGGTTTGTAGAGAGGTGCTTGACCTGTCGTAGGGTTAAGGCTGAGCACCAATGTCTGCATGGCAAGTTGCAGCCGCTTGAGGTTCCCCAATGGAAGTGGGAATAGATTTCCCTGGATTTTATCACCAAATTGCCGCGGACTGCGAGAGGCGTCGATGCAATCTGGGTGATAGTCGACCGGCTGAAGAAGAGCGCTCATTTTCTTGCTATCAGTGAGAGCTTTTCTATAGAGAGGCTGACAGAAGTGTATGTGAGAGAGGTGGTATCGCGACATGGTGTGTCGATCTCGATTATGTTGGATCGAGATGTGCGTTTCACTTCTTGGTTCTGGAAGAAATTCCATGAGGATGTGGGTACTAGGCTGCATTTCAGTACCGCATACCACCCGCAGACCGACGTTCAGAGCGAGCGGACGATTCAGATGCTCGAGGACATGCTTCGAGCATGTGTGTTGGACTTTGAAGGGAGTTGGGATACGTATCTGCCTTTGGCTGAGTTTTCTTATAACAACAGCCACCATTCGAGCATTGGTATGCCTCCCTTTGAGTTATTGTATGGGAGGAGGTTTCGGACTCCCATTTGTTGGGGAGAGGTAGGGAAACGAGTGATGGGAAGCACTGAGATAGTGCTTCAGACTATAGAGCAGATACAGCAGGTTAGATAGAGATTGATGACGACCTAGAGTCGCCAGAAGAGTTACACGGATAGGCGTCGATCCGAGCTCGAGTTCCAGGTTGGAGACTTTGTACTCCTGAAAGTGTCTCCTTGGAAAGGAGTGATTCGATTCAGGAAAAAGGGCAAGTTGGGGCCCCGGTACATTGGACCGTTCAGGGTTACTGCGAGGGTGGGCAGGGTAGCATATCGATTGGAGCTACCTGCGGAGTTAAGCCAGATTCATGATACCTTCCACGTGTCTCAGCTGAGGAAGTGTATAGCCGATGAGTCGGCAGTTGTACCATTGGAGGATATCCAGGTGGATGTGGGTCTTAATTATGTTGAGAGGCCGATCGCGATCTTGGACCGGAAGGTCAAGATTCTTAGGAACAAGGAGGTGTCACTGGTTCAGGTCCAGTGGCAGCACCGGAAGGGGTCCGAGCTGACTTGGGAGTCAGAGTCAGAGATGCGGGAGCAGCATCCGGAGATGTTTTCGGCATGAGACTTCGAGGGCGAAGTCTGGTTCTAGTGGGGGAGAATTGTAACATCCAGAAATCCGGGTAAAGCTATTATGTCCTTCCATTTTGTCAAGTTGTCAAAAGTGGTTCTTGTGAGAATTATTGTAGCAAATTAGTACATTGGGCATACTGGGGAGTATGCTGCGCGTACTCATGCGCTTAATTGGACGCGAACTCGCCTGGGTACGCTGGGTGTACCCAGGGTTACGCTGGGCGTAATGGGTCCATATGCAAACCCTAATATTTGACTTGTGCACTATATAATGGATGCTAAAGCTCATTTCTCAGCCTCCATATCAGTGAGTAAAACCCTAAGAGAGCCTCCCAATCGTCCTTAGCTTGAGAGTGAGTGTTTTGGAGCTAAAAGTGCCTTGGTATGTTTGTGAAGAAGAAGGAGAGGAGCTTGTGGAGGCTAGAGCTTGAAGTGCAAGGTTGGATCTGAGATCTACAAAGGAAGGAGCTGCATTTGGAGGTATAAAGTTCAAAACTTTCCTCTTCTTTTTGGTTAGATGATTTCTTGGACCATTTTAGGGTTAAAAGTCCCGAGGTGGAGACTTTATGAGTGTAATGTGCTCCATGGACCTAGATCTGTCCCATTTCAGTGTTATTTGTGTTCTAAATCCATAAAGTTTCCATCTTGGTCGTGGATATGAGGTTATGCATGAGTATTGAGCTTTCTAGTCTGAGGAAGTGGAGTGTTATGGGTGTTAGTGACTTGTCCAGCCATGCAAAGTCTTAAAGTCACCGACTTTATAGATTAAAAGGGTTATAAGTGGTCAGATCTAGAAGTTGGACGTGGGTCTTAACGGATTAAGACCCCAAAATGCGTAGAGTCTGAAACTCGGAGTTACGCTGGGCGTAATCCCAGTACGCGCGGCGTAAGGGGTCGCGCACCCCACTTTCTGTGAAGACACCGGGTATGCCCAGCGTACATGTGTGGTACACACAGCGTAACCCGAGGAGTTGACTTTTGTTGACTTTTAGGGTTTGGTCAACTTTAGGGTCTTTGAGCCATGAGAGGGGTAAAATGGTCTTTTACCCTTCTGAGAGTACTAAGAGGAGGAATAGTCTAGTCTTGAGAGATGTATTGATTTAAAGTGTTTATTTCATATGAATAGGCGGAGGCTAGATCGGATTTTTCAGAGCTCGAGATTTCACCGAGTTACCCGAGGTGAGTCTTCTCACTATACTTTACCTAGAGTGGTAATTAGAGGTATGAGACAGAGTATTTGTATGTTCTTGCATGATGTGATTTCTATGTACTTATGCTATGTATGATACAGAGTTTACAGAGTTAGGACCGGAAGGTCCATAGAGTTAGGGCCAGAGGACCCACAGAGTTATGGGACTGGAGGGTCCCGCTGAGACGCATTGACCAGATGGTCAAACAGAGTTATAGCCTCGAGTGGCTAATATGTGTTATGTGTGGTATTTTGGGGAACTCATTAAGCATTTATGCTTACAGTGTTGTGTTATGTGTTTCAGGTACCAGTGAGGATCACGGGAAGGCGCCAACTTGATCGTTACACACACGAGGAGTTTTATATTTTGATCTTGGGACATGATGTTATGTTTTGACTATGTGATACAATGGTGTTTTTATAACGATTATTAATGAAAATGTGTTTTATAAAATGTGAAAAATTATTTTGAAAATTTGGGTGTTACAGGACACAATTGATAATAGGAATAATGAGCATCTATAAAGATCTTCAGAAGAATTTTCAAAGACATTCTTGGGTTTCCTATTGGTGTAAAGTAGACAAACCAAGAAAGTCTTAGGATGTTAAGTCGTCCAAGAAGATCATACCAAGATTATTCCCACATGTTTCCGTTCGTACGAACCATAGTCCGACTAGTTACCCAATTATGGAATACGTACGAATCATGTATAGCTAATCCTTTCAACTATCTCCAAAGAGACAAATTTTATTCCATACCTAATAGAGTGTATGCTATAAGGTTCTATGAAAATAGAATGCCAACTGCGCTTGTTAAATATTTCTCCACGGTTATGAACTATAAACGTATCCCATGGAAGCTTAATGTAACACGATTACCCCAATACCACAAGTTGAATTTTGGGGACGAAATTCCTTTAATGGGGGGAGAATATGACGACCAAGAAAAATGCGTCATCACCCGCGATAGTGATACGCATAAATATAAACAATGTTATAACAGTTATATAACATCAAACAATTTTGAAATCTCGTACTCGTAAATATGCCGCCATCTAGATAGTGAGTCCAAGAAATTAGAGCAAAAAAGTTGTAATGTCCTATAAATTGGATAACATATTTGAAAAGTATGCGTCGACGCAAACCCGAAATACAAAATTTGTAAAAATTCGACTTCATTTGAAAGAGATATGATTTTTATAAAATGTAAAATCCAGCCACGCATAAAAAGTTACAATGGAAAAAGCTACGAAGAGAATGGTTGAATTTTAGCCAAAGTCACCAAAAGAAAATTCATAGTACTCCTCATGATAAAAATTTTGAAATGAAGAATGCCAAAAACAGAACCCGTATGAGAGAGTTATGATTTTTATAAAATCATCGTGGGTATAAAAAAATTATGCTAAAAATAAAAGTTAGAATTAGCCAAAACAACCTAAAGGGAATTTGTAGTACTCATCAAGACATGCATGTGGGTATAAAGGTCGTTGAAAACGGAGCATGTACACAAAAAATAGACAACTAACAAGACTGAGCACACACGTTCGCGCGCCACGTGCAACATGCATACCAACACCGGATTCATGAGGATTTGGATGATGTGGCCCACAGAAAAGATGACATGTTTCAACTCTGGATGCTACAACGTGCGTGTGTGCGACGCGCGTCCCAATGACTCCACGCTCCCCAAAATCTTCGACTGTAAATATAGGTCTCTACCTCCTCCATTTTCACACTCATTCATCTAATCTCTCTCTCTCTCTCTCTCTCTCTCTCTCTCTACTAGAACATCAAGTAATTCCTGAGCTTCTAAAGTTTCAACACAACGCACTGAGTACACGAAACACGCTTCAAGGGCGAGTTCACAGCCCCACTTTTACAATTTTCAAATGTTTTATGGAAGGAATATGTGTGATAATGCTACACTGTTAATTTTATAATTGTAGCTAATTGTATAGTATTAGTAATATAATTATACCTAGAAAATGATAGGATGATATTATGTCTCGTAGATACACTCTCCAACCTTTAAAGATAATATTATGCCTAGTCGTTACGTTGGCCAACTCGTTAGGAAAACATTATACCTAGTCTTTACCATGGTCAACTTTTCAAGATAACACCGTACCTAATCGTTACGATGGCCAACTCAATAAGAAAGTAGTATACCTAGTCTTTAACCTGGCCAACTTTGGGGATAACATTGTACTTAGTTGTTACGAAACTGACACGATTTAGCATTTATTTGTCGAGTTTTTCGTGTTTGTTGTGTTTTTCGTGTTACATATGATTAAATATTAATGAAATAAACTAATTTTTTTTATTATGTTATCTTTGTCGTGTCGTATCGTGTTTGTCGTTTTTTAATTAGTTCGTTTTCGTGTGAGTTAAAAAAAACACGACATCATGTCATGTCGTGTTCTTGTTACATAAAACCTTGTTGTGTCGTGTCGTGTCAGACAAAAACACGGCACAATGGCCTGATTTGCCACCCCTAGCGTACGCAAGCCTCGTATTAACCAGATTACAGGGTGGATGACATTGTTGGAAATTAGTTATCTTCTTTTTGAGCATTGAGATCTTCGAAGGTGGACTAAATTGCTCAATGAAAGCATCACAAAGATCAGCCCATGTAGTGATGGATCCAGGTACAAGAGATTTCAACAACACCTTAGTTTCACCGGTAAATGTGACCGGAAGCATCCTTATTGAAATGGATTCCCTTGGTACATTAGGAACACAAAATTAGTTGGCAATGTCCTCAACCTCATCAATATGCTTAAAAGCATCTCATACTCTTTCTCGGCTAAAGGTATGTCCTTGAGCATGGATAGAATGTATCCTTTGAGCTCAAAACTTCTATCGGTTGGTATTTCAGGTGGAACTAGACCTGGTCCATGTTCTTCACGTATCCTCTTCTTGTAATCTCCCATCGTAGAAGGATTGTTTAAATTTTATAAACTCAAAGTTTATAAAATATAGACTTTATCTTTAGGTAAAAGACAAAAGGATTCAACTAGTCCAAAACGTTGTACATGACTTATTAAATCATACCATATGATATAATAACTAGTTATACTCTCTTTTAATTATAAAAATAATTATTCTCTAATTAAATACAAGAATTGATATTATATATTAATAATAAATATAAAAATATGCCAACTTGATAAAGGTGTGACCCTATATAATCATATATTATTAGCAATATCACTTAATAATGATTCTTGAGCAGATAGATTCAACAATCTCCCACTTGCACAAGATTCATTTAAAATTGACATAGATAGTACATGGTGTCTAGCAACGGGATACTGCCCCTAACAACATATCAAGGGTGTCATCTTATCAACAACCATTTACATGAGCTCCAAGCTACAACTGTTATTACAGGTGTGGTATCAGTTATTCCTTTGTTTTAGACATCATGTTGAAAATGAGATATGGATCGCCATTAAACTCATTTAGTGTTCAACTTTTAGCAAGGCCATATATGTCTAACGCTCAACGAATAAGAGGAACAAATCTCATCTTGACTACATACGCCTATCATTGTATTTCACGTCATACCCAATGATGGCCCTTATGAGTGCCTTTTATGGAACAACATTAAACCATGTCAAAGCACAACAATTCCTACACTTTAAGTCCCAAATATGTATCTCGGGTCTAAGAATACAAAGATGCAACTTTGATCAAAACATCACTTATGACTACTATCCATAAAGTGATTTTGATGAGGGTCAGGTCTAATACTTATTCTCCTAACCAAGTACTTATGACGTTGGTAGAAGCTCTTGTTGTTCTAATCCCCATGAGAATAAATCAATCTACTCATATTAGTTTTACCTCATAAATGCTCCCACAACTATGAACGGTTATGGATATTTAGTTTAACCTAGTTATTGAAGGATTTAAACATGCTAATATATGACACGATAATTATTTAATGAAAGACACATATCCAATATATCATTCATTAGAATATATGTTGTTTGTACTATTCCAATATCCAAATACTAAACTTCAATCAAATACATCTACTTATATCAACAAGGTCATATAGCAACCAACTTGACTTTCATGCTTTAGCTAATGAAGGAGATTTGTTAAGTAGATTTGACAAACTTGATTTATATAAACTTTGTGAATACAAACATTTTCAGTTTTATATATATAACTCATATGTAAAGAAAACCATTAAAAATGTATTAGATGCTTAAATATGACTTAGATACCAATACTTGTGTAATGATTACTCATAGTTATAATGAACTATACATTAAGCATCTTAGTGTGTGGTTCTCCAAACCACAATGTACTCTAACTCTGACGTGTAACTGTAATTAAAATCTACATGAAACCACTTTCCATGTAACTTTCTCTTCATTCATAATGAGAACACGCCCGATTGTGACTGAGAGTCATATCAATCTATTTGAAAGTTTAGCACATATGTAACAACCTTAAACATAGATTTTTTTCAAATACTCTGCAGATTAGGACTATTTATCCAATAATCGCAAGTACTTTAGAATGTTTCTTTAAGTCACACCATGACTTGTTCTCGGATTATGCTGATATTATTCGTCATGCTCTAAGCATACAATTTACCTGGCCTTCACGCATAATCATGACATGTATGATGAATCTAATTGCAAAAGTATATGGAATACAATCATATTATCAAGTTCAAACATTGTACTAGGATTTTGCTCAAACTCATGTCATGTGGTATTTGATAAGATAACTCTCTCATAGTCATTTATCTTAAGCTCTATAAGATCCTCGACAATTAATTCAATTCTTAATCTTTTAAATTGTCATGATCTATCTATATAGATCCTTATTCCAAGAATTAATATGTCATCTACATATAAGACTAGGAATGTTATTGCGCTCCCACTAACTTTGTAGAAAAGCATAAGAGTCATCTTAATTTATACTTAAATCACACTATGCAATTAACTTATAAGAAATAAGATTCTAACTTTGAGATGTTAGCTTAAATTTGAAAATATTTTCATTCATGTATGTTTTCTCCTTTGAAAACTCACTTACTCTTTATATTCACAATATATCGAGTAAGATTAATCAAACTCATACTTGATAATCATACATGAACGCGATCATAGTCACTTATATTGGAGATCAAAAAAATAAAAAGAAAATATAACATGCAAAATAAAAGGAAAAATCCAAAAAAAATAAATATTATTTTCGTTATTTAATCTATCCAAAATAAATAAATAAATAAATAAAATCATCATTTTTTTCAAAATATGAGTGAGATATTCTAATAGAATATTACGCTGCAAATAATAGAAATCGAATTTTAAAATGTTAGAAAATATTCTAATATTCTACTAAAATTGGTAGACATGTTAAAATATTCTAATATTCTACTTGAAATTTTAGATTTGTTAGAATATTATAATGTTTTATTAGAATTTTTTTAATATTTATAGCTTAATATTCTAACATTCTAACAATTCAATTTGAATATTTATAGTATAATAATATTTTACGTATATTTTGTAAAAAACGGTAATTTAAAAAAAAATATTATTTGATAAAAAAAAATGATGAAAATAATATTGAAAAAAAAAAATTCATTTATTTTGCATTTTAAAAATATTTTTTTATCTCCAAAGTGAATGGTTTTCCAATGTCTCACAATATATGATGGTCTTATATATATATATATATATATATATATATATATATATATATATATATATATATATATATATATATATATATATCCCTATACTAATAAAAGAGTAGTTTTTTTGTCATGTGTCATCATGTTAGGCATTGTAATAAATATCATGACACTTGTCAATCTATTGGCACTTATAATTAATATCATGACACTTATCAATCTATTAATTCTCCATTTCAAATTTCAAATTTTAAATCACATTTTAATTACATTAAATTAATAATATTAGAATAAAAATAAAATAAAATTTATACAAATTATAAGTTGATATATTTTACGTATTTATTTGAATCAAAGATTTTAATTTTATATATAACTAAAAAAATATATTTTAATTAATAAGTTATTTAAAATTATTAATTAATAGTTTTGAGTTTTTACTTAGAAAATTTAATTAATTTTTTAACCGTGGTTTCCACAGGTTATAAACTAATATATATATATATATATATATATATATATATATATATATATATATTAGCTCTTTTGCCATGTGTCAGCATGTTAGACTTGCTAATTAATATCATGCCACTTGTCAATCTATTGATTCTTCATTTTAAATTTCAAATTTCAAAATTTAAATTTCTCATTTTAATTATATTAAATTAATAACATTAAAATAAAAAGTTAAATAAAATTTATATAAATTATAATAAAATAAATTTTATACAAATTATAAGATGATATAACTTTACGTATTTATTTGAATCAACGATTATAATGTTATATATAACTAAAAAATATCTCTTAATTAATAAGTTATTTTAAATAGTTAATTAATAGTTTTAAGTTTTTACTTAGAAAATTTAATTAATTTTGTAACCGTGGTTCCACGGGTTATAAACTAATATATATATATATATATATATATATATATATATATATATATATATATATATATATATATATATATATATATATATATATATATATATATATATATATATATATATATATATATGTGTGTGTGTGGGTGGGGGAGGTTTTAAATGCTATAATTTGTGATTTGCCAAAAAACAACAGCTGGAAAATTGTTAATTTATGATTAAAAAATAGAAATAAATCAAGTAGCGACCTTTGACTGTTTGTGTTTTAGCTCAACTTCCATTTTGATTTTGACGTGTGGTTGAGTTGGATTTTCCTGTAGGGTTTTCGTTATTTATTTTTCGATTTATGATTTCATCATTTCAAAGACAATTTAAAAAAAATAATAAATTATATTTCTCTTAAGGAAAGTCTTACAATTAAATCAAAATAATTTCATTACGGTAAACACGTCCTAATAAATTAATGCTTGTATCCAATGAAAATTTTATAAAAACAATTTCAGTTTTATTGAAAAACGTCGAAAATACAATTTTGTATAACTAACAAAATCTATTCAAAAGAAAGTAATTAATTTGGTATCAAAGCATAAGAGCCTTTTCCATTCAAGGATTTTTGTTTTTGATGATTAGATATTTATTTTTACATATTAGGATGGCAATAAGGAATGTGATGTGATATTTAAAAGATTAAGCTAAATATATCTGTCATTAAAAGAAAGGGAATGCATGAATATACGGAGAAGCTTCTGCTGTTAGAAAGGAATATTGTTGAAGATGATTTTATGTGCAAAATGTGATAATTTCATAAAAGGAATTGCTTGCTTAAGATTAAAATGTGAAAAACTTGAGAAGCATGAAAAAATAAGAATAATGACAAAGATTACAAAATCACCAAATGATAAATGGTGAAACGAGTATTTTAACTCCATGCAAAAAGAAGATTGCTGTAAAAGCTTCAAAAGTGGGAGAAATCACCAGAAAATGAAAAAAAAAATGTCAAAACTTTTTACCATTGTCCCACGACTAGACAATGAATAGAACCAACAAATAAAAATAAATATGACGTATTGTATATTTAGCTCCCCTCATGTAAATTTCAAGCTAGAATACCAATAGAATGCAGAACAAGCCTTACACATCATAACACATGAAACAGGAATCATGCATATGGATAATCGAAATTTTACAAGAAAAAAAATGGGACGACACATTATTATGTGCAATATAAATATCTCTAGGACTAGTTCCACTGTCATTTTTGTTCACGCAGACGGGATATATTAAAGGGAAAATCACATTGGAGCCCTATAATGTTTTGGGTTTTGATTGAATAGTACTTTAAGTTATTTTTGTGTTTTACCTATCATTACCTGTTTCATATACCAGGTGGCATTTAATTAATTTAAAAAGTTAAATTAAATTCACTTCTTTCTCTCAAACCAGGGAAACCCAAAAACGATTTTTGTTTTGGGATTTCTAGTTTTCTAGATGCAAAATCGAGTTTTTAAGTTCTAGTTCTCTATTTACTTTTTTACGGACGATATGTTATCAGAACACAAACACACACACACACACGAAGATCTTGGTTCCCAGTTGTTGATTTCTTGAACTCTCCAGCTGATTGAAACGAGAAAAAGAAAGGGAGATGGAGTTGAGACATCTTTTAAAATATGAAGCTCATGAACAAAGATGATGGTGGTTGGGTAATTTCTGGGTTTTGTTGCACCTCAAATACAAGATCTGATGAGCATCAAGGGTGATGACGAGAAAACTCTACATCACACAACCACCACCATACACAACCTTTTAACCACCAAATCAACCTCCATCTCCACCCAGGTCTTCATCTCACCATCAAAGACCCATGAATTTCATAAGCCCCTTTTGTTGCTATTATGTCTTTATTTCTTCTGTTTTCTTGCTTCAGTTCGAATTCTGCCATTGTAGTGGGTCAGATAAGGTTGCGCTGAAAGTGGGTGGTCTGAGAAATAGGGGGAGGTCAGGGTTTAATGCAGGGGGTGCACTAGATACAGAAACTGATGAAGAACAAGAAATGGGTTTGAAGGAAATATAGTGATTGAGGGTTCTTGATAAGCAGGTGATCGATTAATTAGATTCATATCATTAAAACAAAGCAGATTATATGAAACCATTCAAAAAATGGAGAAATTGGAAAAAAAAAAAAAAAAAAAAAAAAAAAAAAAAAAAAAAAAAAAAAAAAAAAAAAAAAAAAACTGGGTTTGTATGTTGAAGACAAAGAATGCGATCATGAAATCAAGCCAACATCACCGATTGGCTTCAGTTTATATTATTTCTTTGTGTTATGATTAATGAGAAGGCAAGATGTGTAGATTTAGAAGTGTGTTTGTGTTTTTGAGGAAGAACACGACCAGAAACGAGAGACGTGTCATTTCCTTTATAATAAATAAATAATTAGACGAATTAAGTGAGTTGGCATAATGGTAATCGGGTTACCTCTTCGTTTAGTCAAAAAGGACCTATTCGACCCGACAAAACCAACTTTATTTCCTTAAAAGACATGAAAATAACTTAAGGGACTGAATGAGAAAATGTGCAAAACATCGTAGGGCTATAATGTCATTTTCCCTATATTAAATGGTTTTCTTTCCTTTTGCATTTGTCGGGATTGATTCTCGAAAGTTGTCAAGAATTATTTTGTAACGACCCAAATTTCACGTCCAAAAATTTCATTTAAATTAAGTAGTTTGTAAAACATTTGTAGTAAAACGTCATACGTTCATATCATTTCATTAAACGTATCTCGTGTCCAAATACCCAGCACATGAAAATAGTAATAGTGCCAAAGTACAATCTCATAATACATCATAATGAGGAAAACCAAAGTGTGTGTATGATGTGCTGCTACCGCACCGGCTTCTTCCCCTCCGTTGAAGAGGTACCTAAAACAAAACTGAAAACTGTAAGCACGAAGCTTAGTGAGTTCCCCCATCGTACCACATACCATACAATCATATCACATACATACTGCCAGACATTTCTGGGGTGCCTGACCTACCCGTGTCAAGCCATTCTGGGGCGCTGACCTACCCGTGTCGAGTCATTCTGGGGTGCTGACTACCCATCGGTCCAAACAACCAAACCTCGAGGGCTGGTCCCCTCCTACTACCTCTATCGCATATAACATACAAGCTAGCATGCAAACATGTCATCACATACTGTCAGACGTATCTGGTGTGTCTGACTACCCTTCAGTCCTATCAACCGAACTCTACACATACAACATATCATGCTAGCATATAACATATCAGGTAGTAGCAAATCTAGATGATATCACAAAGACAATCACCCAACTTATGAACCCTACTGGTGGGCCGGCATTGTGGCCGTAGACCCACCGCTACTGGAAGGTAACGCACCTCAAAGTAGTTGTTGATCTGCGCGGAAACTGTTTGACTGCTGCTGCTACTCCAGAAATCCTCCGGCTGCAATTCCCACGAAACACTCAATCAAACACTGCTAACCGTCCTTAAAGTAAAATGACCACTTTACCCCTAGCCAAGTCAAAAGTCAAAGTCAAAGTCAACTTCCAGTTGACTAGACTCGCCGAGTTGGCTCGCCAACTCGTCGAGTCCCTATCCAGTCGATTGTCCTTACTCCCGTTCCTACTCGTCGAGTTAGGCATAAACTCGAAGAGTTCTCTTTCTAAACTGATATCCAATTGCCCTTCATCCGACTCGTCGAGTTGTATGAACAACTCGTCGATTTCATCTTCATCTGATGAACACTTTGGTCTGTGACTCGCCGAGTTGTATGAACAACTCGTCGAGTCTGTTCTTAAGGAAAGAAGGTTGCCTTGGACTTCGCCGAGTCAGGGCATTGACTCGCCGAGTCCCTCCATCATTGAGTCTGGCTTCCGATTCACTGAGTCCACTTAAAGCTCACTGGTCTCACTCGGCATAACTCAAAAGGGAAAATCGGGGACTCGCGACTCGACTCGCCGAGTCTGAAGAACGACTCGCCGAGTCGCATGCATGCAACTTCTATATACATGATTCTGCTTGAATCCAGTGCATTCCATTCATGGATCTGGGTTCTTAGGGCTTGATTATAACGTAAAGTTTCCAACTTTACGTATAAATAAACACCAAGGAAGGTTTTAGGGCTCAAAATGCACTAAAAGAGTAGATCTAGGGCTTCCATGCAATATGGCTCCAAAAAGGCAGAAGATCCGAGCTCCTAGAGCCCAATCATGCCTAGATCTAAAGTCCCTTAACACTATAAGCTCATTATTACTCAAAGATCAAGACTAGAAGAGACCTTAAAATGACTATCATAAGCTCTTAATGAGATAATAATGAAGGAACAGAGAGGGTTTCGAGTCTAATACCTCTAGAAGCTCTGAAATGGCACAAAGATTCAGGATCTTCTTCCTCTCCTCTTAATCTACCTTCTTCTTCTCTCCAAAACTTCAAGGAATTGTACCAAAAGCACCCAAAATACCAAAAGAGGGGTTAGGGCTTCGAGAGGGAGTGTTCTGGACGCAATGGGGGCTGTTATGAGGCACAAAACGATGTTTAAATAAGGTGCAACCCTTTGAAATTAGGGTATCTTCCAGACTGGGACTCGCCGAGTCCAGGATATGGACTCGTCGAGTCGCCAACTTAAACATGCTCGAAATCCCGACCCTACTCAGTGAGTTGGGCCTACAACTCGCCGAGTTCCAGCTAAAAATGCAAAATTGCTTAGTTTAAATTACATACCAGGAACCAGGTGCTATAAATCCCCCCCACTTATTTTAGACTTCGTCCTCGAAGTCTGTCGCTCGCTCCTGGAAAAGCTCGGGATAGTGCTCCCTCATCTCTTCTACTAGCTCCACCCTCTTGTTCCTCAGATCCTTTGACTTCCGGTCGAGGATCACTACTGGCCGTTCAATGTAATTCAGGCTGTCATCAACCTGAATATCCTCTAAAGGCACCACCGCTGAGTCGTCCACTAGGCACTTCCGTAGTTCAGAGACGTGGAAAGTGTTGTGGATCTGACTGAGTTCGGCTGGCAGATCCAGCCGGTACGCCACCTTGCCCACCCGGGCTACAACCCTGAACGGTCCGATATACCTTGGGCCCAACTTGCCCCGCTTCCTGAATCGGATGACGCCCTTCTATGGCGACACCTTCAGGAGAACCATATCCCCGACCTGGAATTCCAGGTCTGATCGACGCTTATCGGTGTAACTTTTCTGCCGACTCTGAGCAGTTTGAAGCCTACTCCGCACCTGCCGAATCCTCTCGATCGTCTTGAGCACCACTTCGGTGCTCCCCATGACCCTCTGGCCAACTTCGCCCCAACATATAGTGGTCTTGCACCTTCTCCCGTACAACATCTCGAAGGGAGGACGGTCAGTATGGTACCACCTACGCGCGGATATAAAGAATGTTGAAAACGAAGCTCGTATGCAAAAGTTACGAATTTTAGAAGAAGAATGTGTAAATTACGAAGGTTGTACGAGGGTACAGGGTACGCCCCTCGTACAAAGCCAATATGCCCCGCGGTCTCGTATTGCATGGCCTCAAATTGACCAGGCAGAACCAACAACTTTTGGACATGTACCCTCCAGAACGCCCAGCGTACGTAGGTACGCCCTGCGTACCGAAGTATGCCCAGCGTACCCAAAGATTACGCCCAACGTAAGCGAGGTTCCAGGCCTATAAATAAGATGCGAGGGCTAGCCATTTTTTCACCAATTCACTATCTCTTTTTGTCTCTATACTCTCTCTCTCTCGATCTCTCTCTCTCTCTCTCTCTAGCCTCTCAACCCCGTGAAGCCTAGGGTACCCCCCTAACAGCCGAAGGAAGCCCCGGAACTCCCAAATGTGTAACGCCTGAGTTTTGGGGCTAAGCATTTTAGACAATGTAATAGTCTAGGTTAACTATTGTAACTCTTTTTGAAGTAATAAAGATGAAATATTTGAATTCTATGTGAATTATGTGTATTTGTATGCTGATTACTTGATTTTAAAGATATAAATTAATAAAGGATAAAAATAAGCATCAAAATTAAAGTGTGAGATAAGTCCGATATCTTTACAAAAAGTTGTAGTGGTCGAAACAAGGATTTGGGGGATATAAAGAACGCCGAAATCTGAGTTATAACGAAGATGTTATGACCCGTCGAAGTTTCGCGACGGAACCGGCACGATACCGGAAAGCGTAAATAGTGAATTTACGATAGAGCGAGATTTAGCCTTAGCAATCTAAACGAAATTCGTAGAATACGTTAAACCGAGAGCGTCCATAAAAAGAACGCCCAAATCTGACTTCGTATGAGGATGTTATGATTTCTCGAAGTTTCGGATTAGCAGTGTACATCCTGAAATTCGAATAATAGATCGAGCTGTTTTTAGCCGACACGACCTAAACGAGAATCGAAGATCTCGTTAAGAGTAGCGTAACGAGAAAAAGATAGGCGAAAACGGACGTCGGATGAATATGTTATGAGAATTTAACGGACCAATCCTGTCCCGACCTGTTAATAATGTAACTTTTAAAATAAAGTCAAAATTAGCCGACGGAATCTAGATGAAAGTTGTAGAGTACGTTCCCGCCTTCGCGTGGATATAAAGAACGTAAAAAACGGAGCTCGTATGCAAAAGATACAAATTTTTAAAGTGTGTAGTCGAAATTGCGAAGTCTGATAAGAACTTGATGACGTGGCAGCATCTGGGCCATCCTATGTTGGTTCAGGAGTCGCTTCGGATCACGCCACGTTGCCCTCGTATACGCCCCGCGTCCGAAGAAGTTACCCCCCGCGTAGCTCCGGTCTGATCCACCCGATGGTGCGAGACAGCTGGCTTTGGCTGGCATCCTTATCCGAGGCGTACGCCCAGCGTTCCGAGAGGCTTCGCCCCCCTAAAAATACCTGCGAGGGTCTCCAGATTTTTCACACCTTTCTTTCTCTCTCTAAATTACTTTCTCTCTCTAAGGGTTTTAACCTTCCCCTAAGCCTAGGTGATCCCCTAGCACCCTAAGGAAGCCCCGAGGCTCCCGGAGTCCCGAGAAAAAGGGTCTTTCGGTTTCTGAAACGTTGCTCCGAGCATAGCCCGGCTTTCGTTAAAATTCGTTGTAAGTGAGCTACGCTTACGAAATTTTTAATATAGCTTTCAAATAATTATAGTAATGTTATTAGGTCCTTAAAATAATTATTTGGGCTATTATTAACAATTATATTGATTGTTATTTAATGTTTATATAATAGTAATAATAGTCAGACTATTAATTTGTCACGGTTATCGTTAGACTAAACCTAGTGGTATTGATACTAGGTTTTATCGAAGGAAAATTGTTTTGAGAGTATCGAACCGTTGTCCGAGTGCTAAGTCACCACCTTTCAGGTGAGTGTATAGTTACTTTCAGCTTACACATAGATATGAAGTATTTATATAAATTACGTGTTGTGTGTGCATATTATCTGTATACTTGCTATCTATGTTGGATGAACGATTTTATACACGTTTTAAATGATTTAAACTGTATATGTATTTTATATCTACAAAATGTGTTGGGTAGAACTTGGGTAGATGTATTAGTTGTTGTGTGATAAAATGAAATAATGAGAGGTCTCGTTATAGATGTTATTGATAATCTAGTCATCTAGCGGAGTATAGATGACGACCACGGACTATTCTAGATAGTCCAGTAGAACACTAGCAGGCTCGCAACCTGTAGGTGTTTATTTGAACTGTGTGTTTATTTGAACTGTGTGCTCACCAGGTGTACTCCATCCCTCAAATGGTTTCCTTAAGGACATTTATTGCTGAGGAATCCTCTTAGCAGTAGTGTCCATCCCAATGACAGTCCTTAGACTAGGTCCCTTGTGTTAGATGTTTTTGGGACGTAAAGTGAGGATAACGGGAACAGGTAATCGGGTTTGTTTGGTTTGATAAAGCTAATAGACTTATTTATTGTGGGTTGAAAACCCTATGTGCTCACCAGGCTCCCAAGCCTGACCCACTCAGTTTCTTGTATTATAAGTAGTGGCGCATGAGCATAGATGTGATGTCTTGGGATGAGAGATTAAAGGATTTTAGGCCTGTAAATACGGAATAATGTAGTAAGGCCTATGTTGTATTGTTTATGCTTATGATCTGTATCGAACATGACATCCCGAGTCTTTTTAATGAAATACATTTCTATGGAAATGCTTTTCATAAATCTTTATCATATTTTGTTTTGGGACAAATTCCGCAACACTTTTATTTAAAATGTTACTCTGATTTTTAAACAAAGCATAAACAATCGGTTTTTTCTAGCCGTGAAAATGGGGATGTCACAGAATGCTCCGAGAAAAAGAACTTTTCGGCTCGGAAACGTTGCTTCAGTGAAGCTTATTTTTTAATAAAACCCGTTGTAAGTGAGCTACGCCTACACTATTTTTAATATAGCTTTTATTTAATTATAGTAATGTTATTATGACCTAATAATAAATATTTGGACTATTATTATGAGTTATATAAGTGTCGTTATAATATATTTTTAACCACTCGTGGTACGGGGAATATGGTTTGAAGGGCCGTTTGGGTTGTTGGATTTCAAAACGGATTAAATGCTAAAATGGTCATACCTGTTGGATTAGTGTCTAAGTCCATAACTATTTTGGAATGTACTTGACCCGATGGTGCATGGTCCTTTTGGGTTGCCTTCACCAAAGCAACTTGATTGGAGAAATAAATAAAGAGAGAGAGGTTATTATGATTTATTAATATGTTATAAGAATAATATATTAAAGGAGAAATCATATTTGTTTAATTAATATTGGTCAATAATTAATTAAGAATTAATTTTGTGATCAAGTGTAATTAATTAAACTAGAGGGGCTGAATTGTAATTATGTGATAGTTACAAAATAAGGTAAGGATTATCTTATATATATGGTGAACGAATTTGAGGTGTAAATCCCTTAGAATTCGACTAGGATAAGGGTTTCTAGGACTTATCTTATGGTTGCTTGGTGGACAAGCAACTAGATAAGGATAAGGACTAAAACCTTAATCTTTACACCTATATAAACCCCCTAGGGCTTAGGAATTCGTCTAACCCTTCCCAAGAGGATCCAAGGACGAATTCTAACCTCCCTCCTCTCTCTTTATAGCTTCTCCACTTGCTTATGGTGTTTGTAAGCCATTAGAGGAGTGACACTTGTGACTCTAAGCCTTCCAAAGTCAATTCAAAGGAGGAATTGGGATTGTTATTACTACATAACAATCAAGGTAATATCATAAACCTAATTATATGTTAATATCAATTTCCATATGCTAGAATTAGGGTTTATAGTCTTGGATTCAAAGCATGTACAATAGAGAAACCTAGATCCAAGCATTAGGGTTTGTATGAGCACATAGGATGTCTTATGACCATAACCCATCAGTGGTATCAGAGCCTAGATTGGTTTCTATTGTATTGATGCTTGATATAACTGGAAAATTCGATTTTTTGGATTCTGGAGGCTGGACTCGCCGAGTCCATGGCTGAACTCGCCGAGTCCATGCAGACTCGACGAGTCAACTCGTCAGAAGGAGGGTACTTCGGGATTTCTTGCTGTTTTTGCATTGGGATAGTTACCTTATCATGTTAGATCAATATTAATCCGATTATATGATATATTTGACTATATTTTTGATCTAATTGAAGATATTTATCAATTAATAAGATAATTGTTTCCTTATAAGATAATTGATTAATTATTTTGAGTAAATTGATAAATTGTTTTGCAAGAAATCATTAAATAAATCAAATATGGATAATTATGTGATTAAATGTTAATTTGAATTATTTGTTATTTGATCCTTGTTGTTATGAAAAGTTTCATATTTTGCCCTTTAGGTTTTATAGTTTAAATTTGAACCCAATAGTTTTGTAGTTTTGAAATTTAAATAGTTGAAACCCTAATGTGTTGAAATGTTTCAAAACTTGCCCTCAAGTTTTGGAATTTAAAAGTTGATTAAAAGTTTAATTAGGAATGTTAAATTCTAAAACTCTAGTATTGTTTTGAAAAAGTTCAAATCACACCCTTATGGTTTTGTTAATTAATTAAGGTGTATAATTAAAGAAGTTTAATAAATCCATAAAAGTTTAGGTTTACAATTTAATTGAATTAAAGGTATAATTGTTAAATTAGACCACCTAGTATTTTGAAAATATAAAATACACCCTATACTATATATAACATTAAAAGTCTAACATTATATATATGTATGAGTAAAAGTCAGTCTTACCGTTAGTAGGTCTCATTCACGAAGCTGGTCTATAAGGGGTGTTTAAGGAAATTGCCTATAAAATGGCGATTGAATGGGTATCCACTCTTACCCACCGCACTCTTGACTAGTGGAGGGTCGTTAGCCGAACGGGTAGGATAGGACGAAACCTTCCATTATAAGTATAATGAATTATTAAAGTAACTAAATGTTTTCATAAAATTCCCAATCTTAGTTACTTAGGCAAAAGTGAATTGATGCAATTCCATGAAATTACACTTTGTGCCCTTGCAAAGACGTTAGTGGAGCGTGTGTGGTTTACCGGCACACTAAATGGTTCTAAGCAAAGGTAGCAAAGGGTGACTCAATGTTTGTCATAGTTCGGTGGAGCGTGTGCGGTTTACCGGCACATCGAATAGGTGACTGTAACATGTGAGGGCACCATGTAAGTTTGCATGGTTATTCACACCCGCTTTGTGATCCTCGGCATCCCAGTCACAAATAAGAGGGGCATATCGAGATTTAAACATGCCATTGAAAGTTCAATGAATCTCAAAGGATCTAGGAGTTTTCATAGATTTAAATCTTAAGTTCTTTTTCGTTTTTCGTGGTGGAAATTAGTGAATCGTCATTCACTTACCTTCAAATATTCTGCAATTAGGGTTACGGCATCTCGTTCCCGAGTTGTAGAATATTGTGTTGGGTCCTAGCCTTAGTATCTCATTTGGGTGATTTACTAAGGACTCTATCAATCAACTAACTTGAATTCGTTTTCTCCCGTTTTGTAGATGTCAAAGTTCGACAACTATGGTCTTCTCAAATCCCGTGGAACAAGCATTCCACGTGAAGATGGTATTCCACGATTCGATCGAGGAACAAGAAATCATGCTTCACTTCCTCCACCTCCTCCAATTGTTCTCCCTAACCCACAAGATCGGAGAATTGAAAGGTTCAACATCACTAAAGCCCTATTGGAAATGAAACATGAAGATGGTAAACCCGTGTGTGCACACGTTCTAGGAATGAAATCACACATTGATAGGTTGATAATGATGGGTGTGTCATTCCCGAATGAGTTGGCTGTGAATTGGGTTTTGCAGTCACTTCCAGAATCATATAATGAGTTCAAAAGAAAGTATTATATGATGGATCATGACGACAACCTCATTGACCTAACTTACATGCTCATTGCTGCTGAATCGGAAATGATTTGGCGAAGCAATGGAGCGTATTTGTTGGGAGAGTCAACCGACCATACTTCCGAGGACGTTCTAGGAGAACCGACCTGCGTTTGCTGCCAAAAGAAAGGGCGTTGGATACAAGTTTGCCGAAAGAGCCTGAAGAGTCCAAAAGATGGGAGAGTCAAAGAGTATGGCTGCACTTCAGGTAAAATCCACTATCTAACTCCATTAAGTTCCTATTCATTGATTCTTAATACATAATGTGATATGATTGCATTTGAATGTTTTGCGGGATCGGTGAAAAGAAAGGAAGCTTGGTGAAAGAGCAAGAAGAATCTAATCACAAGGAATGGATCTTGATCGCATGGACTTGAAGATTAGATTTTGAGCTTAGATAGTTATGATAGAGTTGTTAGAAATTTTCTTTTGAAATACATAGTTTTCAATGGATTTTGCAAGGACAAATGTTTTCCGCTGCTTTTATAAATAAAATAAATTTTCGTTTGACTTATTTATTTGTTTATTTCCTTGCAATGACATCGTTATGAAAATTGGTGTTTGCATATTTCTACAACAAATGGATATGATTCTCATTTATGGTGTTTATGGAAAAATCGAGAATTTACCAAATAAGGAGAGTTTCTCATCGCCCAAGTTTCAATTGGACAGAAACTTGGAATCATGCAACTTGGTTACACGATGAATGAGAAATTTCGTATTTGGAAATTAAACTAATTCATTGACAAAGTGTCAAGTGAAGGACCAGGATATCGAGTACACAAAGTTGTGTGTTGATCAAAGTCCACCATAAGAGTAACGAGGTATTCATCATGATTTACTAAAGGTTTAGTAAATATGATTATACTTATAAGATTAAGTGTAATTCTAAATTGATTGAAAAAGTTTAAATCAATAGTAGAACGAATAACAAGAATCAAGTAGGTAGAGAGATAAAAGTTTCTCCATTCTAAGAAGAAGGGAGAGTACCTTTTATGCTTTATGATAAGTCCTAATGATTAAGAACCATGTCTCAATTGATCCTCTAAGTAAGTCTTAGTACAATTGTATGTTTAAGAAGAGGAATCAAGGATTGAAGAAATGGTTAAATCAAGAAGTCTATCATACTTCGTTCCAATAACAAGTCTTAAAGTTAAGATTGTGGAAATGAGTGAAAAGTATTAAAGGTTTATAACATTCATAAAATTTGGTAAGTTGTGATGTCTTAGATAAGACAAAGACCAACTAGGACCAATTTATGAAGAATTTTGATAAAAGCTACACTAACTCTTGAATATTTGTTTGTCAAGAAATGGTTATTGACAAGAGAACCTTATATGTCAAGGAGTCAGTGGGAGTCTTAATGGTCTTGAAAGGTCGCAAGAACAAATCAAATAAACCTTATCGATTATCACTAGCACACGAGTTAAGGTTTACAACCTATCGTGATGACATTATTTTGATTCTGTGCCAATCCAATCGAGTTAATTATGCATGAGAGTTCTATGAGTTCTCATTTTGAACGCATAAAAGGCAAAGCACCTTAATCAATGAAAGGTACATTGATAAGAAAAAGGTGTGCTGCTTAACTACTTGGAAGACATGGTGGGCAGTTGTGCTACCATAAGGCAAGAAATCAAGATTAAGAAAGCTCGGTCCATATGAGTTTGAATTTGTCGTAAACTTTAGTTTTAACAAATTCACATGGATAAGAACACATACACCGCTCAAATCTGAGTGTCATAAGATTTCATTCTTCATGAAAATGATTGAGAAGAAATTCTTTCACTAATAGAGATTTTAAGAAGATAGTGATTGTAAAATTGCATTCTCAAATTCAATCATGGTTACGGCATCCCTTTCCATAATTTGAATTGTGAGGTTTGGCAATTGTTTACACACACATATAAACTATCTAAGGTAAAGGTGTATAAGTTCAAGAAGCATTGATAAAAGATTATCAAAGCACTAAGTATTAGAAACATGAACTTAAGAAATTCAATAAGTATTGTTTTTCTGAAAGTTAAGTTGTTTCTGAATACATGTCGAAGCTAGTGGGAGCATAAGTGTTATGTTTTAAAATAATCATCATGATAGTGGGAGCATAAATGTTATGATTGTATGATTATTAAGGAAAGTATTGCAAGGTTAGCAATATTAATTATAGAAAACATGAGTCATACTTTGCAAAGTCGCAATAGTTGAAGAGTTGTTTTGCTATAATTAAGGGAGAGAATATTATGCTTCATTTCAAATCTAAAGGTTTAGGTTGAGAAATGTTAATAAAATTTAGTCAAAGGTACAAAGTGTGTTCTTAAAATTTCGATTATGATTACGGCATCCCTCTTCACAATTCGAATTTTGAGAACATAGCAAATAAAACATTATGCGTCGTGTCCCATACGCTTCGGGTATAGGATCGATTGCAAATGCTTTAATGTTTGATCATTCTAAAATTTTCCAAATGTCGAGCGCATTTAGAGGGAAAAGGGACTAGAATTGGTTTTGACTAAAATAATTAAACAACTATCAAAGGACAATCCAAGTTCGACGAGGATTGGTCGCTTGTGAGTAGTTGGAAGTATAGTATTGGAAAATATGGAAATGTTTCCATATTGGATGGACCATATCGACATCATTACGAATAGATAAGATTCTATTAAGAATGAGTTGTCATATGGAACATATGGAAGTGTGTCCATATTGGGAATTGAATATTGAGAAATCTATGATTAGATTAGAAACTTCTATGCAAAAGGATGTTCAAAGAATGTACTTTGAGTGAGAGACATCACGTCTATGGAATTGTCTTGTAACAATCTCCGATAGAGGACTTTGTAATATCATTGGCAATAGTCTTTGTGACTTTGGTGCAGTGACATTACGAAAGGATAAGTTGCATAGAATGTTAGAATCTAGCATATTCTATAAGTAGCAAGAATTTGATATTCTTTAACTTATGGAAAAAAGATTTGGAGTTGAGAAATGAGAATGATTGGAAATGTGTTCAATATGATCTATTTCACAAAGTAAGAACCATAGGTAAACATTGTGTGCATGCTAGGAGCATGGGACAAGTGTTGTAATTCAAGTAAGAAGTTGATTACCCGGAACTACAAATAATGAGTAATCAATATGGTGATAAATAAAAGGTGTTTTATTTATGCTCAAAGGGTTGAGGCCATATGGGATTAGTATTATTCTTGTGTTTCACATTTGCATGTTTTGACTTCCAGAATAATTGAGTTTATTAAGAATAATCGAATTATTCAAACGGGCCACAGTCGTTCATATGTTGGAAGTAGATATGAATGAAGACTGTCGTGAATTGGTGTGTGGATTGTCTAGAAAAGTATTAGACATAAGCAAATGTTTGCTGCAACGTTCATGAGTGCTTATGAATATGAATTTGAGCATTGGATCAAAACCACGCTCACTTGGATCACTCCATGAATTGTATCACGAGTGATTGGTGAGACGATAACATCTTATATTCTTGAAACCGAGATGTGTGAGTTGTATCTTGCGAATCGGTTGCACATTGATAATATGTAAACGCACTAGTAACTTGGTGTTATAAAACATATTGTTGTGTGTGATTCGGTGCGTGAGTGCAAGCGAGCATTGTATCAAAGTTTATCTGTTCCTTTTATTCAAAGTAGGATAAAAGAGATATCTTTGGGCCCCTCGATGATTTAGTGATGACAAACGTAAATGCTCAGCCGGGCTAGGGCTAATTTGATTTGTTCAATTAGTCAGTCGTCATAAATCGGAATCGAGATATAGTACAAAGAGAATGATTTGAAATCATATCTCATATGATATCTAGAATGGAGGAATACATGATCCCTTATCTAAGGACACGCATATTTGATATGATCAGAGTTGACAGCGGCTTTGGAAAGCTACGATTGCAGATCGGGATCCGAAGTCATACGCATAATAGTTGTTAGACTTATCCAAGTGGGAGACTGTTGGATTAGTGTCTAAGTCCATAACTATTTTGGTATGTACTTGACCCGATGGTGCATGGTCCTTTTGGGTTGCCTTCACCAAAGCAACTTGATTGGAGAAATTAAATAAAGAGAGAGAGGTTATTATGATTTATTAATATGTTATAAGAATAATATATTAAAGGAGAAATCATATTTGTTTAATTAATATTGGTCAATAATTAATTAAGAATTAATTGTGTGATCAAGTGTAATTAATTAAACTAGAGGGGCTGAATTGTAATTATGTGATAGTTACAAAATAAGGTAAGGACTATCTTATATATATGGTGAACGAATTTGAGGTGTAAATCCCTTAAAATTCGACTAGGATAAGGGTTTCTAGGACTTATCTTATGGTTGCTTGGTGGAAAAGCAACTAGATAAGGATAAGGACTAAAACCTTAATCTTTACACCTATATAAACCCCCTAGGGCTTAGGAATTCGTCTAACCCTTCCCAAGAGGATCCAAGGACGAATTCTAACCTCCCTCCTCTCTCTTTATACCTTCTCCACTTGCTTATGGTGTTTGTAAGCCATTAGAGGAGTGACACTTGTGACTCTAAGCCTTCCAAAGTCGATTCAAAGGAGGAATTGGGATTGTTATTACTACATAACAATCAAGGTAATATCATAAACCTAATTATATGTTAATATCAATTTCCATATGCTAGAATTAGGGTTTATAGTCTTGGATTCAAAGCATATACAATAGAGAAACCTAGATCCAAGCATTAGGGTTTGTATGAGCACATAGGATGTCTTATGACCATAACCCATCAATACCCTCGGGTGTTTCATGTATGACCCCTGTCTGTACATAGTGGGTGAAGAGTATTGTTTTAACGCTTATATAATAATAATAATGATAATAATAATAATAATAATAATAATAATAATAATAATAATAATAATAATAATAATAATAATAATAATAATAACTACTTGGGGTGCCACGCTCCACAGGGTTCAGTTTTGATCAAGGTTTTATTTTTTTCTTTTTCGGTATGTATTGGGAAGTAATGTTTGTGTTTTGATGGATATTTTATTTTTGTAACATATATATATATATATATATATATATATATATATATATATATATATATATATATATGGTCAATTTACCAGTAAAATATGTTGCTATTGTCTACAATTCGCTCATTTACAAATGCATAATAGTCAAATATGTTGTAGTATGACTCCAGTTGTACGGTATTCCTTTGTAAAGTATGTTGTTGAATTGTTAAAGTACAATATGTTCAAAAGGAGAACATTTTCTTAGATCAAAAGAACAACATACTTTAACCGGACCATACCACTACTCAATTGATCCGTTAAGTGTTCTTCCTGGATGTTTACATTGATCAAAAAAAAACCTTCAGCCTAAGTGGGAAAAAAATGTGTTAATACAATAAATAGCTACATGATTCCATTTCTTCCTATTGCATCATTGTACTTTGGAAAATTTTGTAACACCCCAAAAATACAATCTAAAAATTTCATTTAATTTAAGTAATAAGCCACAGATCATCAAATCATTCTGTCAAGACATAAATTTCATTGTTCCAAAACATTATTATTATCAGAGTAAAACATCCCAGGCGGAATAAACAATGGTGTGTGTCATGCGATCATCCCGAGCTCTTCCCTCCGCTACCGGAAGTACCTGAAACCAAAACTTAAAACTATAAGCACGAAGCTTAGTGAGTTCCCCAACCTACCACATACCCTGCATAATCACATACTACAAATACTGGGCCACGCCCGCTACTTCGGGCCTCGCCCACTACATCGGCCCCGCCTGGCTTCGAGACCCGCTCAGATACAAATCTGTTTTTCTTAGGCCCCGTCTGTCTCTGGGCCTCGCCCGCTAAACACATACTACATATAACAATAGCATATAACACATAAACTGAACATACCCTACTGTATTCCTGTTTCTAAGGCCTCGCATGTCTTGGGCCTCGCCCCTGTCCTGCTACTAGTGAGTCATGGAACCCCATCCAAGCTCCTGCTATAAGTGAGATACGGGCCCCCGCCCACACTCACTCCGTCCCTATCTCGGGCCTCACCCCTGATCTGATACTAATGAGATATGGAACTTCGTACTCTGCTAGTGGTGAGATACGCGATCTCGCCCACACTCACCTCCCTACCAGGCACATACAAGTACCACACAGACAACAAGTATAATCTAACATGCAAAAATTCCCGGGGCTCCCGCCCGACATCGGACCTTGGTCCGGATTATCATACTAACATACCATGCCTAGGGCTAACCCCCGGGTCTTCCTACTCATAACTACATGGGCTGACATTGTGGCCTTAGACCCATTCACACAAAAAGGAAACTCACCTTGCACTGCTGATACCCTCCTGACTGCTATCTGACAACTTCCCGAACCGCTGCTCCTCTAGCTCCCCGAGCTACCAATACCAACATAACACTTAGTCCCAAAATGTCCTCCAAAAGCCAAATTAAGTCAACCCTGGTCAATGTCAAAGTCTTGGTCAAAGTCAACCTTTCAGGTTGACCCTACTCACCGAGTCAACCTACTGACTCGCCGAGTTCATAAACTCATAAACCCTCCCATTCGCGACTCGACTCGTTGAGTCACCCTGTGACTCGTCGAGTCTTCCAATCTTCGAGTCCTGTCCTGTCCTGTCCAACTCACTGAGTCACCACTCCACTCACTGATCTGACTCGGAACCCAAAAAGGGATTAGGGTTTCGACCCAACTCGCCGAGTCCAAGAACAGACTCGTCGAGTCCACCATCCTCATTTCCATTATGTCGATTTCAGACCATTCCAATGCTTCCCAACTACAGATATGGACTCCTAATGCTAGCATTACATGTAAAGTTGCTAACTTTACATGCATGCAAAGGATTAAGATGCTAAAACACTAAATCTAAGCTACAATGGAAGTCCAAGGTGTGAGATCGATGAAGCCATATCTGAGAAAAGCTTCACTCACAGAGCTCTTAAGGCTCAAAGATGCTCAGATCTACTCACTATTCGACCTCCAAAATCCAAATACCCGGATTGGCCTTGGAAATGGTCCAAAACGCTCATTAAAGGGACATAAATAGATCTAAGAAGCCATAGCACAAGGTAAGAAGTTGATTACCAGGAAATGATGAGAATGAGGAGCTTCTTCTGGATCTACAACCTCTCCTCAGCTCTTCCAACTCCTTCTCCTTCTTCAAGCCTTCAAAATCACTCAAGAACTCACAATAACGGCTCACACTTTCATGGAGGTCACTAAGGTTTCGTTCTGGCGATGGGGGCTGAAAATGAAACCCTAGGAATGAGATAAAGACGTTTAAATAGGGGCTAAGTCCCGAAATTAGGGTTTCCCAACCCAGATCCGACTCGCCGAGTCTGCCCTTCGACTCGCTGAGTTGTCAACTTAAATCGCGACACGGAACCCGCTTCGACTCGTCGAATTCCCCCATGGACTCGACGAGTTGGCTCTTTCACTTAAGTCTTTCCTTTCTTTTCTTGGTGCTGCTGGATTAGGGGTGTTCCAAATTTATTCAATTATAGCATGTGAAAGTCTATCTACAAAATATATGTTTGCTTTAACAAAAAAAAAAAGGTTATTAAAACCCAAAATTTTATTCAATTATAGCAAGTGAAAGTCCATTCCTTTAGCAAATACCTACAGAAAGAAAAGAAGATAAACACAAAAATTTAACCTAAAAATACTTTAAAACCCATTGAATGTTCATAGGAATAGTAAATCTTTTTATTACAAAGAAGAAAACAAAGGTAAGCAAGTAGCTTACCTCTATCAATTTGCTAAAGGATGTCGAAACAAAAAAATAACCGACAATTGTGATCACTCTAAATAACAAACCAACTGTAAATAATACAAACATTTTACAAACAGCCGGACTAAAAAAATGAATAGAAGTTTACCATCAACCTTTCGATTATGCCCCTGCCCCTAAATCAAATTATTCGAACACAAGTCAGATCTGGTTGAAGAACAAAATAATAACTAATATTTGAAAAAAAATTCAACATTAAAATGTCCATATAATCAAATTGTAACGCCCCGACTGTCAGGTATTATTATTTCTTAATTGGAATGCAAGATTTAAGGCCTACTCGACGAGTTGATGCTATGACTCGTCGAGTAGCAGTGGGTTGGACACGTTATTTAATAACTGGACTCGGGGAGTCGGTCATGGGACTCGGCAAGTCTCAGCTGGCAGAGGAAACCCTAAATTCCAGGGTTTTTGCACCTTATATATTAGACCATTAGCGCCTCCCTCAGTCCCTCATCACCTCTTGAGAGCCAGAAACCATAATTTCGTGAGTAAGAGTTCTTGGGAGCATTTTGGAGCTTGATAAGTGTTTTGTGAAGGAATTTCGTAGATCAAGGAGCTTGCTTTCAAGGGGGTTAGTGGAGTTTCGGATTCCACATCAGTTTGAGATCATTTTTGAGGTAATCAATTGTTTTCTTGGCTATTTCCCTTTCTAGATCTTCCTTTTATGGGTTTTAGGGTTTGTTTTTGGAATAGCTTGAGGAGATCTTGGTGTACAAGTTAGATCTGGAGTTGAAACTCTAGATCTGGGTTCTCTTTAGGTTCTAGATGCAGAAAGCCTTGGATTTTGCCATGTATAAGTCTTATCCCATGAGAAGAGTTCATTACAAGCTTGGTTTTTGGATTATGAGCCATGGAATCATGTAAAGGTAACAACTTTACGTTGCTAATATGCTCTAGGGACCTAGATTTACTGCTTGGATCGAAGGAATAGCTCAGTAGCTTTGGATTATGGAAATACCGTGTGGACTCGGCGATTCAAGGACGGTTTTGATCGATTTGGTCCCGTGTAGACTCGACGAGTCTAGCAGATGACTCGGCGAGTCAAGGAGGGTTTTGATCGAAATAGGTCTGGGTGGACTCGGTGAGTCTGGGAGATGACTCGTCGAGCTGGGTTGGGGATTTCAGACGTTGAAGTCGCGAAGTGACTCGGTGAGTCTGTTTGGGACTCGACGAGTCGAGTCGAGGAATCCTTGAATCTGTAAGGATTTAAGGGAAAGGATAGGTACACTCAGCTGAGAGGTCAACATGGAGCCTCAGAAGGCTCAGGGTCGTGCTTTTCAGCTTACGGACGAGGAGGCCAAGGCAACACCGGATGTGGTTGTTGGTATGTTTCTATCTTTTATCTCTGATGCTTTATCTATGTTATGCTTATCTGTTGTACCTGTGTTTAGATACGTTTTTAGTGAACTCCTTGCCTGCTTTGGTTATGTTTGACTCGGGGGCGAGTCGGTCTTTTGTATCTCGGGCTTTTAGTAGGGAGTTCAGTGTACTCGTAGGTGAGCTTGAGTGTTCGTTGCGAGTTTCCATCGCCAACGAACACGGGATTCTGCTTCTTCAATCTTCCGGGGATGCGAGTTGGAGATTTTTGGGGTGTCTTTTCCGATAGATTTGATTCCTATTCCCATGGGGGAAGTGTGTGTGATCGTGGGGATGGATTGGCTTAGTCACTTTGGTGCCATGATTGATTGTGAGGGGCAACGAGTGGTAGTTCGAACTCCAAGTGGGGGAGAACTGGTGATTTATGGGGAGGGCACTAGAGTAGGATCAGGATTTTGTTCAGTCGCAAGAGCTCGGTAGTATATACAACAAGGGTGTGTCGGATATTTAGCGTATGTGGTGGATACGCGGAGCGGGGACCAGACTTCAGTTTCAGAGGTCCCGGTGGTTAGAGATTTTGTGGATGTGTTTCCGGAGAAGTTACCCAGAGTGCCTCCGGAGAGGTAGGTCGAGTTCAAGATTGAGCTAGTGTCGGGCGCGACCCCTATCGCTAAGGCGCCGTACCGATTGGCACCACCAAAGATGCAGGAGTTGTCATCTCAGCTGCAGGAACTGTTGGGTAAGCAGTTTATTCGTCCGAGTAGTTCTCCATGGGGAGCACCAATCCTTTTTGTCAAGAAGAAGGACAGCTCGCACCGGATGTGCATTGATTATAGGGAGCTGAATAAGTTAACGGTGAAAAACCGTTACCCGCTTCCGAGGATAGATAATCTATTTGACCAGTTGCAGGGGGCGCCTTGGTTTTCCAAGATTGATTTGAGATCAGGGTATATCACCAGGTCAGAGTGAGAGAGGAGGACGTGGAAAAGACCGTGTTTCGGACTCGCTATGGGCATTATGAGTTCGTGGTGATGCTGTTTGGGCTCACCAACGCACCGGCAGTGTTTATGGACCTGATGAATCGAGTCTACAGCCCGATGCTCGGTCGATTAGTTATTGTTTTCATAGATGATATCTTGGTGTATTCCAAGACCAGGGAGCAGCATGAGGAGCATCTGCGGGAGTTATTGGAGGTTTTGAGGCGAGAACAGTTGTATGCCAAGTTCTCGAAGTGTGAGTTTTGGTTGCGTAAGGTTCAGTTCCTTGGACAACTCATCAACCAGGAGGGGATTTTGGTTGATCCGGCTAAAATCGAGGCGATTATGCAGTGGGAGGTTCTGAAACCTCCCTCAGATATCAGGAGTTTCTTGGGTTTAGTAGGTTACTACCGTAGATTTATTCAGGATTTTTTCAAGATTGCGGTGCCTCTCACTCGTCTGAAGAGGAAGGGGGTGGAGTTTCGGTGGGGCTCCGAGCAGCAGAGGGTGTTCGAGACTCTTCGGCAGCGGTTGTGCGAAGCTCCAGTGTTGACACTCCCTGATGGAGTTGAGGAATTTGTTGTGTACTATGATGCATCCATCCCAGGTTTGGGGGCGGTCCTTATGCAGAGAGGGCTGGTGATTGCTTATGCTTCGCGGCAGTTGAAGCCGCATGAGTCTAGATATCTGACTCATGATTTGGAGTTGGGGGCGGTGGTCTTTGCCCTCAAGATCTGGAGGCATTATCTTTATGGAGTTCATTGTATCATATATACAGATCATAAGAGTTTGAGACATATTATGGATCAGCCCAACCTGAACATGAGACAGCGCAGGTGGCTGGATGTAGTCAAGGACTACGACTGTGAGATCCTTTACCACCATGGTAAGGCAAATGTGGTGGCAGACGCGTTGAGCCGCAAGTTAGTGGGAACTTCCACCTCAGCGAGATGTATGAGGATAGCCGTGGATTCTCTGATTGTGGGATTGATCAGGGATGCGCAGATTGAAGGCATGAAACCAGAAAATTGGAAGAAGGGGAAAATTAAGGGTGAAAACACCCGTTTTGTGCAGGATAGCAGAGGGCTGATGACCCGGTATGGTCGTGTATGGGTTCTGATGTCTGGTGGGGTCAGACAAACTGTTCTAGAAGAGGCTCATAAGTCTCATTTCTCCATTCACCCAGGAGCCACCAAGATGTTCAGGGACTTGAGGTTGAGTTACTGGTGGCCGTGTATGAAGCGAGAAATCGCGGGTTATGTCGAGAGGTGTTTGACCTGTAGGATGGTCAAGGCCGAACATCAAAGGCCGCATGGCCTGTTGCAGCCCTTGGAGATTCCCATGTGGAAATGGGAACAAATTTCGATGGATTTCATTACCAAGTTGCCGAGAACGGAAAGGGGATATGATGCTATTTGGGTTATTGTTGACCGGTTGACCAAGAGTGCCCACTTCTTGGCCATTCGGGAGAGTTCTTCGGTGGCGAAATTCGCCGATTTGTATGTTCGTGAGATTGTTGCTCGACACGGGGTGCCAGTTTCCATTGTTTCCGACAGGGATGTCAGATTTACTTCTCGTTTCTGGCAGAAGTTTCATGAAGAACTGGGTTCACGGCTGCACTTCAGTACAACCTTTCACCCTCAGACCGACGGTCAAAGTGAGCGGACAATTCAGATCCTCGAGGGTATGTTGAGGGCTTGTGTTATTGATTTTGGAGGGAGTTGAGATTCCCACCTACCTCTTTCGGAGTTTGCTTACAACAACAACTATCATTCTAGCATAGGCGCCCCACCTTTTGAGCTGTTGTATGGTAGGAGGTGTAGGACCTCGGTCTGTTGGGGCGAAGTTGGTCACAGGGTGATGGGGCGGACGGAGGTAGTTTTGCAGACTACCGAAAAGATTCAGCAGATTAGGTAGCGGTTGCAGATCGCTCAGAGTTGGCAAAAGAGTTACGCTGACCGGCGTCGATCGGATTTGGAGTTTCAGGTTGATGATATGGTACTCTTGAAGGTCTCGCCCTGGAAGGGTGTGATTTGCTTCAGGAAAAGGGGGAAATTGGGTCCCCGTTATATTGGACCATTTAGGGTCATGACCAAGGTTGGCAAAGTGGCTTATAGGTTGGAGTTGCCGAATAAGCCCAGTCGTATTCACAATACCTTCCATGTTTCGCAATTGCGAAAGTGTGTTGCAGATCAGGAGGTAGTGGTGCTTTTGGATGATATCCAGATTGATGAGCGCCTGAATTATGTTGAGAAACTAGTAGCCATTGTAGAAAGGAAAGTAAAAGTACTACGGAACAAGGAAGTCTCATTGGTGAAGGTACAATGGGAGCATCAGAAGGGGTCTGAGTGGACATGGGAGTCGGAGACTGAGATGCGAGAGCATTATCCGGAATTGTTCACCGCAGCCAACTTCGGGGACGAAGTCTAAGTCAAGTGGGGGAGAATTGTAACGCCCCGACTGTCTGGTATTATTATTTCTTAATTGGAATGCAAGATTTAAGGCCTACTCGACGAGTTGATGTTATGACTCGTCGAGTAGCAGCGGGTTGGACACGTCATTTAATGACTGGACTCGGCGAGTTGGTCATGGGACTTGGCGAGTCTCGGCTGGCAGAGGAAACCCTAAATTCCATGGTTTTTGCACCCTATATATTAGACCATTAGCGCCCCCCCCCCCCCCCCCCCCCCCCCCAGTCTCTCATCACCTCTTGAGAGCCAGAAACCCTAATTTCGTGAGTAAGAATTCTTAGGAGCATTTTGGAGCTTGATAAGTGTTTTGTGAAGGAATTTTGTAGATCAAGGAGCTTGTTTCCAAGGGGATTAGTGGAGTTTCGGATTCCACATCAGTTTGAGATCATTTTTGAGGTAATCAATTGTTTCCTTGGCTATTTCCCTTTCTAGATCTTCCTTTTATGGGTTTTAAGGTTTGTTTTTGGAATAGATTGAGGAGATCTTGGTGTACAAGTTAGATCTGGAGTTGAAACTCCAGATCTGGGTTCTCTTTAGGTTCTAGATGCAGAAAGCCTTGGATTTTGCCATGTATAAGTCTTATCCCATGAGAAGAGTTCATTATAAGCTTGGTTTTTGGATTATGAGCCATGGAATCACGTAAAGGTAGCAACTTTACGTTGCTAATATGCTCTAAGGACCTAGATCTACTGCTTGGATCGAAGGAATAGCTCGGTAGCTTTGGATTATGGAAATACCGTGTGGACTCGGCGAGTCAAGGACAGTTTTGATCGATTTGGTCCCGTGCAGACTCGGCAAGTCTGGGAGATGACTTGGCGAGTTAAGGAGGTTTTGATCGTAATAGGTATGGGTGGACTCAGTGAGTCTGGGAGATGACTCGCCAAGCTAGGTTGGGGATTTCAGACGTTTAAGTCGCGTAGTGACTCGGCGAGTCTGTTTGGGACTCGACGAGTCGAGTCGAGGAATCCTTGAATCTGTAAGGATTTAAGGGAAAGGATAGGTACACTCAGCTGAGAGGTCAACATGGACTGTTGACCAGTGACATGTATCTTTGACTTAGTCTATAAATGGTGTTGTACTTTCTATGGGCATTTTGGTAATTGAGTAGTTATTGAGTAGATCACATGTGGGTACAGGCCAGGTGGTTGGAGCTTTATCTAGAGGAGCAGTCAGTATCATCCCGCACAACTAGCAAGGTGAGTTATCCTCACTGTATCAATTGGATCTAAGGCACCAAGGTCGGCCCTTAGGATATTATTATTATTATTATGACTCGGTGTGACGCATGCTATAATGAACCGTTAGATCGATACCAGGATTGGCAGGGTGTGTTATGCTATGATAGATTTGTATGCTAGTGACTTGGTTAGGTCGGTAGTCCAGACAAATGAGATTGCTATGATTGATGATCTGTGGAAAATGATATCTGATTTATATGCTAGAATATGTTATGTGCATAGTTATTTGAAAATAAATTATGAAACAAATTATGTTTGGATGATTTTGTAAAACATGGATACTTTGTGGTGTTTTTGAAAAGTTTAATTTTGTTGGAAAATTTTATGGGTGTTACACAAATCATTCCAACGGTTTGAGAACCTGAATCTTCATAATATTTTAGAGTGCCCTACAACAAAAAAATGTCTCAATAACCAGTTTATTGAAGCGATAAACATAAGATACAATATGAGAGGTTGTCGATTAACAAAACCGATTGAAAATTCCAAGCATGTTGTTATTATCGGTAAACATTAGAGCATAGAGGTTAAGTACATAGCTACTTTTTGCAATATAAAAACAAAAAAAATAATAAAAAAATAAAAGAAATCAAAGGGTGATTAGACAACCAACCGGTTAGAAACCGAAAGATTTTGGTGTTTGTGAGTGTATGAGAGAGAGAGAGAGAGAGAGAGAGAGAGAGTGCTGACGTGGATACTTATATCATAAAGTGATGAGACGATTTGTATGATTCCCACTATGATCATTTGAGAATGAACAAGCTAGGCCAAAACCTGCTAGCTTAAAATTTCCTTCATTGTCAATTAGAATGTTGTAGAAAAGTTAGTGATAAGAATTTAAACCAAAATAATAATAATAATGAATCATTTTTCCCTAAATTTCATGAGTTGTAAATAATTATAAGATTTTTTTTGATTTATTAGAGGATGAATGTAAGGGACGAGTTTGGTATGTGGATTCCAACGGAATTGGAATTGGAGATTCCATTCCATGGTCTGTAATCATGCATGCTTGCCAAATCCTTCAAATTTGGTGTTTTAAGGGTTTCACCATTCGTATGGTTGGGTAAGAGGAAATTGAATTCATCCTTAATTTTTATTTTTTTTGTTAAAAGACGAAAATAGCCTCTACATATATGTTGAAATAAATAAAATAGAAAATTTTATTAAGAGTGAAATTTCAAAAATAGAAAATTCGCTAAGAGCGTGTTTGGTTCACGGATTCTAAGGGAATATGACAGAATTGGAATTTTTGATTCCTTTCCATGGTTCCCTATATTTTTTCGTAAAAATAGCAAATAATCCTTATTTCTCTTGGTTTTTCAAAGAAATAAGATAGAATGAACAAAGAGAATACGATTGTATACTATCCAAAGCTGTCAGACCTTTATATCTTGTTTGCCATAATAATCAGCCCAAGCATTCCAGTCAGTAGATGGATATCATGTCTTCTCTGTTCAATACCAGGATTCTTTTTCTATTACCGAGCCATGAATCCATCCGATTGTTCATGTAAGCTTAAGAGTATAAGGACTTAAATCAACATAAATGAAAGAATAAGGATATGAATGAAAATAAAGAAGATTACAGAGGGTGAGTTGTGGGAATTAGGATCCTACCATCTCGTATTTCAATTCATCCATCCCGTTTGGTTATCAAGGGTAAATTCGTCCATTGTCCCTATACCATCCCTTTTGAACATACACTTGTAATCAAACCTCCAACAAGCATTCTAATTATATGGATAAAAAAGCAAGTTAAACCAAACACTATAAAAATCTTTTTGTATATATATTATAAACATCAACAAATTTGGCAATTGATAACTATTTGTAATTTTGTTACATCTAGACATCCTATTTTCCTCCGGGTTTTGGACAAAACCTTTGACTCGTCACAAATCAATATATATATATATATATATATATATATATATATATATATATATATATATATATATATATTATCGATTTACCATTTTACCCTTGTTTTACCGTACTTTAATTAATTAATTGTTGTCACACAAATCTACAGGGTCATTTCTTTTTTGCAATTTTCATCTAAATAGACAAAGCCTAGTAAAGTAAGTGTTGGCCTTCAAAACAAAAGGGGATTATGAAACCATGAAACAGAGACCAAAATTGATAGATACATAAAACAGAGGCTTAGTTTAGACCAAAATTTAAAATAATCTCATATTCTTTCACCTTTTACTAAAAAAAGAAAAAACAACCAAATATTATTATACGAAGTTATTAGAAAAAGAAGTATCTGTTTCTCCACTTGTTTGACTCATATTCCTGCATAGAAAAAGCCAAACTTCATATTCAACACCAGCTAATATAATTTTTATTGATTTTCTTTCCTATGAATCACCATGACTAATAACTTCTTCCTTTTGGTTTTGTTGGTATCTAACCGGATCTTTTTACTAAAATAATACAATCTGGAATTAATATTATTATTTTATATGTTCTTTTTTTTTCTTTAAGTAAAATAAAACAAAAAAAATTGTCATGGGTATAAAGATGGTCTAGCACTAAGGTGTAAACTCAAGAATCCTATATGATGAAGCTCTAAGTTGAAAGATAATTATATAAGGAATTGAATTACATGCAAGTTACAATTTTTATTTTCATTTTATAACATAAATATTAAATAGTATCTTGTTTAAAAAAACAATAATCTGTATTTTCTTTAAGCAAAATGGTAAATAGGTTGGTTAAGTAAATAGTCAAACATGTAATTTTTACTTTTAAAATGCTTCATCACCAACAACTTTCTTTTGAATTCTTCAATCTGTGTTTGTCAATGTAAGGCAACTACTTTCTTCAAATCATCCTTTTTCTCTCTCTGCAAGTCGAGGCAAACAGTGGTTGGTACTGTGTGTGTGTTTGTAACAGAAAATCAATTTCAGCCAAATAAGGTACCACAAACACCAAGGATAAGATCCGAGGAATGTGACATGCATTGGATTTCTCAATTTTGTCAACTTTTTTTTATTTTTTTTTTTTGTAAATATTAATAAAACATATTCATTGCTATAAGTTTAAATTTAATTGAAACACTTACCTCTCCTGTGAGCAAAACAGGTCTCTTTTATAAAAAGGTTACACATTGGACCATAGGAACGGAACTGTAGATGCAAGCATGAAAACATGGGAAACCAAAGTAAGTAAATGGTATCCCTACCAACTCAAAGAACACATACATCAAAAACTGCATAAAATTACCAGATAAAAAAAAATATTACTTGTAATATGAAACCTGTAACATTATGGTGACATGGGTACCTTCAACCTCCCATTCGAATGTAGGAGCAGAGCAATTGGTTATACAGAGGGTCCAATTGATCGACGATACCTTGATAAGAACCGAGAATAAAATCGATTTCAGGTATTAGGAAATCGTTTTGATACTTGAGCTATTAGGAAATCGATTTGATACCTGAGAAAGAGAAGGAGAAGGTGGTTTCTTCCATGTCGATGAGCTGAGGTGGGGATAAATCGGAGGTTTTCCTCAGGAAGCGAAGACTTCTAGCCGGACGTGAAGCTGATCAACAAAAACTCAAGCTGTCAAAAGTACCATAAATCGATGCTAAACTTAAATAGTTAATAGCGCAATGATCAGTGAATAACTCGAAATCCGATCCCGAACTTTCATATACTTCTATCAACAATCGGAATGAGGAAGCAGCCGGACATGTGGCTTTAACAAATTCAAGACTATCATAATAACTGGCTTTCAATATGATCAGAAGCTAATTCAAACTAAGCAAAACGATAAAAGTTTGCCTCAGATAAACAAAACCATATTTAAAGTTCTATGATCAAATCAGGAAGAAAATCAGAGCATATCGATCTTATTATATCTACAAAATTCTACATGATACGCGAAAGCAACCATACGAAATAGTTGATCAACAAAAACTCAAGCTGTCAAAAGTACCATGAATCGATGCTAAACTTAAATAGTTAATAGCGCGATGATCAGTGAATAACTCGAAATCCGATCCCGAACTTTCAGATACTTCTATCAACAATCGGAATCAGGAAGCAACCGGACATGTGGCTTTAATATGAAAGGGGATTTAGGGTTTTTGATGATGTCGCAATGGTGAGGAGTTAGACCGGTGGCCGGTACAGAGAAAAGCGGAGTAGGTTGTCGATGAATGAGATCCGCAAGAGAGCATATTGGTGTGGAAGGATTTGGAGGCAGTGATAGATTACCAGCACGTGTTCACAAAGAATACACATAGTTTCAAAAAATACCCCCCATGTAAAAACGAAGACGGGATTGCAGGTACACCCATAAAGAGAGGGCCTTTTCTGCCAAACACTTGGCTAATTCACTATTCATGTTGCAAGCCAAGGTTAATATATTTATATTAATAATAATAATAACAAGACTATTAATTAGTTTCGGTTAACAATAGACTAAACTCTAGTGGTAATGATATTAGGTTTTGTCAAAGAAAAATTGTTTTAAGTAAACGAAGCGTTGTCCGAGTACAGAATCGCTACCTTATCAGGTGAGTGCATAGTTACTTTCATCTTACACATAGATATGGAGTATTTTATATGAATTACGTATTATGTGTGCATATTATCTGAATACTTGTTGTCTATGTTGGATGAACGATTTTATACATATTTTAAAATGATCTAAGTTGTATATGTATTTTATATCTACAAAATATGTTAGGTAAAACATGTGTAGATGAAATATGAGTTGGATGATGAGATAAGAGGTAATATAGACCACATGATAAGGGTGAGAGGTGAACAATGAGAGAAGCCTTTTACCCAAGCGTTAGCCCCGTTATCTAGCAGAGTATGGATGACAACCACAGACTGTTCTAGACAGTCTAGTGGAACACTAGCAGACTCGCAACCTGTAGGTGTTGTGAACGATGTGTTCACCCGGTGTACTCTAAAAACTCATTGACATGTATTGTGAGTGGACTCTTGAAAATGATATTGTCAATAAACGAGATAAACCCTTGCAACTATGCAGACTTAGTACCTAAACCCTGGCGACTATGCAGACTTAGTGCCTAAACCTTGGCGATTATGTAGACTTAGTGCCTAAACCATGGTGACTATGTAGACTTAGTGCCTAAACCTTGGCGACTATGCAGACTTAGTGCCTAAACCCTGGTGACTATGGACTTAGTGCCAGTTGTATAAACCCTGACGACTATGAAACGACCCAAAAATACCACCCAAAAATTTCGATTTTTATTATAACAAAACCCACGAAACTAAGTACCACATAATAAAACCATATGTTGCGTGTTTCAAAAACCATAATAAAATACTGTGAGAAAAACTGTATCACAACTGTATCCAAACATATCAAGAAACTGAATCAACTCCCAGGATAAAACTGAAGTTGTGGTGTGTGCGATGCCATCATCCCGAGCTCTTCCCTTTGCTTGCGGAAGTACCTGAAACCAAAACTGAAACTGTAAGCACGAAGCTTAGTGAGCTCCCTCAAACTACCACATACCATACAATAAATAAAAAGCACATACTGGGCCTTGCCCACTGACTGGGACCCCCGTCCCCTACATCGGACCGAAGTCCGAAACTGACTGGGACCCCCGTCCCCTACATCGGACCGAGTCCGAAACTGACTGGGACCCCCGTCCCCTACATCGGAGCGAAGTCCGAAACTGACTGGGACCCCCGTCCCCTACATCGGACCGAAGTCCGAAACTGACTGGGACCCCCGTCCCCTACATCGGACCGAAGTCCAGACTAACTGAACACGGCATAGCATAACATATCATCTAGCATAAACACATAAATCATGTCTGAGCCACGGAGGCGTCAAACATACTAACTACTGCAATGGACCTAAGTCTAGAAACTACTGCTAACTGAACGGGCCGACATTGTGGCCTTAGACCCGTTCCTACTGGAAGGAAACTCACCTCGTGAACTGGCTGCTGTGTGTATGGCTCTGGAAGCTAACTGCTACTGCTCCGGTATCTCCCCGGCTACAATTCCATAACACACTCAATCAGATGCTAATCACTGCATTGGGAAAATGACTCTTTTACCCCTGGTCAAAGTCAACTCTCCCGGTCAAAGTCAACCTATAGTTGACCTGACTCGCCGAGTTGGGCCGCCAACTCGCCGAGTCCCTAGTCTCACTTCTCAACCCTACTCGTGGCTACTCATCGAGCATAGCATCGACTCGACGAGTACCCTCTCGATTCAAAAACTCAGACAATCTGCATCCGACTCGCCGAGTCATATGAACAACTCGACGAGTTGTTCTTCGATCTAAGAAGATTGTCTTGGACTCGCCGAGTTGTATGAACAACTCGTCGAGTCCCACCATTACTGAGTCTACCCTTCGACTCACTGAGTCCATCCTACTGCTCACTGGCCTCCACTCGGAATCACTCAAAGGGTAAAGATCGGGGACTCGCGACCGGACTCGCCGAGTCACATGCATGCAGATCCTAAAAACTCGATTCTGATCAAAACCATCGCATACAATTTATAGATCTGAGTTTCTAAGGCTGATTTACCACGTAAAGTTTCCAACTTTACGTGTACAACACATGAAAAATGAGATAAAGGCTAAAAAGGCACTTAGAAGAGTAGATCTAGGGTTATCATGCAAAATGGCTCCATAAAGGTGATAGATCTACGATTTTGGAACTGAAACATGGCTAGATCCGAAGGCTAATCAATCTAATGTGATCTCTCTACCAAGAACAAGCTAAGAAATGGCTAAAAGAGGCTAAATATGCTTGCTAAAGAGAAATCAATCATAGAAACAGAAGGAATTCGGCTAATACCTCAATGAACTTTGAAATGGGAGCAAGACCTTGGATCTTCTTCTTCTCCTTTGGATCTAGCCTCCTTCTTCTCTTCAAAACTTCAAGATTCACACAAGAAATGCACAAATAACCAAGGAAACGATTAGGGTTTGCTAAATGATGCTCTGAGGGTGAAGGGGACGAGTTTGGGGGCTCATAAGGTGGTTTAAATAGGGTGCAAACCCGGGGATTTAGGGTTTCTACCTGGCAGGCAGACTCGTCGAGTCCCGAATATGGACTCGCCGAGTCGCCGACTAACACGTGCTCGAAATCTCGTCCCTACTCGACGAGTCAGGCCATAGACTCGTCGAGTCCCTCTCAAAAACCTCTAAATAAATGCCACGGAAGCAACGTACCAGGAATGGGGTGTTACAATTCTCCCCCACTTGTCTCAGACTTCGTCCTCGAGGTCTGCTACGGCTGAATCTGCAAATAACTCCGGGTAGTGCTCTCTCATTTCCTCCTCAGCCTCCCACATCCACTCAGACCCCTTCCGGTGCTGCCACTGCACCTTCATTAACTGAATTGCCTTGTTCCTCAAGGTCTTTGTCTTCCGGTTCAGAATCGCGACCGGCCTCTCAATATAATTCAGGCTGCTATCAACCTGAATATCCTCTAGGGGAACAACTGCTGACTCATCCACCAAACACTTCCTCAACTGAGACACATGGAAAGTGTTGTGGATCTGGCTAAGCTCTACCGGAAGATCCAACCGATAAGCAACCCGATCCACCCGGGCCAAAACCCTGAAAGGACCAATGAACCTGGGGCCCAGCTTTCCCCTATTCCGAAACCTGATGACACCCTTCCAGGGTGAGACCTTCAGAAAGACCATATCGCCCACCCGGAACTCCAAGTCTGAACGCCTCCTGTCGGCGTAGCTCTTCTGCCGACTCTGCGCAGTCTGCAGTCTACTACGGACCTGCTGAATCAACTCAGTCGTCTTGAGCACCACCTCCGTGCTCCCAACGACTTGCTGACCGACCTCGTGAGGCTTCAACTGCCTCGAGGCGTAAGCTATCACATGGCCTCGCTGCATCAACACTGCTCCCATACCTGTGATTGAGGCATCACAATAGACTACGAAGTCCTCTACTCCCTCTGGCAAGGTAAGGATCGGAGCCTCGCACAATCTCTGTCTGAGGGTCTCGAACGCTGCCTGCTGCTCAGGCCCCCAACGAAATACCACCGACTTCTTGGTCAGTCGGGTGAGCGGCACTACTATCTTGGAGAAATCCTGAATGAACCTCCGATAATACCCTGCCAACCCTAGGAAGCTCCGAATCTCGGATGGAGACTTTGGGACCTCCCAGTGCATCACGGCCTCTATCTTGGCCGGATCCACCAAAATACCCTTCTGGTTGACGAGGTGACCAAGGAACTGCACCTCGCGCAACCAGAACTCACACTTGGAGAACTTTGCAAAAAGTCTCTCCCTCCTCAAAACTTCCAGCACCTCCCTCAGGTGCTCCTCGTGCTGCTCCTGCGTCTTGGAATACACCAAGATATCATCTATGAATACTATCACTGACCGATCCAGCATCGGCCTGCACACGCGATTCATGAGATCCATGAACGCGGCTGGAGCATTGGTGAGCCCAAATGGCATCACCACAAACTCATAATGACCATACCTGGTCCTGAAAGCAGTCTTCTGCACATCCTCATCTCTAACCCGCATTTGATGATACCCGGAGCGTAGATCGATCTTGGAGAACCAAGACGCTTTTTGAAGCTGATCAAACAAATCATCTATCCTCGGAAGTGGGTAACGGTTCTTCACCGTTACCTTATTCAACTCCCGGTAATCTATACACATACGATGCGACCCATCCTTCTTCCTTACAAACAGGATCGACGCTCCCCAAGGCGAATTGCTCGGCCGAATGAAACCCTTGTCTAGCAGCTCCTGCAGCTGCGTAGACAACTCTTGCATCTCAGGGGGAGCTAGACGATACGGTGCCTTGGCTATCGGAGCCGCACCAGGAATCAGGTCGATCCTAAACTCAACCTATCTCTCAGGAGGTATTCCCGGTAAATCCTCGGGAAATACATCCGGGAAGTCTTGCACTATCGGAACATCATCAACTGCCGTCTTGCCCTTCTCCCGGGCATCCAAGACATAAGCTACATAAACCCTGCTGGAAATAACGTCTCGCTCTCGCGGCGGAACAAAAGGTTGGTCCGCGCTGTGGCCTCTCGCCCTGAATTACTAACTCTCCCCCACTGGGAGTGCGAACCCTCACTAGCTGTAGCTCACAATCAATCACCGCCCCATTGGGGCTCATCCAATCCATGCCCACTATAACCTTATTCCCTCGCAGGGGAATAGGAACCAGGTCCACCGAAAACTGCTCGTCGAACAACTAAAGAGAACACCCTCTATGCACTCTGGCGACCCTCACGGTCCTGTCATCTGCTATCTCAACCTCTAGTGGACAATCCAGCTCCTTTGGAGATCTACTAAATCTCTTGCTAAGCGCAAGCGATACAAATGATCGGGTAGCCCCCGAATCGAATAATACCATAGCAGAAATGCCGTTCACAGAGAACGACCCTATATAAAACATATAATCATAAGCAATAATCAACCAATAATAATAAAGAGATGAAGGGAAAATACATACCCGTCACCACATCAGGAGTCGCTCGCGCCTCCTCTGTTGTCATCTGAAACACCCTACTCTTCGCCACTGGCGCCTCGGCTCGGCCCTGCCGGCCATCTGTAATCCTCAAAGTAGCAGGGGCAGGTGCAGCCACCTTCCCTACTGCGGCTAAACTCGGGCACTGGGACTTTTTATGTCTCTTCTGATTGCACTGAAAGCAAATCAGATCTAATGCTGCAATGGCAGTATGGGTCGTACAATCCCTGCTCAAATGCCCAGTCCGACCGCACCTGAAGCAGCCGGAATTCCGTGCCTTGCACACCCCAACGTGCATTCTCCTTCACTTGCCACATCGACCGTGGCTCGGCTGAATCCTGGATCTGTGATCTGAAACCTTGGGCTTTTTGCCCGAACCTCCTGAACCCGAAACCGCCTCTGGTTTCTTCTTCTTCTCCATCTCGAGATCAATCTCCCTCTCTCGAGCCCTAGCAATCATGTCATCCAGCATTTTACAGCTGGACCGGCTCACAAACTGGCGGATATCGCTCCGCAACATCTCATGATAACGGGCCTTCTTCATCTCCTCATCGGCCGCATACTGAGGAACAAGAAGAGCCCTCTCCCTGAACTTGGTGGTGATATCCGCCACGGTCTCTGTAGTCTGGGTGAGGTCCTAAAACTCTCTGGCTAACTGTTGCACCTCAATAACCGGTGCAAACTCCGCCCTGAACCTGGTAGAGAAATCAGCCCAGGTCATGGCATCCAATGCTGCATCATCTCCAATGGTATGTCCGACCTCCTCCCACCAATCTCGTGCCCTATCCTTCAGGAGACAGGATGCCAATCTAACCTTGTCCCCCTCGGGACACCTGCTCGTGCGGAACGCGTTGGCCACATCTGCCAACCATCTAGTACTCGCTATGGGGTCCCGTGCCCCATGATAGTCTGGAGCTTCACATGCCCTGAACTCCCTGAACGTAAGTGTGCGCGACCCCATCATGGCCGCCACCTCGGCACGGAAGGTGCCCAACCTCTCATCCATCAGCTCTAGGATACCCTCCTTGATCGAATCGAAGATCACAGGAGTCTGCTCTAAAATGATACGAGTAATCTCTGAAGAAAGAAACTCTCTGGTCTGCTCATCCATGCGCTCGTCCCCCGAGCCTGATCCTGATCCCTCCCCGGCACCTCCACTGCCGGCTGCTGGCCTCGAACGCAAAACCACCATTCTGAAACACATCATAGCAACATAAGAAAATTGAAATATCTCAAGGGATCATTGATACTACTACTAGCTTCCTAGTCTTGTCTCGGCCTTCCTTGATTCGAGTACGGATCCTCTGCTTCCAGTAGTACGGGCCCATACTACCTTCCACATCTATCCGTACTTTCCTCAAGAACTGCCTTGACTCCACCAAGTCACTTCTACTACTACTGATCTCTGCTACTCTCATCCTAGGCTTGCCCTAGGGAAATCTCTGACTCCACTCAAACCAGTCCTCAACTGCTGAAGGCCTCCTTGTAATGCTAATTAGCCATCACCTGAATACCATCACATGTGATGAGGCTCGGATAATCCTTCGAGTAAAAGGCTCGTCCCTACAACGGTTAGACTCAAACGAGAGTTGCGCAATAGGGCCAAATCCAATACTCTGAGATTATTCAACCCTGATCACATGTAAGGATGAAAGTGGGTCCAAACCCGGACCCGATGGACCCGGACCCGAAAAACTCGGAACCGGTTAACGGGATTTTATAGAACCGGAAACCGGACCGGTATATAGGAACCGGTTCCGGTTCGGTTCCGGGTATGGTTCCGGGTAAAGTGGGTCTAGAACCGGAAAACCCGGAAACATCAAAGTTGGTAGGTTGGAACCGGATAAAGTGGGTTTAGACCCGGAAAACCCGAAATAACCGGAATTTTTTGGTAATTACTTACAACTTAGTGGGTTGAACTTTGAAAATTTTCATATTGATATCCCCATTTTGGGGGGCTGTAACTTATTGAATACGAAACCACAATTAACAAAATTAGAGTCTAAAATCATGTACAAACTCTAAAATACACTCTGGAAAAATCTGCATGTCAATCCGAATTTAAACGAATGAGATATACTTGTGTTAATATTTTCACATAATACAAAGTACAAAAACAAATAGCTGAAAAGTTGAAAATTTTCAGTTTTGATATCCCGACTTCGGAGGACTGTAAATCATTGAATGTTAAACCAAAAATGACAAAATTATAGTCTAAACTCATGTACAAACTGTAAACTAGAAGTTGGAAAAAACCACATATCAATCCGACTTCAAACGAATTAGATATACATGCTTTAAAACTTTCACTGAATACAAAAAAACTAAAAAACTAAAAACTTTCAGCTTTGGTATCTCAACTTTTGAGGACTGTAAGTCAATGAATATAAAACTAAAAATGAAAAATTTATAGTCTAGAATCATGTACAAACTCTAAACTACATGTTAGAAAAAACCGTATGTCAATTGGAGTTGAAACAAATAAGATATGCATCTTGTAAACGTTTCACAAAAAGTGGTTCCGGCCCTAAAAGTGGTTCCGGTTCCAAAAACCGGTTCCGGATTTTAGACCCGGTTTACCCGGACCCAATGGACCCAAACCCGGATTACCCGGAACCCGGATAAAGCCATTTTTTAAACCCGGAACCGGACCCGGTTATATATATTCCAGTTCTAACGGTTCCGGTTCCGGTCCGGTTTTTCGGTTCTAAATCACATCCCTAATCACATGTGACGTGGCGTATTCATCTAACGGCTAACTCTCATCACCAAGAGTTCTACAAAGCACGAAGCAAGTAGCATTCAGACACTGGAAACTACTCAAGCAAACCTACTCTCATAACGAGAAACTATACTAGCATACAATGCTAAGCTCGCGCTACCAGGCATAACCTAAACAGGCTATCCTACAGCTGTCTACTCAATACTAGCATCCAATTCTCATAAAGCTGAAACACATATAGCAGGCACATAAGGCATCCTCCTAGATCCTTAGTCCTTTACTAGCATGCTGTTCTACTGAAACTGGAACAATTTATCATAATAATAAAACTTGTATGGGTAATTTGGGAGTACTTACTTGAGCTCGGCTGATCGCATGCACCACACCCTTATCTTGTTTTTTTTAAAAAAATCTTTTCTTTCTAAGTGCTTTTCAAAATTCCATTTGAAAACATTTTTCCTTTTTGAAAATCTTTTTATCTTTCCCTTAGTTTGAGTTCAGATACACCCGGAGGTGTATCCGAATCCCTCAAACCAAGGCTCTGATACCAACTTGAAACGACCCAAAAATTTCGATTTTTATTATAACAAAACCCACGAAACTGAGTACCACATAATAAAACCATATGTTGTGTGTTTCAAAAACCATAATAAAATACTGTGAGAAAAACTGTATCACAACTGTATCCAAACATATCAAGAAACTGAATCAACTCCCAGGACAAAACTGAAGCTGTGGTGTGTGCGATGCCATCATCCCGAGCTCTTCCCTTTGCTTGCGGAAGTACCTGAAACCAAAACTGAAACTGTAAGCACGAAGCTTAGTGAGCTCCCCCAAACTACCACATACCATACAATACATAAAAAGCACATACTGGGCCTTGCCCACTGACTGGGACCCCCATCCCCTACATCGGACCGAAGTCCGAAACTGACTGGGACCCCCATCCCCTACATCGGACCGAGTCCGAAACTAACTGGGACCCCCGTCCCCTACATCGGAGCGAAGTCCGAAACTGACTGGGACCCCCGTCCCCTACATCGGACCGAAGTCCGAAACTGACTGGGACCCCCGTCCCCTACATCGGACCGAAGTCCAGACTAACTGAACACGGCATAGCATAACATATCATCTAGCATAAACACATAAATCCTGTCTGAGCCACGGAGGTGTCAAACATACTAACTACTGCAATGGACCGAAGTCCAGAAACTACTGCTAACTGAACGGGCCGGCATTGTGGCCTTAGACCCATTCCTACTGGAAGGAAACTCACCTCGTGAACTGGCTGCTGTGTGTATGGCTCTGGAAGCTAACTGCTGCTGCTCCGGTATCTCCCCGACTAAAATTCCATAACACACTCAATCAGATGCTAATCACTGCATTGGGTAAAATGACTCTTTTACCCCTGGTCAAAGTCAACTCTCCCGGTCCAAGTCAACCTACAGTTGACCTGACTCGCCGAGTTGGGCCGCCAACTCGCCGAGTCCCTAGTCTCACTTCTCAACCCTACTCGTGGCTACTCGTCGAGCATGGCATCGACTCGACGAGTACCCTCTCGATTCAAAAACTCAGACAATCTGCATCCGACTCGCCGAGTCATATGAACAACTCGACGAGTTGTTCTTCGATCTAAGAAGATTGTCTTGGACTCGCCGAGTTGTATAAACAACTCATCGAGTCCCACCATTACTGAGTCTACCCTTCGACTCACTGAGTCCATCCTACTGCTCACTGGCCTCCACTCGGAATCACTCAAAGGGTAAAGATCGGGGACTCGCGACCGGACTCGCCGAGTCCGAAGAACGACTCGCCGAGTCACATGCATGCAGATCCTAAAAACTCGATTCTGATCAAAACCATCGCATACAATTTATAGATCTGAGTTTCTAAGGCTGATTTACCACGTAAAGTTTCCAACTTTACGTGTACAACACATGAAAAATGAGATAAAGGCTAAAAAGACACTTAGAAGAGTAGATCTAGGGTTATCATGCAAAATGGCTCCATAAAGGTGATAGATCTACGATTTTGGAATTGAAACATGGCTAGATCCGAAGGCTGATATCTCTACTAAGAACAAGCTAAGAAATGGCTAAAAGAGGCTAAATATGCTTGTTAAAGAGAAATCATTCATAGAAACAGCAGGAATTCGGCTAATACCTCAATGAACTCTGAAATGGGAGCAAGACCTTGGATCTTCTTCTTCTCCTTTGGATCTAGCCTCCTTCTTCTCTTCAAAACTTCAAGATTCACACAAGAAATGCACAAATAACCAAGGAAACGATTAGGGTTTGCTAAATGATGCTCTGAGGGTGAAGGGGACGAGTTTGGGGGCTCATAAGGTGGTTTAAATAGGGTGCAAACTCGGGGATTTTGGGTTTCTACCTGGCAGGCAGACTCGTTGAGTCCCGAATATGGACTTGCCGAGTCGCCGACTAACACGTGCTCGAAATCTCGTCCCTACTCGACGAGTCGGGCCATAGACTCGTCGAGTCCCTCTCAAAAACCTCTAAATAAATGCCACGGAAGCAACGTACCAGGAATGGGGTGTTACAGACTATGCAAACTTAGTGCCTAAACCTTGGTGACTATGGGCTTAGTGTTTGTTGTGTAAGCCCTGGCGACGATGGGCTTCGTGCCTATTCCTTAGGACAAGCCTTAGGAATGAATAAACAAGGAATAGGTTATTTTTAAGGTATATCCCTAAGAGTAAAGGAGATAAAGGGGATGGGTAATTGGGTTAGTTAATTGCTTGATGTTTAAATATAATAATTATATTATTGTGGGTTGAAAACCCTATGTACTCACCAAGTTTTCCCAACTTGACCCACTTAAGCTTATTTGTATCACAGATGTCGATATGAAGCTACTTTACACTGAGAGATTTAAAAGAGATTTAGATCACTAGTGTAAATGAATGTAAGTTCTGTTTATGCTTATGTTTCTGTATTGACGATGACATCCCAAATGTTTTAAAATAAATAAAAATACGTTTCTTCGAAAATGCTTTGATAAAGCATTTATCATGTTTTTCTGGGAACAAATTCCGCAACATTTTTATTGAAAGATGTACTCTAATTTTATAAAGCATAAACAAAAATCGGTCTTTTCTGGCCGTGAAAAATAAGGATGTCATAGTATGCATCCTGGTTATACATAACTAAGATTCTATATATCCCAAGAATGTTTGGTTTGGCCATATTTCTTGTTGTTTTTTGATGAAGAGCCTAGGGTAGGATCAGATATTCGAATTTCTATAGGGTCCAGTGTTATGTATGATTAGCTTCCACGAGTGTTGCAAGGTTGGTGGAAGTTTAACGGATGAGTTGTGTGGGTTTAGCTGATCATTCTCATGATGTTTATGTTGGATTATGTGTCTGAGCCCATAACTATAATTGGTATGTACTTGAACTGATAGTAGCATGGTCATTTTGGGTTGCCTTTACTCATGCAACTTGATAGGATGACAAGTGGAGAAAGAGTTTGATTTATTATATGAATAATAAATTGGTACTCATAATGATTTTATTAATATATTATATAATTAATATATTATTTGGAAATCATATTATTAATTAGTAATTAATTAGAAATTAATCTAGTATTAATTTTGGGATTAAAGGAAATGATTAATAACGAAGGGACTGGTTTTGCAAATCATTGATAGTAGCAAAATTGGGCTAATGGACTTTGTAGGGAGGACTGGACGAGATCTGTAGGAAGCCCTATAGAATTCGTCCAAGGCATCTTATGGAGGTCCATGGGTTGCTTTGGGCTTAAGTTAGGAACTAGGGTTTCCTTATATTAAGTCTAGCTTAAAGGTTAAGCAACCTAGTCCTATATAAACTCTCTAAAGCCTAAGGATTTCACCCCCTATGAGTTTTCTAAGAGATATTGGTCAAAATTCCTTCCCTCTCCTAGTCATCCTTTGCAAGAGTGTTTGTGAATCCATTAGATGTGTAACAATTAGGGCACTAAGCTTTCAAAGGTCAAAGAGTTCTTGATATTGCTATATAACAAGTGAGGTAATGTTTCAAACCCTAATTTATATATGAATTTCGAAATTGTGTATGCTAGTCTTAGGGTTTATGCTTTGGATGATTATTTGCATGTATAACTTGAGAAAAACCTAGATCCAAAGCATTAGGGTTGCATGTACACCATATGAATGTTGTAGTGCTTAAAAACCATAAGTGGTATCAGAGCCTAGGCTGTTTTTTCTGTTGTATTTGATGCCATCATGAATCGTTCAAAGCAAAAGGAAATCCTTTTTTGGACCCTGTCTGATGACCACGACGTGGTCAAAGTCACCACGACGTGGTGTCGGGTCTGAGAGATAATTTCCGGATTTTTGGCCTAAATTAGATTTGGATAATTACCATAAGTTGTTTTTCTAATCAAAATTCGAATTTTCTGATATGGTAATTGATATCCTAATATAATTGAAAGATAATTGTCAAATGTTAAGATAATTACAAGATTATGTGATAAATTAATTATTTGTAGGATTTGATTTGAATTATCTTACCATATAACACTACTAGAAAAACAGGCTTTTACGACGCTCATTGCGTGTCGTAAAAGGCTCAGACGACGCGCAAATGCGCGTCAAGGAAGGCCCTGTCATAAAGAGAGACGACGCGCTTTTGCGCGTCGTGCATAGACGATGCGCATTTACGACGCTCATTTACGACGCGCAATTACGACGCGCGTTTACGACACGCAATGCGTATCAAGGAAGGCCCTGTCATAAAGGAAGACGACACGCATTCGCGTGTCGTAACCTTACGACGCGCGTGTTAATGACATGCAATGCGTATCAAGAAAGCCCCTGTCAAGAAAGGCCATGTCATAAATGAAGATGACACACATTTTTGCGTATCATAATTTTAAATATTTTAAAAAAACATTATTTATAGGTTTACTTATTTTCAAATTAAATTTGTATTTAATGTTTCATAATAGAAATTAAAATATAATATACAAAAAATAGAATCCATTGCATAAATTTAATGTCATACAAATAATCGTTCCATGGAAAGATAAAACAAATCAATAGAAGTTGTAACCAAAATTTACAAACGAATTAGATACAAAAAATACAATCCATTGCCCCTTTGCTTATTCAAGATCAACCTTCAAGTAGCTAACTAAATTCACCCTTGTTTATAATCATTTTCTTAAATACTTTACAAACATAATTCATCCATATATAGTACCTGAACTATAGTTGCAGCTAGCCTTGTTTCTTCTTCTTCCGAGCTCATCACTTGCAACCATTGCTCTAAGCCTAGTCTGAATAGATACAATAGCTCCTTGTCAATTATGTGAAATATACAACCGGAGAGTGGCCTAACTTCATAATAGCAACAACTAACGAAGCAGGAATGAAAGAGAAGGGAATACTCACAACAATAGCTGCATAGAATGCATCTAGGTTCTACAAGATCATACAAATCACTATTTAAATACACACTACACATACAGGTTTCAATATTCTTATTGCATGTACTTAATATATAAAGAGTCCAACAATAAATAGATATGTTATGTTACCTTGAGACACCTTTGAAGGGGATCCAAAAGATAATCTGTAGTCTTATCAACTTGTTTCTACTTCTTATTGTTATGCTTCTGTATTGTTTGGCTTAACTGCAAAGGAGTCAAATTGCCAAAAGCTTTTCCCGTCCATGGGTCCTAGATTTGGATTTCTCCATACTTGCTTCCACTTACTAGATGTTTGCCATCTGGTGACCATGCAACAAAGAGAACCCAATTCTTGTGCCCTGAATAGGTATGTAAAAATATAACAATCTGTTTGACTTTTGTGATTATGAAGTTATGATAAACCTACACAAACACAATAAATGAGTAAATTACACTTTTGGTCCCTAAGTATAGCTGTTTTTTGTAATTTTGGTCACAAAAAGGTTTCTTTTGCAAATTTGGTCCTTAATTTTGAAGTTTCCTAACGAGTATGGTCTCAGTGTCATATAAGTATACCATAGGGACCAAATATATAATTTTCTCTTATCTTCTAAGTATAGCATTTTATGTGCGTTTGATTTCTTTTCTTAAATTTATAATAATTATAGAGTAAATAAATTTATATTAATATATTAAGAAATGATTCAATTTACAATATACACCAAAAATATTATAAATTTAAAAAGAGTGTTATGCATGTGTAAAATGTTATAAACCTTAATTTACAAACATATGAGAATTACAAATCTGGTCCCTGTGGTATACTGTTCTATCAGTTTTGGTCATTTGTTTAGGCTGTTAAACTGAGAGATGTTGAAGTTCACAGTTTTCTGTTCTATGAGATGTTGACAGGTACACAAACACAGATGCTAAACCAACTAAAAGGGCCTAGTAAAAAAATTGTAAATGTTTGTTTTGAAATTAAAAAAGTAAAACAAATAAATAATTACATACCTGTAAGTGAAATACGAAGGGGAACTTGGGTTTTGAGACATGGTTTATGAGATAAAGCCAATACTTGTTATCTTTGGTATGCATGTCTAAATACCTACTAACTTCTCCTATTACAACACTTACAACTCCACTCATAGATCTGAAAAAAAAATCAGATGATGTCATCAAATGATGATCTTTAACTAATGATGATAACTTACACTAGAAATGTATTGTCAGGAATCTCTGTAAAAATTGACAAGGGTTGTGAACTAAGTAACCGAAATATGATGTCATCAAATGATGATCTTCAAGTGGGAAAATTACTAAGTTACCCCTGATTAAGAAAAAACTAAGTAACCGACCTCACTAGGGTTGTAAACTCCAGGGGGACCCGGAACCGAAGCTTGTCCACTGTTTGCCACATTCATATCAACACCACTTGGATATCCGATTTAAAATTAAATATAGATACTAATGTAAAACAAAGTACAAAAATATGAGAAATGACTAAAATACCCTGATGCAAGTGAAGGAACTGGATAAGCATGGGTTGCATATTCCACTGGAGGGGCATGACAAGTATGAGGTTGATACTCTCTTGGAGGAGGAGGAGGAGGAGCAGGATAACTAGGAGGAGGATGTTGATTTTGATGTTGATGTGGATTATATTCGTGCTTCATAAAAACATAAATAAATATTTAGTTATTAAATTAATAAATTCCCATTTCCCGATTTTAAATTTTACCTTAAAAGATTCATAACGACCACCTCGTGGGACCACCTCTGTTCCAGGTTTTGTATCTCTAACATATCTTGCCCTAAATCTTGATGCAATCTCAGCCAAAGCTTATTTTGCAACACCGTAACTCCCAGGCACCAAGAAGGGTATTTTTGGAAATTGTAAAAGATCAAAAAGGTTATTTCAGGAAAGTGAAAAAACCAAAAGTGTATGTCTGGAAATTGAGATACCTGAACAAGCTCTTCATTTTCAGCAGCACACTTGCAAAAATTTTAAACTTTTAAAACCCATCTTAAAAGGACTAAAGGTTAGAAAGGAGAAGTAATGAAGCTATGAGTTGAGAAAAGAGTAATCACAGGAAGGTCTCTAAAACAGACCTGTTGTTCAAAACGGATTTACTCCAAAATCTAAAACAGAAACATAGCTTTAACTAAATTTTATAGGAAACTATGATTGTTCAGGATTCCATAACTATAAAGAACTCCTTCTAACTCCAAAGGATGAATTAAATATGAATTTTACAAAAAGGTATATAACTTCTGTCTCCAACAAGACAGTCAAGTGAGGTTGACCAAGTCTACCACACTTGTGAGTAGAATTCATCCAAACCAAAATCCAGAGAAGTAAAGGACATACAAATGAAAGTCTCAGAGTTAGAATTGAATGAAAAGCATTTCCCAAGCTCCGGATATAAAATTCACATTGTGGACAATCACAGCACTAGTAAAAGCTGGTGACTACCCACTGATCTGGAGTGTGGATCCATTCTAACCAATTTATAATTGGAAATAACACCTCATCTGCTCCAGATCTTAAATTCATAATATCAGGAACATATAGAAACTTGGAATCACTCTGGATCCTTTTCCAAGCCTTAGAAATGATGAAAACAAAATGACATATCAGAACAGACCCGGATCAGACCTAACAGCAAAGATGCCATTCTTGCCCATAAATAAAGTCCTTATCAGTGAGGTTGGCCTGCTTAAGAAAGTTAGCCAACTCAATTTGTGAACTTTGGGCACTGGTTTGGGGTCCGTTTGAGTTCTATAGCTCAAGGTATGATTTTTACAAAATGACTATAGATCTGATGGAAACCAAAATCATAGCCACCCGTGATTCCTTTTTGGCTTATCCATCCTTCTCCATTGTTAAAAAAAAAGTTCTACTAAGAACTGATACAAATACAAGACATGAAATCTAAGTAAACCAATGAGATGAACATGTAATCAACATTTCATAGATGTAAACATGATATCCCATGCCTCTAACATGGAACATGATATACACATATCAAAACTTTTAATTGAATTTACAAATACATACACTAGCCAAAATCAAGGGGTATCAATTACCTTAGTTGATGACTTGAGTAGTGAAATACAGTCATTTTCTGTGCAATCCATCATATAGATCATTGGAACTGGGTAAAAGAAGAATAAAAACCAATGAGTGGATGTAAAAAGGTAAAAGGAGCTAAACAGAAAGTTATACCAAATGAAAATACAAATTCCATCTACGTCTTACCATTCCTTGAATGTCTGATATACCTCACGAACCACAAGTTCTTCCAGCTTATCATCATCAGGTTGAACATTTGTTATTGGCATTGTGATATCAATATCATCAGAGAGTAGCTAGAAGCCTAAATCTTTAGCAAGTGAAAGAGGACATTTTGGGACCAAACTAAAAAAACTAGCTGCACTCAGGGCCAGAAGTGTAGTTTACTATATCTTCTTTATAAACCATCATCCGAAAAAACTATTAAAATTACTAGTACAAAACAATTAAGCAAAATGTATAATTAAGTTGGATGCGATGTTGGCATGGAAAACTGTTTAACCAGCTATAACAAGTTAGGTTGCCATGACCCATTTTAGTCCAACAAATCAGCTATACAAATCAGTACCTACCTAGTGTGATCATTACCCATTTTAGTCCAACAAATTAGGAAAAAGAATCCATACAGGCTTGCCCTATATGGATTCGAGTGCAAGGTGTGATTAGGTACCATATCACTTGGTCTTGTGTACATCAGGTAATGTTATAAGGTATGAATTAGGTAAGATTCTTCTTTTAAGCATTTCTTCGAACACTTGGAGTGCATAGCTCATCTCATTCATTTTCTGCGAGTTCCCAGAATCTAGGGTTTAATATTCTATTCTCAAAACGTATGTTCAATATTATCAATACAAGTAGAAAGTAAATAGACCACAAGAACATAGAAAAATACCTGCTTTTTTTTTTTTTGAAAGAGCAAAGGACCGAGAATTTTGAGGAATTGTTTGTCTCAGGACGGAATCCATCATGAACGTCTGTGAATTTCGACACATAAATGTACCTATACAAAATTCTAAAAGGTAAGGATGATGACAATGCACTGGCTATGAGCATACGCGAGCAATAAAAACGGGCAAATCAAGGCTGAGAAATTAGGTCTAGCCAGTGTTTGCAAACACATTTGAACCTAAAAAATTATTTCAGGGGAAATCTTGCGAGGATTTCGAGAAGGAGAGACTCAGTGAGGTTTTGAATATCCTATGAGAACGTATGAGCAAGGAGAACAAGCCCTAGAACTGATGATTCGGAAAGAGGGTTTACTTGTGTTGAATCGATTGGTGTGATTACCGGAGATTGAGAGTGTTTTCTCTTTCTTGAATAGGTGATGATCTGATGATGGTGGTTTGGAAATGAGTTATGATCACCATCATCATCGATGTGATTATCGATTTGATTGATTGAATTGATGGGTTCCATTTAGCAGTGGTTTGAGGTTGGAAATGGAAATGGAAAGAGCGCCACCAAGGAGATTGGGGAGCGGAAGAAGAGAGAATTAGAGATGTTCTAAGTGTGGATTGAGTTTTTAGTGTTCAATTTCAACTCAATTAGTAAAGAGTCCAAAATGATTACACCTCCCTGTACCTCACTCAATAATCGAAACCATAGAAATTCTTGAGTTTTGTATGAACTTTTCTCACGAATGATGTTCACGTCGCTGGCTCCAAAGCGCCTTAATCATGCCGAGATCCAGAATCGTATACGTTTTTTGTTTACAAATTTGTTGTTGAACCCTGAAGAATCGACCTAGGTATTCCCACGGCTAAAGATGAAGATAAAGGCCTAGGGCTTTTTCTTGCTAAGCAGAAGAGGCGGGGGGATTAATTTTTAGGATCCAATAGGCGGGGGTAATTTTCGTCGATTTCATTTCCCGCCTAAAACGCATGTTTCATTTATAAATTATAAAAGCGACACATTTAGATGACGCACATTTTATTAAAGGCGCCCTCCGCATTTCTTTTTTTTTCTTTTCTGACTCTAATTTTAGGGCGCGCACAAATGCGTGCCCTCTATCCTTCAGATTTTACAAAACTGACATTATTTTTTAGGGCACACACAAATGCACATCCTCTATCAGCGAATGTCATTGTTTGCGCGTCATTAAAGGCCTGTTTTCTTGTAGTGTAAAATAGATTATCTCACATTTTTTATAAAGATAAAATTATATGATTAATTTAATTAATTTAAATTTGATCTAGAAAGTTTTCAAAAGTTTAAAAATTTGCCCTCAAGTTTTGGAATTTAAAATTTGATTAAAAGTTTTAATTTTGAAATATTAAATTCTAAAACCCTAGTGTTTTTAAAATTTTAAAAATACACCATCGTGGATTTTATTAATTAATTAATTAAGTTTTTTAGTTAAAAGACAATTAATAAGTCCATATATAGGTTTAAGTTTAATTAAATTAAAAGTCAAATTTATTAAAAGGTTGAACCTTGGTATTTTTAAATAAAATACAACCTTATACTATATAAAATTAAAAGTCTAATATACTATATATGTATAAGTAAAAATTCAATTTTACCGTTAGTAGGCCTCATTCACAAAGCTGGTCTATAAGGGGTGTTTAAGAAAGCGGCCTGTAAAATGACCGTCATAGGGTATCAACTCTTACCCGCACTCTTGACTAGTGGAGGGTCATTGGTTGAACATGTAGGATAGGACATTAAACTCTCATTAATAAGTATAATGATAAATAACTAATTGTTTTTATAAAATTCTTAATATTAGTTACTTTAGGAAAATGTGAATTTGATGCTAATCCATGAAATTGCACATTGCACTTTTGTTATGTCGTTAGTGGAGCGTGTGTGGTTAACCGGAACACTAACTTGGACTAACAAAGGGTGGCAATGGGTAGCTCGTAAATTATCTGAGATCAATGGTGTGTGTGTGGTTAACTGACACATTGATTGAGTGGTAAATGACATAGATTTGAGGACAAATATTTATAGAGTATATGTCCATATGTTATAGTTGTATTTCCTAAGGAATTACTGATTCGCTATAACCTTTAGCTATGATACCAATCTGTCACACCCCCGGCCTGGCGGTGAAAACGTCGACGTTAGGATGTTGGATCACATATAAGGAGTTCACATGTCATTCATGACATAAATATCACTTCCATTCAACAATCGATAATTTACATGAAGACTTTAGTTTGATTAAATTAAGTTTCATCTTGATAACCATACCCTTTAGTAGATTGTGATTCGCTTGACAATTCTTTTTTGTAAGGTCTTTGGTCTCCATTATTGACCTAGGAATACATGTGACTTTTTGAAAGGTCAAGATAACGTGGGTGGGTCCACATGTTTTGTATACTTGAAAATACTTTGTCAGGTTTTGTTAAGTCAATTCTTGTTGTATCCTTATGTTACGTATTAACTGTTCCGTTAATGTTTCTGGCAGTGGGATCGGATAGTTTAATGACTAAATCTAAACCTATATGGATAGATCGGCATATTATATTACTTTTGTTGATTTAAAAATGATGGGTTTTAGCCATAAGAACTTTCCTATGTGCGCATGCAAAACCCTAATGCTTGGATCTAGGCTTTCTAATTAAACATGCTTTGAATCCAAGACTTCTAATGACTATTTAGGTTAAATAACAACATTGAAACAGATCTAGAACCATACCTTTGAATTCCTTGATGATCTTGTTGTCTTGGAGCTTCTAGAGTCACAATTGTCACTCCTCTAATGGCTTACAAACACCAATAGCAAGGAAGATGATTTAGGAGAGAGGAGAGGGGAGGAAATCGGCCAGGGTTCTCTTACTTTAGGTGAAGTGCCGATTTCCCTTAGCCATGGGGTCTATTTATACTTGTAGACTCCTTAAGGGTTACAACCTAAACCCTAATTGGATAATCTTCTCTTAAGGCTATCCAAATCCTTTCCATAGATAACCCCTTGTATGATTTTGAAGCTATCCTAGCTTCTAGAATCCGTCCCTTGTATATCTATATGGATTTACAGTCTAAAGCTTAACTATCAAACAATTGACACTTTATACCCTCTTATTTAATTAATCTCTTTAAGTCACCAAATTAATTCCAATTAATTCTATGACTTATATTAATCAAATAAATATATTATTCTTTATATTATTCTCATAATATATCATTAATATTTACTCTCTCTTAATAAATCATCCTATCAAGTTGCTATGGTGAAGGCAACCCAAAAGGACCATGCACAACCGGGTCAAATACTTGCCTAATATAGTTGCAGCCTTAGACACTATTCCAACAGTCTCCCACTTGGATAAGTCTAGTAACTATATGCACAAGTACAATTTGGTTCGCATTCGTAGCTCTCAAAGATGCTGTCAAACTCTGATCTAATCAATCTTTTCCTTTAGATAAGGAATCGTACAGTCCTCTGTTAGATATCATGCTCACAATCATATGGAATGGTTAGTCAAGCATTTAGGTTTCTCGATCTCTGATTTATTTGACATAGAACTTAATCGAACACATCAATTCAGTTCTGACCGGGCCCGGCACATAAGTCAAATCAAATCATCGAGCGGCCGAGATATCGCTTTTATCTTCTTAGATAAAAGTTACAGATAAACTTCGACTTATATGCATTTACTTATCCATTAACCAACTATACACAACAATGCGTTTTATAACACCGAGTTACTGATGCGTTTTTGCATTATCAATGTATAATCAATTAACAAATAACAAACCATATATCTAGGTTTTAAGACTATATGATATTATCGTCTTGCGATCACCCTTTTATATCATATTCCATAAGGTGATTCCAGCAAGCACGGGTTTGTTCCAATGCTCAAAACTAGTTCATAAGCACTCATGAACGTTGCAACAACCCTTTGCTGTGTCTAACACCATTTAGACAATCTACACACCAATTCATGACAATCTTCATTCATATCTACTTCCAACATATGAACGATTGTGAACAATTTGAACAATTCGATTATTCCTAATAAACTCAATTATTCTGGAAGTCAAAACATGCAAAGTGAAACAATAGTTAAACAATTAACATAAGATAGTAACATTACTCATAAATAAAACTCCTTTATTTAATCATCAAATGTTAATTACATTTATCTATTACACGTTTCTAATACTATCTAATCTATGCTAATATCATCCTTCAGCCCAATACTCCTAGCATGCTGCAAGTGCTTAACCCTACTTAGTCCCTTCATAAGCGGATCTGCTGGGTTATCTTCTGATGATATCCTCTTCACTACGAGTTGTCCTTCTTCTACGATGTCTGATGAAGTGATATTTTCGGTCGATATGTCGTGATCTACCATGATCCCTGGGTTCCTTGGTCAAGGCAACTGCTCCTTCGTTATCACAGAAAATCTCCATGGGCTCCTTTATGGTGGGTACAACTCAAAGATCACCGATGAAGTTCTTCAGCCATATTGCCTCCTTCGACGCTTCGCTCGCTGCAATGTACTCTGATTCGCACGTTGAATCAGCTACGGTTTCCTGCTTGGAACTCTTCCATGTCACTGCTCCTCCATTCAGGGTAAAGACCCAGCCCGACTGCGAACGGTAGTTGTCCCTATCGGTCTGAAAACTGGCGTCACTATACCCTCGCACCTTCAAGTCATCACGCCCTCCGAGGACTAAGAACCATTCCTTCGTCCTCCGAAGGTACTTAAGGATATTCTTCACCGCAATCCAATGTGCTCTGCCAGGATTCCCTTGATATCTGCTAACCATGCTCAAAGCGAAGGCTACATCAGGGCGAGTACAAGTCATAGCGTACATGATTGAGCCAACTGCGGAAGCGTATGGTACTCGGCTCATTTCTGCTATCTCAGCTTCGGTACTCGAACTTTGAGTCTTACTCAACTTGGCATTACTTTGTATCGGTAATTCTCCCTTCTTTGAGTTTTCCATACTAAAACGTTTTAGTACCTTCTCTAAGTAAGTATTCTGACTAAGTCCAATTAGTCTCTTACTTCTTTCTCTTACTATCCTTATTCCCAAAATGTAAGAAGCCTCTCCGAGGTCCTTCATAGCGAAGCACTTCCCGAGCTAGGACTTAACCTCCTGCAGAGTCGGGATGCCGTTTCCTATGAGTAATATGTCATCGACATATAGAACGAGGAAGCTTACTATACTCCCACTAGCTTTGACATATACACATGATTCGTCTTCGCTTCGTACAAATCCAAACTCTTTGACTTTCTCATCGAAGCAAAGATTCCATCTGCGAGACGCTTGCTTAAGTCCATAAATGGACTTGTCAAGCTTACACACTCTATTCGGATGCTTCGGATCCACAAACCCCTCTGGCTGAGCCATGTAAACATCCTCAGCCAACTTCCCGTTAAGGAAAGCGGTCTTGACATCCATTTGCCAAATCTCATAATCATGAAATGCGGCAATAGCTAGCATCACTCTAATAGATTTTATCTTTGCAACTGGTGAGAAGGTCTCATCATAGTCAACTCCGGGAGTTTGAGTAAAGCCCTTCGCAACCAATCGCGCTTTATATGTGTGTACGTTTCCATCCACGTCGGTCTTCTTCTTGAAGATCCATTTGCACCCAACGGTCTTACGTTCGGGCACATAATCAACCAAATTCCAAACTTGGTTATCATACATGGATTGGATCTCGCTATCCATTGCCTCTTTCCATTTTGCAGACTCCGGGCCTGCCATGGCTTCCTTATAGCTATTAGGTTCATCAAGATTTACTAGTGTACCATCACTAATATACGTGTCCCCTTCGGTAGTAATATGAAAACCATAAAACTGGGGATGAACTCTAACTCTATCGGAACGTCTAAGAGGTAAGGACTCGTCAATCGGTTCAACCGGAGTTTCCTCCTCGGGTTGAGTGCCAGCGGTAGAGGTTCCTTCATCTATCGACTCTTGAATCTCTTCAAGTTCGATTTGCCTCCCACTGTCTCCTTGGCTTATGAGTTCTCGCTCTCGGAAAACTCCTCTCCTCGCAACGAAGACAACGTTGTCCTTCGGTCTATAGAAGAGATATCCAAAGGATGTCTGCGGGTAGCCGATGAAAATACATTGCTCACTTCGAGGTTCGAGCTTGTCGTGAGTATCTCGTCTTACGAAAGCCTCGCAATCCCAAACCTTGATATGTGCCAACGAGGGAACTTTCCCTGTCCACATCTCGTGAGGTGTTTTGGAAAGCTTCTTAGTAGGGACTCGGTTAAGGATATGGACGGCAGTCTCTAAGGCATACCCCCAAAAAGAGATAGGTAGTGAAGCACGACTCATCATAGAGAGAACCATATCCAATAAGGTTCGATTACACCTTTCTGCCACAGCATTCCACTGCGGTGTCCTAGGAGGCGTCAATTGCAAAACTATTCCACACTCCTTGAGATAATCGTGGAATTCAAGACTTAGGTACTCTCCTCTTCGATCGGATCGAAGCATCTTGATTTTCCTACCCAATTGATTCTCCACTTCATTCTTGAACTCTTTGAACTTTTCAAAGGTTTCTGACTTTTGCTTGATTAAATAGATATACCCATATCTACTATAATCATCGGTAAAGGTCACGTAGAAGCGGTTCCCATCCTTCGTGGTTGATCTAAACGGTCCACATACATCGGTATGTATTAAGTCCAATAGACCCTCACCCCTTTCACACGTACTCGTGAAGGGTGACTTAGTCATCTTTCCAAGTAAACAAGACTCGAATGTGGTCATCTTCCCTAAGGTCGAATGACTCCAACACTCCATCCTTTTGGAGTTGGGCTATGCGTTTCTTGTTGACATGTCCAAGACGACAATGCCACAAGGATGCTTTATCCATACTAGTGGAAGAATCTGTATTCAAAACATCATTTCCTAAGTTATCAACAATCATAATAGTTTCATATATTCCATTACATGGTATAGCTTCAAAGTAAAAGACACCATTTAGATAAGCCAAAATAGAACCATTCTCATTATTGAAAGAAAATCTAAAACCTTGTCTATATAAACCATGAAATGAAATGATGTTTCTAGCCATTTGTGGTAAATAGCAACAATTGTTCAAATCTAATCATAAATTATTCCTAAGAACTAAAGAATACACTCCAATATTGGTCACAGGCGACGATCTTATGTTCCCCATGATTAGATTGATCCTTCCTTGCTCCACATCCCTACTTCTTCTTAGTCCCTGCACATTAGAACAAATGTGGTAACCACAACCGGTATCAAGAACCCAAGAAATAGTATGATTAGAATCGTTAGATTTAATTGTGTATATACCTGCAAAAGATGGCTTGATCTTTCCTTCTTTGATTGCTTGCAGGTACTCTGGGCAGCTTCTCTTCCAATGTCCTATCTTGTGGCAGTGGTGGCACTCTGCCTCCTTCGGGTTAGGGCAGGGCTTAGCGGGATCAACTTTGGTCCCACTAGAAGAGGCACCATCTCGGGCTTTAACCTTGCGATAGTTCTTCGATGAAGCCTTCCTCTTCTTTCCCTTTCCTTGACCAATAGCCAAGACAGGAGCAGCAGGCGGATTGGGAGTTGGTGCAACAGACTTGTCTTTGAAGTTGCTCTCAGCAACCCTCAAGAGACCTTGGAGTTTGCTTAGGGTGACCTCCTCTTTGTTCATGTGGTAGGTCATCCTAAATTGATTGTACATCGGAGGCAAAGAGTGAAGCACCATGTCGATCGCCAAGTCTTCCCCAAAGTCAACATTTAACTTGCGAAGGCGGTCGACATACCTTTGCATCTTTTGCAGGTGCACGGTAAGAGATTCTCCATGACCAATCTTAGCGGAAATCATGTTAGTGAAAATCTCATAACGCTCTTGTCTCGCGTTCTGGTGGCATCTCTCCAATAAGTCTTGGTGCATCTCGTACGGGTACATGTCCTCGTAGGACTTTTGGAATTCGGAGTTCATGGTGGCAATCATGATGCAATGTACCTTCGTTGCATCTCGCTCATGAGTTTCAAAAGCGGTGATTTCAGCTGGAGTAGCGATTTTAGGGTTTATCTTCTAGAGCTTCTCATCGAGGACATACTCCTTATCCTCATAGCGAGCAATGGTGCGAATGTATCTTATCCATTCGCTAAAGTTCGTTCCATCGAAGGTGACCTTTTGGCAAAGGCTCATCAACGTGAAAGAACTAGCAGCAGCATTATTTGCGTTCGACATCTACAAAAGAAGAAAGGACAAAGATAGATTAGAATAAGAATCCCTAATTATCACCCAATAAGAAAAATTAGGGCTAGGATCCAACAATAACATTTACATATTAGAAAAGGGATGTCGTAATCTAACATGCAAATAATTGAAGGTAAGTGAATGACGATTCACTAATTCTCCATTTCAAAAACTTAACTATTAGTCCTAAATGTATTGAGAATTCCTAGGTTCGAATGAGATTCATTGAAACTATTCAATGGCATGTTTAAATCTTGATATGCCCCTCTTGTTTGTGACTGGGATACCGAGGATCACAAAGCGGGTGTGAATAACCATGCAAATTCACATGATGCCTTCATTGTAACGATCACCTATTCGATGTGCCGGTAAACCACACACGCTCCATCGAACTATGATAAACAATGAATCACCCTTTGCCACCTTTGCTTAGAACCAATTAGTGTGCCGGTAAACCACACACGCTCCCCTAACTTCTTAGCAAGGGTGCAAAGTGTAATTTCATGGGATTGCATCAATTCACTTTTCCTAAAGTAACTAAGATTGGGGAATTTTAAAAAATGTGTAGTTACTTTGTATCACTTATTATACTTTTAATGAGAGGATGAGGTTGCCCTATCCTACCCGTTCGGCTAACGACCCTCCACCAATCAAGCAAGCGGTGGGTGTGAGTGTATACCCATTAAGCGCCATTTTATAGGCCGCAACCTTATACCCACCTTATAGATCGGCTTCGTGAATGAGGCCTACTAACGGTAAGACTAGCATTTAGTTATACATACATATATATATATATATATATATATATATATATATATATATTATTCTAGTAATATCATATTAGTATAGGGTTGTATTTTAAACCTTTTAAAATCTAGGGTTTGAAATTTAAGTTGTCTAAATTAAAACTTTTAATTACAGAATATATATTTCAAAACTTGAGGGCAAGTTTTAAACATTTTAAACATGGAGGATCAAATAACAAATAATTCCAATTAACAATTAATATCCTAATTATCTATATTTGATTTTATTCAAGATTTCTTTTTAAGATAATTACCAAAATAATTAAAATAATTAATTAATTATCATATAAGGAATTTAAATATTTTATTAGTTGATAAATACCTTTAATTAGATCAAGATAATAGTCATATATATCAAAAAATCGGATTAGGGTTGATCTAATATGATTAAGGTAAGTTTCCATAAGATAATTATGAAAAAATCCCGAATCTGGCCATTCCTGACGCTTGGACTCGCCGAGTGCACAAAGGGACTCGCCGAGTCAGGCCAACTCGCCGAGTCCACTTTGGAACTCGCCGAGTCAATGACTCAGAAACACAAAAAACGAATTTTGCAGTTTAGTTTCAGTTAATCAAGCAACAATTTAATGAAAACCAAGCTAGGCTTTGATACCACTGATGGGTTTTAGCCATAAGAACTTTCCTATGTGCGCATGCAAAACCCTAATGCTTGGATCTAGGCTTTCTAATTAAACATGCTTTGAATCCAAGACTTCTAATGATTATTTAGGTTAAATAACAACATTGAAACATATCTAGAACCATAACTTTGAATTCCTTGATGATCTTGTTGTCTTGGAGCTTCTAGAGTCACAATTGTCACTCCTCTAATGGCTTACAAACACCAATAGCTAGGAAGATGATTTAGGAGAGAGGAGAGGGGAGGAAATCGGCCAGGGCTCTCTTACTTTAGGTGAAGTGCCGATTTCCCTTAGCCATGGGGTCTATTTATACTTGTAGACTCCTTAAGGGTTACAACCTAAACCCTAATTGGATAATCTTCTCTTAAGGCTATTCAAATTCTTTCCATAGATAACCCCTTGGACGATTTTGAAGCTATCCTAGCTTCTAGAATCCGTCCCTTGTATATCTATATGGATTTACAGTCTAAAGCTTAACTATCAAACAATTGACAATTTATACCCTCTTATTTAATTAATCTCTTTAAGTCACCAAATTAATTCCAATTAATTCTATGACTTATATTAATCAAATCAATATATTATTCTTTATATTATTCTCATAATATATCAATAATATTTACTCTCTCTTAATAAATCATCCTATCAAGTTGCTATGGTGAAGGCAACCCAAAAGGACCATGCACAACCGGGTCAAATACTTGCCTAATATAGTTGCAGCCTTAGACACTATTCCAACAAAAAACTCATTGTTGGTACCAATGTAATATTCCCCTAATATTCTTTCATCGTATTGTATGTATTACTTCCTTATTCAAGGTGTTCTAAGTTTGATAAGGGTAATCTGAACTCGTTTTAAGTTTGAGAGTGTCAATCCCATATAGATCTATACATATCTCTCCCGCTCACTTAAGATTTAAAGATTATAGGTCGGGAGCTACCTGGAAATCTTCTAGTGTGTTGATGAGTCGTGTCTCATCTAACTCTTGTTATGGGGGCCTCCTATGGTCGGTTGTGTTGTTATTCTCGTTGTATTCATATGTGTTTACTTATATATATGTATGTATGTATGTATATATATATATATATATATATATATATATATATATATATATAAATAGTGTGTTTTGCGTAGCCAAGTATTTGGGCAGAATAACCACTAGGTACTAAGCTTATCCAAAGGGTGACTATAATAGCGACTAGAGTATCAGCGTGTCCTAGCAACTACCCAGCGTAATAACTAGGTATGATCTTATCTATCAATGTGAATCAGTATAACAACTATGCATAATATTAGCTAAAAAGTTTGACCAAAGTATCTACCAGGTATAATATCATCCTAATGTTATGAGCATAATTTTCTAACTATAATTAGTAATAACTATGTAGTATTTGCATTTTAACATGTATTCCCCCCGAAAAGGTTTGAAAAATGGGGTCGTGAACTCATTGATGTAGGGTAGAATTCAGGAGTCTGGAACTCAAGAGACGAGTTGGGAGTCAGTGGAATGAAAATCAAGAGAAAGAGTATTGTGTGAGAAAGGATAAGTCTAAGCTTGCTATTTATAGAGAATTTTTCTGATGCACGTCGTGCAGTGCGCGTGAAGCACCCTGGTGCTGACATGTGTCCTCTTATCATGATGTCACATCATCCGTATCCCAACGCTTTGGGAGTCAGTGAAGCACCCCGGTGGGTGCACACAAGATCTTTTTATAAACTTCAAAAATTCGTAACTCTCACACACAAACTCCATTTTCAACCATTCTTATATATCTGTGTAGGTCTTGATGTTTACTACGACTATCCTTTCGGTTATTTTGGCAAATTTTGACTTTCATTTTTAGCGTGTATTTTATAATCTTTTATGATTTCATAAAAATCAAAAGTCTTTCACACGTTTTCTGATTTAGACGTTCTTTGTCTCTTAAATCCTACTTTTAGTAGTACTACGTTTTGTTTTTTTGTGTCTTTTGAAAAGATCAACTATTCTCCTCGTAGTTTTTGACGTTGTAATATCTCATGCGTGGTAGGCTTTCATTTACAAATAAAGTCATATCCCTTTCATACCGAGTCAGATTTTTATGAGGCTTATATTTTTAGGATCGCGGTAACAAACATATATTCTAAAAAAGTAAACCAGCTTTCAAGTGGACATAATTTTTTTCGTGCACAATTTTTTAGTCTAAATGTTGATGAGATTTAGATTTTGAGTATATTGGGGGGTTACAGGACCGTCCTTTTTATGTTTCCTTGTTTTTTTGTTAAGTGCTAACGACGGTTGTAAACGTTACAAAAACCTGAAATAAGGACCAAAATTGCAAGAGAACTAACAAACAAATGATTTCTTGCATTTAGCCCTAAACGAGTTTCATGCGAGGAAATCAACGCACTTCATTTATTTGTTATTATAGCATCTTACTTTTATATCTTCTTATAAAATCATTGAACTTTGAAAAATCTACCAGTTGGGTATATTTTTCGAAGTACATTGTCTAAATAAGAAAAAAAATGAAAATACATCGCCACAATCTAGTAGATTATGCAATTATTTTTTAAAATAGTTGAAAGTGGAATGTTGTAATAGGAATAAATCAAAGTATGATGTTGTAACTAACAAATAAATTACAAAGTACATTGCTAATTCTTTCATTGAATTGCAAATGTGTAATAAAATTTGAAATATAGTAGTCTTTATAGTAACATTTTGCAACAATTCAACGCTTCGGCCAAGACCTTCAGTTGTTGCAGGAACATAAACATTTTTTTTAATGTCACCACCATCTTGACACAACACTAAAGTTGTTGGGTCAAAAATATGGTTTATACTTTGCTTTTCTAAGCCTTCGTAGTTTTCGATCTAGGATCGAAAACAATCTTGAGCTTTGTTGTAGCTTGGACCGAAAACTCATGGGTTTTCGGTATGGGTATTGGGTTTGGGCTTTGGGTTTTACCCATATGTATATATAGTGGGATATTAGGAGTGTTTGGTAGCATGAGAGAAAAAGTGGTCCATATAAAAAAGGGAAGCCATTGTTGTTGTAACATCTGATTCCCGGTACGCATTTAATTTAAGCATTTCTGAACTTTTGTTTGGGACTTGACGAGTTGGAGGCCCAACTCGTCGAGTAGAGTCGGGACCCGCGGACATTTTAAGTAACCTACTCGATGAGTCGGTAATCTGACTCAGCGAGTAGGTGTTGTGTGAGTGAAACCCTAAATCCGAGGGTTTGCACCCTATTTAAACGTCTTGTTGCAGCCTCCATTGTCCCTTATGCTCCCAGAACACCTCATACTGTAACCCTAATCGTTTGTGAGGATCTAAGGCCCATTTTTGATGATTTTTGGTGGTTTGTGATCACAAGCAAGAAGGAAAAGCTTGAGGAGCCAAAAAGAGACCAGAAGATTTCGAGTTTATGCAGCATCTACAGTTCTTAGGAGGTATAAAGCTTATACCTTGTTCATTCATGTTATAGATCCCTTTTTGGAGTGAATTAGGGCTTTTAGGAGCCATTTTTGGTAACCAATCATGAGTACAAGCATGGTTGGGGGTTAAGACTCCAGATCTGAGTCACTGGAGGGGTCTCATGGCATAAAGGTGCCAACTTTATGGCCATAAGAGCCCCATGCACATTGTAGAGCACCTTTTATGGATTTTTGAGCCAAAGACCCCATGCATGTGCACTAAGTTTGAAACTTTACATATAAAATGGACATTAGGAGGCCATATCTATGGTTTTGATGTATTAAGACCCATTTAAATCGGTTGTATGGTAAGGGTCAAGAAGGGACTTGACGAGTTGTTCGTGGAACTCGGCGAGTCGGTGTGTATTGACCACCAAATCCATTCTGTGAACGGACCAGTTGTTAGGGAGGGAAGTCCCATGGATTTTTATATGCGAAAAAGGACCCGAGACTCATGGGACTCGACTAGTTGTTCTTGGGACTCGGCGAGTCCAAGGCAATCTCCCAATCTTTAAAGATGAACTTGACGAGTTGTTCATACAACTCGGTGAGTCAGATGAAGATGGTCCCGATGGCTTGAATGAAGAAGAACCCGACGAGTTATCGCTAGACTCGACGAGTGGTGTCGGAGTTGGATCAGGTTAGTGGAGCATGGACTCGACGAGTTGGAAGGCCAACTCGGCGAGTCAGGTCAACTAGGTGTTGACTTTGACCAATGATGACTTTGATTAGTTGTGGTATTGAACTTGGTTAGGGTCATATGTTATATTTGATAACTAGAGGATGGTCATGTAGGGATTGAGGAGTGGAGGAACGTCGATCTTCGCGTAGCGGACATTTCAGGCACTACACGATATTGAGGTGAGTTACCTTCCAGTAGGGGTGGGTCTAATGCTACAATGTCGGCCCACCAATAGGGGTATTTAGTAGATGATTGTCTTTGTGATAATTATCTTGGTTGATTATGTGATTCAGTTATGAGATATGCATCCTTAATGTGATATCTGTGTCAATGGTAGTGACAGGGAATAGTCTTTCCCTAGGATAGGTCGTTAGGATCGATGGGTAGGTCAATACCCCGTTATGCCTGACTGTATGTTTATATCTTGCTATTATATGCTAGTGGTAGGGGTGAAATAGTCCCCAGTTACCGGTTGAAAGATACCAATGGCAGATACCAATTGAAAGATACCGATCGCAGTTACCGGTTGAAAGATACCGATGGTGATTACTGGTTGAAGGATACCGATGATAGTTACCGGTTGAAAGATACCGACGATATTATATGGTATGTGGTATGATGTGGGAACTCACTAAGCTTTGTGCCTACGGTTTCAGTTTTGGTTTCAGGTACCTCTTCATCTAAGGGGAAGGAGTCGGCGGTGTAGCAGCGCATCACACACACATGATTTCCGCATAGATGTTTCTGGGATTCTACTATGATTTACATCACTTTTGTTGATACAGTTTTCAGACATGAAGATTATGTTTTATTTATTTATATGTTGATGGAAGTGGTTTGGTAAACTATGTTGAGATTTACTTAATTAAAAATAAAAAATTTTGGCATCAAATTTTAGGATGTCACAAGTTGGTATCAAAGCCTTCGTTTGAGGGATTCGAGCATACTCTCGGGTGTGTCTGGACTCAAACTGAGGACTTGGTATGAAAATTTTCAAAAGAAAATCATTTTTATGAAAAGGGTTTGAAAAGAAATTGGAAGGATAAAAGAACTTTGAAAAGGACAAGGTGTGTGATGCGTGCGACTGGCCGAGCTCAAGTAAGTTTTCCCCAAGATACCCATAATCGTGATGTTATGTGATATGATATATGTGATTCTGAGAACTGCATGCTAGATTGGGGCTAAGGATCTAGGAGGATGCCTTGTATGCCTGATATATGATTCTGAGAACTGCATGCTAGATTAGGGACGAGGATCTAGGAGGATGCCTTATATGCCTGATTGTATGAGCTACATGCTAGGACTGTTTAGTCAGCAGTAGGATAGCCTGATTAGGTTATGCTTGATGTGGTTAATCGATGCACGAATGCTGCTTGCTTTGTACTATAGGAGTCTTGGCTAACTTTAACTAACTAGTGAGCGGATATGTAACAGTATTCGCAAGCTAGTTAGGGAAAAGTAAGTAGGGACTCCTAGTGTAGCTGATGGCGGAGAGTAGGTCAGAGGGTGCCCTAGGAAAGCCTAGGGCAAGATTAATGGAAAAAGGGTATCGGCAAAGGGACTTGGTGAAGTCGAAGCAATCCTTGAGGAAAGTACGGATAGATGTGGAAGGTAGTATGAGCCCGTACTACTGAAAGAAGAGGATCCGTACACGAGTCAAGGAGGGCCGAGATGGTACTAGGAAACTTGGGAAGTGTGTGAGACCTCTTATGAGTATGTATGACTCTGACAATTGCATGTTTTATTTCAAAATGGTGGTTACACGTCATGGAGCAGGAGGTTCAGCGTCTGGATCCGGTTCTGGATTGGGCTCGGGTGCGGGATC